>NC_139516.1:157523987-157953987 GCF_947247035.1 Vipera ursinii | reverse complement strand
CTTGTCTGTTGCTCTTTCTCTCTCTTCCTTGCCAGAGAAAAGTTGAGGGAAGAGAGCAGTCATTGCTTAGGTAAAGATGCTGCCTGGACTCAACATAAGATGCATTCCCTTATCCAATCAATTGACTGATCTAAAGTGCAAAACCTAAGACCTCAGAGTTATTTGGCTGTCTCCCCCCCCCTTCCCAACTTCTTCAAAAATCACCAACAAATTGTGGTTTTTATTGTGGCTTAATGAAAATAGTTGTTTTAATTCTACTTGATTAAGTGTCCTTAAAATTAAATCATATTTAATTTGATCTTTCACTTTGTTCCTTATGCCACAACATTTTGGAATTTGGATCCCAATTCGCTGTTTGGACTGATCATACTTAGAGCACTTAAAGAGTAAAGATACTGGTGGCAGATAAATGGGTTTAGATCAGGGGTAGGCAACCTTGGCTCTTTTATGACTCATGGACTTCAACTCCCAGAATTCCTGAGCCAGCATGGCTCAGCTTGGAAACCTCTCCCTTTCCCTTTAGCATGGCTGGCTCAGGAATTCTGGGAGTTGAAGTCCACCAGTCATAAAAGAGCCAAGGTTGCCTACCCTTGATTTAGATAGTATGTTTCTCAGGTGGTTCTACTTAAAACAAAAGTGTGGATTATGGCTTTTGCCACAGTTGTCTAATCTTAAAATTTATTTGATAGGACTACAGAAGACCATCCTTTTCTGGCTAAGCTCAATGCTACTTTTCCAGCTCTGACTAATTCCATTTCTACCAGGCTCTCTGAACATAATTCAACTCAGTACCTGGAAATCTCATTACTTATATGGCCCTGGCTGATTTTGAGGCAAATCAGCTCTTATCTCAGCAGGGGAAGTTTTCATTTTACAGCACTTCATTTTAATAGATTATAATTACAAGTTTCATGGAACATCACAAGTGGATGTGTAAATATGCAGCATTTGATTAAGGAGAAAGTTATGAAGAGAACAACTGAATAGGCTTTCTGTAAATTATATCCCCAGCTGCCTGAAATTATTTTTATTTTTTATGCATAAAGAGAAAATACTATAGTGTTTGCCTACAATGCAGACTGTGAGACGTATCTTGAATATTCAATGATTTGAATGAAACAGATTGTAAATTCCCAGGTCCGTACATATTTTTGTAACAATATTTCTTAAGAATTCTTTAAAATCTTTAAAAACTTTTAAAAATTGCTGGTTTCTGTAGATGAGATTCTGTAAATGAAATTTTCACTTATTGTCTTTGTTGATATCAGTACGACTTTTAATATTATAATTGTATATGGATACAATTATAAATATGTATATTTATAAATATACATATTTATTGATACTCAGTTTTATCAATTCATTTCAAGTATTTAATTTTATTGGGGCTGTATTGGAAAAAAACTTTAAGAAGCTAAACTTCAGGATTCTATATCAACAAAGACAATTGACCGTAAACTAATTCTTTTAATTACATATCAGCTTAGTTATTCAAGAATGCCATTATTTTCAAAGGGAGAAAAAGAATAAGCACAAAAATATGCTCAGTTTAAATTTAATTTTCCTCTTGTCTTTGCTTTAAGTTATTGCCATAGTTGAAAGTATAGGTACTACATTATTACATTTCCAGTTTATCTTTCAAATATATAGCTTTTAAGTCAAGAAAAGACATCTAGCATGTTTCTCTAAAAAAGAATAGTTCAAACTGAAAACATATTAAAATATAGTTATTTATGTTTTTATTTGGATGATTGATTTCTACAGCCACCCATCTCAGCACATGACTCGGCACAGCTCACAATTCAAAATATGTATTTCAATTAAAATAAAAAAAATAAAACAATAACAAAGAGTAAAAAGTATTAAAATATTTTAAAAAATTAAAATGTCTAATTCAAAGTTTATGTTACACAATTTCAGTGTTTATATTAATACAATTTCGTGGGAAAATGGAGGCAAATCATCTCCATCCCAAACCTTATTTTGTAAAAATTAGTGCAATGAACTGAATCTTTTTTAATTTGATTGGAAACTGTCTTACAATTAGAGAGAGATAAATTCCTGGAGAGTATAGGATTTATGCAGAGCCTTATTCATGGGCCATCAAAGCTTATATCAAAATAACAACACACCTAGTGATGTGATGGTGCAAATCCCACTCTTCCAATCTTGTATCATGACATCTGGTGCAAGTATTTAATATAAGTTGCAGGATTACATCATGACATATACCTTCTTGGTTGTTGCACTGTCATGTGGAACAACATACCCTGTAAGGTGTTGGTGAATAAGGCATTTTTTTTGCTTACTATATTGTGAACCATCCAGAGCTGGTTTAAAGTATTTGCCACAGAATCAATGCATAAATGATAGAAATGAAAACAGACCTAAGTGTTTAAGAAAAAGCAAGCAAATATTATGAATAGTAAACGAAGATAAATACTTCACTGGCAAAATGCAGAATAAAGAAGATAAGACTCTGAGATGATTCCCCAAACCTTTTCCTAGTTCAAACACAACAAAAGTCCCTAATAGGTTGTTTTGCATGTTAGATGTTTCTCTACACCAGTGACAGTAGTATACACATTTTGCTATGTGTGATTGTTCTGTAAAAGAAATCTGTTTTAAAGACAGCTTTTAGTATTCAAAAACAAGAATGAAAAATCTGGTTGATGGAGAGATTTAGCAATCTCAACATTCTAATGCCCCCCACTTTTAATTGTATCAAACCTGCCCCCCTCTAATTGTCAAAAAGACAAAAACAGATCCAAGCAGTCCAACAATAAGGATAAGGATAGTTGACCTTGTTTGTAATTTATGAGTGTAGTAAACAGTAGATTCCCTAGTAAACAGTAGATTTTCAGCTGAATGTAAAAATATATTTGTGTTGCTCGAAATATAAGCAGTTTTTCTGGTGTATATGAGCCTCACTAGCATCTATGCAGAATGCATTCCTTCTTTCATTGTCCAGATTTCATTGAGAACATCACTTTCCTACTGTAGCTTTAAACATAGATAATCCCACCGAATCACTTGTTTAGGTTGGTTCATGTATCAAAAGCAAATGAATGGAGGACCAGAAGCTACTGTAGAACAACATCTGGAGGGAAAAACAACCACCTCTGAATAGAAGGCAGTGATTTATTTCTTGCAAAATGTATACAAATTAAAATAATATGATTTATAATCATATTAATTTAAATAATATTATTGGAAAAAAGTTAATGTGTTTGAGAAAATCCTTCTAGTTTACCTATCAGCCTCAAAGTTATATTCATTTGTGTTGTGAAACTGATCACAGACCTATCATGGTCTCACTGCAAAACCATGAATTATTTTGTGCTGTTGATTTCAGATGGTTTAATCAGTGATGGATTGTATCCAAATAGTCATTGTTTTTTCCCCTGTCTATGGTCATTCCAAAAATTAAGGTGATTTCATTTCAAACTTACCTTATTACATTTAAGAAATGGTAAATCAGGAAATTCATTTTTTTTTGTAATCTTGTCTTTTTAATAACAAAATGGGACAGTCAGACTTTAGGAAATTTGTATCATCTTGCTCAGATCAGAAAAGCTATGTCCAATTCTGAACATTAAACAATGCAGAGAAGATCAAGCATCTCTTTTTGTTAACAGAACAATTTGTTCAGGATACATATTTGAAGTGTAGCTATGTGCCTTCCATTCAGCATTTTACTATTTCTAAATAATCTACTAAGTGAAGAGGTGTTTCCAACAAAGGAACAGGAGACAATTGTCAACACTCTGCAAACTCTTCTAAAAAGTGCTTGTAAAGGCTTTGAAGTTTCAGCTTATTCAAAATGTTAAGCTCCTGCACTTGAGCTGTTATTCATTCATGCCAATTCCATTACAGCGCATTATGGAATTCTTTGATCTTTTGTCACTAATTTAAGATTGAAGAGCAAAAGTCATGAAAAGATTTACTAAAAACTATAGAAAGTAAACACTTGGGAGACTAGAAAAAATGAAATGTAAGAAATAGAAACATTGCTGATCTTTCAGCAAGGTTTAAATGGGAGTGAAGTAGATAGCACACAGAGGCAAAGGAAGTTAGACTTTATATTTAACTTACTATATGGCACCATACTTTCTGTAGATAAACCAGCTCATTATGTTGGCAATGGATCACTAATGCTGTGTTATCCTTTATGAAGCCTGGATTTAATGTTAGTTATTCTTTTACTCATCTAATTGTCCCCTTATGATGTTTATAGATTATAAGTTTTTTTTAAAAAAATCAAGATGGCAGCAACAATGGTTCCATTGAAACTCTGCCTATTTGTTTATGTGCATCAGAGAGCTTTGCTGTGAACATCCCTGTATCCCACTGTCCTCTTGTTTCCCTTAGATCATTTTATTTATTTATTTTCATTGTCTTTATCTTGCTGCAATGAATGTGCAGTAGTTACAGTAGAAGGCAGTAATGGCAGGCTAATTCTGTCGACTGCCAGGAGTCGACTGGCTCAAAATTGATTCAGCCTTCCATCCTTCCAAGGTTGCCAAAATAAGGGCCAAGATTGTTGGAGACAAGAGGACGACTCTGTAAACTGCTTAGAGAGGGCTGTAAAGCACTATGAAGTGGTATTTAAGTCTAAGTGCTATTGCTACTGCTATTTTCCTACTTTGCTTCATTCCATTTATTCATTTACTGATGTAACACCATAATACTACATAAAGCAAGGTATTTCAGCCATCTGACTGCCATTGGGAGTTTTGATGTAGTCTTAAAACTTCAAGTAGTACCAAATGTACAAGCAATATCAGCTGCTGATCAGACAGTAAGCTCATTGGGTAACCTTTGAGTCAGTTATTAGAGTGTTGTGGGAAGAATCATCTTGAGCTCCTGGAAAAAATATGTGTGAGTGTGCATGTGCGTGTGTGTATATCTGCATCAGAAGTAAACTTAAAGGTACAGATTCTCTATCATGGGGGTAAGAACAGACTCTTCAAACTGTGAGCTTGCCATTTATTTAGATCAATATTTTTCCTGGGTTGTAAAGGCTCCCCTGGAAGTGATATGTAATTATACCCATTTTATACTTTCAGCTTCTCTGGGGGATGAGTCCTCTGACCTTAAAGTAGGCAGTGGTGTGCCCCTCTCCTCAAGTACCCATGGCTGGGCTCAACAATTCTGTACAATTTGTATCCAGTTTCCTTCTCTCCTTTGTTTCCAGGTGCAACTAGAGATGCTGGCTGCCACCAATAATGCCCCTCATGGCACAGACTGGGTTATCATAGGGACTGCCTCTTTCCTGTGCTTTCTGCCCATACTACTCAATAAGTTTGTTCCAGGTCCCTTCAGTTAAATATTTTCGTTAATTGGGACTTGGAAGCATGTCTGCTCTCTGAAACAGCATCACCCCTGAAATCTGCATATGACCCATGCTTCAGTTGTTCTGGGAGTCTTTGAAAACTCGGCTTTGCCCTGACATAAGCTGGTTGCCAAGCCACTATAATATTTTATCTGATTCAGTATTTTCTGGACACAAATGGTTTATGCTTTTATTGTTTTTTTTTCTTTTTAAGAAAAAGATCTGTTAAGATTATTTAAAAACAGTATATTTTTGCAGTCTGAGAACTGTAGACAAATTGGGGAAAGGGCCAAGGACCATCAAAAGATCATATGCCAAGAATTATGCCAAGAATTTGGGATAAAAGTAACTTTTATTTTTATTTTGTCTCTAATTCTTTCTTGGATCACTTATGGAAATACGGTTTGCAATTCAAGCTAATGTCAAATTTTTGAAACTGAATAACACAATAGAAGTTATTAAATGAAATACACTTTGATATATCTAGGACTCATTACAGTAAAAGCAATGTTAATTAAAGCCACAAGCAATCTAGCTCCAATAATGGTTAAGATATTTACTGTTTTTAGTAGAGGAAACATAAAAGTCAAGGAATCTTCTAGTCCAGGATTGGACAACTAGGAGCCATCCATGCCCAGGAATTTAGGAGCCATCCATGCTCAGGAATTCTGGGAGTTGAAGTCCACAGGTTGTAAAGGGGCCTACCCTTAGACTTCCAGAACAGGGTATTTTTTTAAAAAAGCAAATATGTTTTAGATGCATAGTCTTAAAAAGGCCTTTTATTCAGTTTTGCAGAGAGAAAAATACCAGTTACATAATGGCAAGAAACTGTGATGTTTCAGATTTGTTAGTCATTTTTGTCTTTCACCATTGTCGTGCTGCACATAGTTGGTAGGAGTCATAGTTCTTTTAATATCTGGTGGGTGACAAAACTTCTCTCTATATGAAAGAATTATAGCTTCTTAGTATTCAGAATAAAACATGTCCTGATATTGTTTCGATAGTGGGTGGGAAATAAGAGAAGGCTGTCTGTTTCTGTCCTTCCAAAGCAATTCTTTGCTATTGTAGTAGCAAAACCAGGCAGTGCAAATAAGCCTTTAATAAAGGAAAGCTAACTACATTTTGCATCATGTGAAGAACATGTAAGAGCAAGGAGAAGCAAGCTATAATAGACAACCAGTCACTGTTGTTTAAGGATATTGTTAAATAGCGGGTTCTTTGGCGCAGGAATGAAGATGCTGAACGGAGTACATGGTAACTCATCATTTATTTTGTGCAATGGCTGTACTGGGGAAAAGGCTGCAACTAGCCACAATATATAGTCTAGCCCCTAGGTGGCAGCCAATAGGTTTAAATCAACCATTGCTGCTTGGAGATAGCCAATTGCAGCACAGGAGACTTGTAGTCTGGGTTGCTGGAGAGCCGTTAGCTGCTCCAGCAACTCACATGGTATTCCCCACGAGCCCAGTACATAACAGATATAAATTAGCATAGGATTGTACTTTTCCTTCTTTAGAATTTTCAAGAGAAAAACACTTAATTATTACACATATTTAATAAGGATTAAGGAGGTGCAGTGGTCTAGTGGTTAAGACCCTGGGCTTGTTGAGTGGAAGGTTAGCAGTTTGAGACCCAAGCACTGCATGATGGGATGGGTTCCCATTCTTGCCCCAGCTCCTGCCAAGCTACCGGTAGCAATTAAAAAGCATGTATATGCAAATAGATAAATAGGCACCACTTTGGTGGGAAGATCACAGTGTTCTGCGCACTTTGGCATGTAGTCATACTGGCCTAAGACCACAGAAGCATCTTTGGACCACACTGGCTCCCTCAGCTAGGAAATGCAGATGAGCACTACCCCCTAAAGTTGGACATGACTGGTCAGGGAAAAACTTTGCCTTTAACTTTAATAAGGATTAAAGTTCCAGTAACCAGGTTCAGCTTTCCTCTATATATGAATTCAAAGTTTTGCAACTTAGGTACATACATTCCTTGGGCGTTCAAACATTCGGATGATACATGGATATATGCATTCAAGAATTACCTGTGGCAGAAGTTCAGCCCAGACGTAACAGTGAAATATTGCCAGGACAATGAGAGAAGAGGTGGCACCTGTGAGTCCATTGCTATTTGTGCCATTTCAGTGATTGAAGAAAGTACCTAAAAAGGCATACATTGCAAGATTTGTCTGAATGCCATGTGTCTTCATAATCTGCATTAATTTATTGCAGGATAGATTTTTATGGGCATTACCTGGCTTATACACTCCATCTTAGTGTCCCATTGTCACTAAATTTTGGTAGCAAAAGCATTGTGTGGATTCTACGTGAGATTTATTCACAAAAATGTCCAGGATATAATTCTCTAAAAATTCCTTCTTCAAAAAATACCATCAGATTACTGGTCATGCTTTTGAATTTCTCAGCATCTAAAAAAATGGGGAAACACCATTCCAAAAATTTCTCATATTTGAAATAGCTAAAAAATAAAACATAAGAAATTCTCAATTTGTAGAGAAGCTATGTGTATTCCAGCATTTCACCTAATCTGTCAGACTAATATAATATAATATAATGTGAATAGATATATTGTGTCTCTTCTTGTTTTTATGACTTTGTAATTACCAAACTAGTGCACAGAATTATTCAACTGAATTCCAGGACAGCTGTATGAAAAGCAGGGAGAGAAACATTATTTTTATATTGATATTTTACTAAAACTCATAGAACAGACAGTTTATTAAAATTATAACGTTTTAAAAATATTTCATTTTGCTTTTATGCAATTAATGTAATACATTGGGGCCACAAGCTCTCATTTATATTTCTGTTCTTTCTGAAACAAACATTTCTCACATTTTCCTCTTTCTTTTACTACACCAGGTCCAGTTCATGTAGCAAGAATAACATATTCAAAAACTTTATAAACAATTGCATTAATTGAAAATGTTATTGTGAAATACATTCACTAAAAACAGTAATATTACTTAATGAGAAAAGACAAGGCCACATTCTTCACTGGAAAATATGGATGCTTAAAATTAATGTACTTAAGAGTACCTAAGCTCTAGAATTAGCAAGGTCACCCATCCAAACTAACGTCACCAAGAATAAGTCAATGAAAACTATAAGGAAGAATGACATGTCATATGTAAATCATCTATTGTATTATTAGGCTCACACATCACGTACACACAAAGATACGAATACCATATTTATGGAAGGGAAGCTAAACAGTATGTGTTGGCTTCATTATCAGTTGTGAAGTCCTTATATCTTATATTTGTGAATTGCATGCAGTTTTAAAAGAAGAAAGCTAATAGCCGTATATATGTAGTAGTTCTTTTCTCCAGAATTCTAGTTACAATATGCCATTAGCAAGTGGGGATCAAAAGAAAGATAATCTGCTAAATATAGAGAAAGACAATATGGTGCAAGGATTAAGGTGTTGGACAGGCATTGGAGAAATCAGTGTTCTAGTCAATTTCCAAACACAGAAGAATTTGGATTAGTCACAGTAGGGGTAAGTTATTTATTACTTTAAGTTCAAGGAAGGAAGGAAGGAAGGAAGGAAGGAAGGAAGGAAGGAAGGAAGGAAGGAAGGAAGGAAGGAAGGAAGGAAGGAAGGAAGGAGGCCCTTGATCCTTTAAAGTGTAATTCAAATCTAGGGCACAGAAGAAGAAATGTTAAATTCTAAGTACAGACTAAAAATCTATGTCTTCCAGTTATTGCTAAATTACAATGCTCAGCATCTCTCACCATTACAATCCAATTGTCATCTGACAATATCTGCAGAAATGCAGATTTACCATATTTGCTCTGAACCATCTTTAGAAGAGAGGTGCAGTGATGGTCATGGTCCATCTGCTGCCTTTAAGGCCTTTGAAATCTTAGAGTTCTTTTGAAAGTTACTGTCAGATTGCAAGGTTTAATGTGTTGGAAGGGATAAATACAGGAGATTCAGTATGAATAATTATGTTAACTGCCTTTCAGTCCCTGAAATTATTTTTTTTCTATTTTCACATTTTCTTAGTCCTTGTTCTTCAGTGTAAACAATGATTGCATAGCCCTTCTCTGAAGGCTGCATATTTGAAACCTATAATTTAGGCAACAAGAAAAGGGGAGAAGAAATATTATACATGATGGACACCCATATGCAGGCAATCTATTCTCAATATTTTTTATTTTCTGTAACTGGGCCCATCACCCTCCTCATCTATACACACACACACACACACACACACACAAACACACACGCCAATATATATTTTTTATTTTCTTGTGATTTTCAGCCTCTCAAGAGTTTTCTGTAATAAATGAAGCCTTCTATATCCTTCATAACTCATCCATCTTTTCTTAGTCATGTAGTACTTAAATATCCTTAGTTTAAAACTTATTTTGCCTCCCTGCTCCTTTTATTAGACAGATAAGACTGGGAACAAGGCTAAAAATAAAAATTACAAAATCATCCAGGCTTTTATGAATATAGCTCCAAACTAACAAGATAGAATATTGATTAGCATGTGGTGCAAGCATCCTGTTTGTAGATGAAGACTCCACCTTATAAGAATTTAAGAAATAAATGGGAAAAAGCAAGACTTTTATTTCTGTCATCTGTACAACATTTTTGACGTATTTCTAACACCCACAATGAATAAGAAAAAACAATTTACTGTAAAAGGCAGGCAGGCAAGCAGAAAGGAAGGAAGATAGACACTATACAGATAACTTTAAAAAGCTCTTAATGAAGACTGGAGAAGAAGTTAATTATCTCTGAAATGGCCAAATAATATACAGTTTCTGAAGAACTAAGAGATTCAAAGCTTGCAATGGATGGTGAGTAATAATTAAGAGGTGACAATTGCAGAATTGATCATGCTCCATTGTGTGCAAGAAATATGGTGACAAGGGAAAAGTAAAATCCTAATTGATTTTGTGAATCAAGGTAATAACCATTGCTTTGAAGTCAGAGCCTCACTTTCTTAGAAGATAAAGAAAATCCCTAGTGTGTCATAGTCGAAATGAAAGAGCAACAAAATTATTTGAAGCTTTGGGTGGGGGGAAAGATAGATCTATGACTACTTTTCATGGCTTCATAGCACAAATATATCCAGTTTTCAATGCAAGAAGTAAAGATAACCATAGCTATAGAAAAGCAATGCAGTTCCAAATTGTAAAGAATCATAGACCTTGACCCTGAAAGGGATAAGGAAAAAGGACCAATATTTCAACATTAAAGCAATTTTGCTCTCAGAATTGGAAAGGATGCACTTTCCACCCTGTTTATGAGCAACAATGCCAGCTGATCAGTGTTTTGAACAGTGAAAACAAGCATTTGAGCAAGAATATATAAAAAGATCCTTCTTTTGTAAAAACTTCACATACACTTTTCCTCAGAGTATAAGTATTTGGGGGGAAAAGATGTTATTTTCTGATATCTCTGT
The DNA here is from genome assembly GCF_947247035.1 of Vipera ursinii. Taxonomy (NCBI): domain Eukaryota; kingdom Metazoa; phylum Chordata; class Lepidosauria; order Squamata; family Viperidae; genus Vipera; species Vipera ursinii. Next base: position 157,943,209 of record NC_139516.1, on the reverse strand, counting down.
GTGTGTGTGTGTGTGTGTGTGCGTGTGCGTGTGCATATGTTACACCAAGACTATGGTAAGTCTGCAGATAGATTATGCCCAAGTAATACATTATGCTACATTATTCAGTTTCTAAGACTGTCAACTTGTTAAGTGATCAATTTACAAGTGGGATTAAAAACATACACATTTAAAAAAAATGATACACATAGACAACAAAAAATAAAAAAAAAATTCTTGGGAAGACAGATTCAAAGCACATAGCATTTTAGGGGGTTCATGAATCATTATCATTATGCTGAGGGGCTTGATCTTGACAACAGCCCAACATTATTGGACCCATCTCCTGATTTAATTCAAAGAGAACAATAAACCAAAACATTATTTATTATTATTATTATTATTATTATTATTATTATTATTATTATTATTATTATTATTATTATTATTTCACAATACTTGTTATTTGTTTCAGTGACTGTAATATTCCTTAAAAGTAGATTGGTTAATACTGCCCTTTATTTCACACCATATTTAGTACTTTGACACATTAGGACTAATCAGAGAATATCCCATTTCTCCTTTATCTTGATTATCATACAGTTAAACTAATAAGCAATGAAGTTCTGAAGAAGAGGTTATAATCAGTCCCCTTGTTTCATGCTTCAGAAAGCAAAGCTGTCTGAGCAGAAGGTATTATAATGTGAAATTCTCATAATAACCATTTATTTAAAAATACATTATTAAATTGTTTAATAACCTTATGTCCGCGGGAGACCACTATTGTACAGATAGGCGGGAGTGAATCCCTCCTCCTGAGGTGTGGCCCTGGGGCTCAATTGGGCTTGTTGCTAACATACCTTGCACCCAGCTGTGTAGAAACGGCCCTGCCTGAGCTTCTCGACGCCCTCTCAGGGTTGACGGTTGAGTTTCCCAGACTTATAGTTCTGGGCAACTTTAACTTGCCTTCTCTGGGAGGGTCATCTGAGTTGGCCCAGGAGTTCATGGCCTCCATGACAGCCATGGACCTGACCCAAGTAATTCAGGGTCCAGCTCATGGGGGAGGACACACTCTCGACCTAGTTTTCTTATCTGGGCAGTGGCTTGATGATCTGGGAGGGGGCTCGCCAACTATTGTCCCCCTGTCATGGTCCGATCATCACCTCCTGTGGTTGGTCTTCCACTATGCCACCCCTCACTGCTGGGCTGCGGAACCAACCAGGTGGTTCCGCCCCAGGCACCTAATGGATCCGGAACGGTTCCAGACGTCGCTTGGGTCTATACCTATCCCCTTCGCTCACAGCCCGGCCGACACCTTGGTGGATGCCTGGGAAAGGACTGCCACCAAGGCGCTCGACCATGTTGTACCCTTGCAACCCCTGACCCGGCGCAGATCCTGGTGGGCTCCATGGTTTTCTGTGGAGCTCTGGGAGATGAAGCGTAGGAGACAAGGTCTAGAGAGCTGTTGGAGATCCAGCTGGTCTGAGTCTGACCGATTGCGGTTAAGAACCTTTACGAGGTCTTATCTCACGGCGATGAGGACAGTGAAGTCTAATTACTTCGCTGCCCTCATCACGTCCGCAGATAATCGCCCAGCTGCCCTGTTTAGAGTGACTTGCTCTCTCCTTAATCAGGAGGTGAGAGAGGAGCCCTTGCAGGGGCGGGCCGAGGAGTTTAGCTATCATCTGATGGACAAAATTGCTCAGATTTGAGCCAGTTTGGATTCTGACTGGGCAGAGACTAACGGGGAGGAATCGAGCAGTCTAGAGAATGTTACCTGGAGTGAATTCGATCCTGTGACCCCAGATGAGGTGGACAGGATCATGAGGAGACTGAGTTCCACCACGTGTTTATTGGACCCGTGCCCCTCCTGGCTGGTATATGCAGCCCAGGAGGAGACACGATGCTGGTTCCAGGCAGTAATAACTGCTTCTTTGAGGGAGGGTACCTTCCCTGCCACCTTGAAGGAAGCGGTGGTGAAGCCCCTCCTCAAGAAGCCTGCCCTGGACCTGCCTATTTTGAACAACTATCGTCTGGTCTCCAACCTTTGCATTCTTGCGAAGGTGGTTGAGAGCGCGGTGGCACTTCAGCTCCCTCTGTTCCTGGAGGAAACTGATTATCTAGACCCATACCAATCGGGTTTCAGGCCTGGGTACAGCACGGAGACGGCATTGGTTGTGCTGGTGAATGATCTGTGCCGGGCTCAGGACAGGGGTTGTTCCTCTGTCCTAGTCCTATTAGACCTCTCAGCGGCTTTTGATACCATCGACCATGGTATCTTACTGCGGCATCTCAGGGGGTTGGGAGTGGGGGGCACTGTTTTACAGAGGTTCTCCTCCTGCCTCCTGCGCTGCTCACAGTCGGTGTTGACGGGAGGGCAGAGGTCCACCCCGAGGCCTCTTGTTTGTGGAGTTCCTCAGGGGTCGGTCCTCTCTCCCCTCTTGTTCAACATCTATATGAAGCCACTGGGTGAGCTCATTCATGGTTTCAGGGTGGGGTATCATCAGTATGATGATACCCAGCTTTTTCTTTCCACCCCGAACCCACCCAGTGATGCCCTCGACGTGATGTCCCATTGCCTGGAGGCGGTTCGGGTTTGGATGGGGAGAAACAGGCTTCGTCTCAATCCTGCCAAGACTGAGTGGCTGTGCATACCGGCATCTCAAACTAACCAATCTTTTCCATCGTTAACTATGGGGGGTGAGGTGTTACCCCCCGTTGATAGGGCCCGCAACTTGGGTGTCCTCCTGGATTTATGGCTCAGTTTGGAAGATCATATAGGAGCTGTGGCCAGGGGAGCTTTTGCCCAGGTTCACCTGGTGCGCCAGTTACGGCCCTATCTGGACCAGATGCCCTATGCACAGTCACCCATGTGCTCGTGACCTCCCGGCTAGACTACTGCAATGGGGCTGCCCCTGAGGACCACTCGGAGGCTTCAGCTGGTGCAGAATGCAGCTGTGCGAGTTGTGATGGGAGTCTCCCGATACTCCCATGTAACACCTCTTTTCCGTGAGCTGCATTGGCTTCCAGTTGCCCTCTGGGTGAGATTAAAGGTGCTGGTGATGACCTATAAAGCCCTAAATGGCATGGGCCCGGATTATCTGAGGGAGCACCTGCTGCCAGCGTCAATTTCCCATCATCCTGTGCGCTCCCACAGGGAGGGCCTCCTCAGGGTACCGCCGGTCAAGGATTGCCGACGGGTGATCCCCAGGGGGAGGGCGTTCTCTGTGGGTGCACCTGCCCTATGGAATCAACTGCCAATGGAACTCCGGACTGACCCCGACCTTCGTTCATTTCGCCGGGACCTAAAAACCTGGCTCTTTGAGCTATCTAGTCTGGACTGAGGGGTTTTAATGTTTTTAAATTGTGATTTTAATTTTTTGGGGCTAGACTTAATTTAATTTAATTTTAATTTTATATTGTATTTTTTTTAAATTGCCTTGTAAACCGCCCTGAGTCCTTCGGGAGTAGGGCGGTATATAAACTGAATAAATAAATAAATAAATATTAAGATTGCACCTTTGCAACAGTATTGCATGAGGCAGAAAGAAAAATAAGGAAGACTCCAGGCTGCTTATAATCCTTGATTTTTCTGACATATAAGTATAGCTATAGTTACAAGGAAATACCATGTAATCTGAATAATATGCAATCATATATATCTACATTAATCTTAGTTAGGTTAAAAGATCCTGAGGATCTCTTCTAGGAACACAAGAACTATAGAGGTTAAAGATATAAAAATAAGCTTTATTTATGGGATTATTATTTTCCAGTTGTTTCTACATGTCTGATCCAATCCACCATCATCACAGGACAGGCAAGTCCTAGGACACAATTTTCTGCCATGGCACCTGCTCCCTTATATTTCATTCCTTTGGAGATGAGATTGGTCCTGATCGTGCTGGTCTTTCTTAAGACCTTTAAAACTAAATTCTATGAGCCTGGGAACTCAGATATATGTCAGAATCCCTCTCCTGTATTATTTTAATGGCTGGTTTGTTATTCATTGCTGCTGTGTGGATTGTTTTAATTTTTTTGCATGGCATATGTTTTTACTCACTTTGCTATTTTACATTACTCAGGAATTGTGAGAGGAGCTGCTATATAAATTGATTAAATTAAATAACTTGAAGAACCACAAAGAATGTTTGGGGATGAAAACTCATTTTTATTCTTAGTTCTCATCAGTAGAGTCCACTCTTACACATCTACAACTTTGAATGTCTTCCTCCTGAGATCCATTTCTTTATATTTTTTTCTTCATGTTACTAAACCCCACATAAGGACTTCTAGGACATTTTTAAATAATAGATCTTTTAGGGAAATGCTTTTGAACATGCACAAAGATTTCTGTTACTTTGACAAGACTTCAAGGTTTTAAGGTAATTAAAACCTCTGTATAGTTCTCTATAGGAAATCTGAGCAACAACAAAGCTAGCGGAGGTGACAGTATTCCAGCTGAGCTATTCAAAATCTTAAAAGATGATGCAGTAAAAGTGCTAGACTCAATTTGCCAGCAAATTTGGAAAACTCAACAGTGGCCACAGGATTGGAAAAGATCAGCTTACATTTCAATTCCAAAGAAAGGCAGTGCCAAAGAATGTTCAAACTATCGCACCATTGCACTCATTTCACATGTTAGTAAAGTTATGCTTAAAATCCTACAAGCTACACCCCAGCAGTATATGGATCGAGAACTACCAGAAGTACAGGCAGGATTTCGAAGAAGCAGAGGAACTAGAGATCAAACTGCCAACATACGCTGGATCATGGAGAAAGCTAGGGAGTTCCAGAAAAACATCTACTACTGCTTCATTGACTATGCTAAAGCCTTTGATTGTATGGATCACAACAAACTGTGGCACGTTCTTAAAGAGATGGGAGTACCAGACCATCTTATTTGTCTCTTGAGAAACCTATATGCGGGCCAAGAAGCAACAGTGAGAACTGGACACGGAACCACTGATTGGTTCAAAATTGGGAAAGGAGTCCGGCAAGGCTGTATACTGTCGCCTTGCCTATTTAACCTATATGCAGAGCACATCATGAGAAAGGCAGGGCTAGATGAATCAAAAGTTGGAATTAAGATTGCTGGAAGAAACATCAACAAGCTAAGATATGCAGATGATACCACTCTAATGGCAGAAAGTGAAGAAGAACTAAAGAGCCTCTTGTTGCGGGTGAAGAAGGAGAGTGCAAAACTTGGGTTGAAACTAAACATTAAGAAAACCAAGATCATGGCATCTGGCCCTCTCAATTCCTGGCAAATAGTTGGGGAAGAAATGGAGGTAGTGACAGATTTTATTTTCTTGGGCTCCAAGATCACTGCAGATGGGGACTGTAGAGGAGATCAACCTTGACTGCTCTTTAGAAGGCCAGATCCTGAAGCTAAATCTCAAATACTTTGGCCACCTAATGAGAAGGAAGGACTCACTGGAGAAGAGCCTAATGCTGGGAAAGATTGAGGGCAATAGAAGAAGGGGACGACAGAGAATGAGGTGGCTGGATGGAGTCACTGAAGCAGTAGGCATGAGCTTAGATGGACCCCAGAAGATGGTAGAGGACAGGAAGGGCTGGAGGAACATTGTCCATAGGGTCGCGATGAGTCGGACACGACTTCGCATGTAACAACAACAACAACAATGGTCTTCCCAGTTTCAAGATATGGCTGTGAAAGTTGGACCATAAGAAAGGCTGATCACCAAAGAATTGAGACCTTTGAACTATGGTGCTGGAGAAGACTCCTGCGAGTCTCTTGGACTGCAAGGCGATCAAACTGGTCAGTCCTAGAGGAGATCAACCCTGACTGCTATTTAGAAGGCCAGATCCTGAAGTTGAAACTCAAATACTTTGGCTACCTAATGAGAAGGAAGGACTCAGTGGAGAAGAGCCTAATGCTGGGAAAGCTTGAGGGCAAGAGAAGAAGGGGATGACAGAGAATGAGGTGGCTGGATGGAGTCACTGAAGCAGCTTAAATGGAGCTTAAATGGAGTCTGGAAGATGGTAGAAGACAGGAAGGCCTGGAGGAACATTGTCCATGGGGTCGCGATGGGTCAGACATGACTTCACAACTAACAACAGCAAATAGTTCTCTAGCCTCATTGTATGAGTTATTTCTTAATAGATGCATGAGGATTGAACTGCATATTACCTTTAATACTTCATCTTTTTTCTTTACATTTCTGAAAATCGGGAAAAAAGTAACACCTTTTCAAGGCACCAATTTTTATCAAAAAGATAAAAATATTCATCTTAGAAAAGGTATGATTACCGGTAGTCTTCTGTGGGAACTTTTTCAGCAACAATCACTAAGAAGTCTACCACAAGTTAAAAATATCAATACATTTGAACAATTAAGAATAACTAAACCCTTTTTTTAAAAAAAAATCAGTTGAAACATCCATATGTACAACAGATATAACTGGGTAAATATATTTAACACTGAAAAATTACTCATTAAAATAATACTGTTAATGAGCATCAAGAGAACTCTGTGCTGTGATAGCAACTGTTGTTAAGGGAAACTTCTACTTCTTGAGGCTGCCTGACTTGACTGACAAAAATCTCATGAGTGAAAAGATGGTTTTAATGATCACAGAAAGAAATTTAATGTATTCCTCACGATTGGTATCCTTATAGCATTTGAAGCTTTGTATGCACTCCATTAAGGTTGGGAATTTAAATGTTTTAGTTCATAATCCCATGTATTTCAAATCTAATTGATTTGATTTGGATCCAGAAAAGCAGTTAATAAAGTCTGTCCTATTGGATCAGATAAGAAATCTTCATTATTTTTGCCTCTTCCAAAACAAACAGTGGATCCATTAAAGTATGCCTCATGGAACTAACCTATATTGGATGTTTGGAAAGTTATCAGATTTAGAGCTGAAAATTAATGGATGTTCATTTTCAATATTATCCAGAACTGGCTTTCATTCAGTATCAGCCAGAACTGGCTTTCATTCAGAGGTCAAAATCCTTGCAATATCCAAACAGGGAAATAAATTTAGATACTTTACCAAAAGTTTTATGACTACTTCTTATTTAAACAGTGAAAAGGTTAGCAAAGATACAGTATATTGGTCATTCTTAAGGTCTAGATATGTAACCTGAGCTTGCTTCATTTTATAATTCCAAAGAGGCAAGAAGCTTGAAAATAATTGGTGAGTCTTGATGGAGATTTCTGTACTGTATGTATGTATATATGTATGTATGTAGGTAGGTAGGTATGCATCTATGTAGGTATGCATATGTGTGTGTGTGTATTCTCTCTGTGTGAGTGTGTATATTGCTGCCCATCTGTTTCTACAAATATAAGAATATTCAAAAAATGCACTGGGACTGCCTACATTTCTCCTCTCAGAATAATGTTTTAATATTGTAATTGTTTTATTCTGTTATTTATGGTATTGTAAGCCACCTAGAATCCCTTGGTAGAAAGATGAATAGTATACAAATTTAATAAATAAAAAGGTAAAGGTGTCCCCTGTTCAGTCATGACTGACTCTATGGGGTGGTGCTCATCTCTGTTTCTTAGCCGAGGGAGCCCTGTTGTCTAAAAACTCTTCCATGGTCATGTGGCCAATATGACTACATGCTGAGGCACATGGGATGCTGTTACCTTCCCACCAAAGTGTTGCCTATTTATCTATTTGCATTGGCTTTCAAGCTGCTAAGTTGGCAGGACATGGAACAGGAATGGGAGCTCACCCAGTCATGTGGTACACAGTCAACAAGCCCAGCATCTTAACTGCTAGGCCACTGTGCTCCTATTTAATAAATAAATAAGTCATGGTATCCAGCAGGGATAAAAGGAATTCTTTTACAAAAATATAATGTGTATTGTTTATAGTAGGATTCAGGTTCCTTCACTGTGTTCTAGATCCCATAGTATCTTTGCATGAAAAAAATATCTTCAAGTTATTGAACACGTTTAGCAATGGAGGTAAACTCTTGCTGCTATAAATACCACAGAATAAAAAATTTCAAAGCAATTGATAAGGCTTCCATCATTTGAACTGTAGTCATCAATCCTATTCTTTCATCTTTGCTATCATTTCCCCCCGAAAATAAGACCTATCCTGAAAATAAGACCTAGCTTGATTTTTACGCATGCACCTAATATAAGCCTTACCCCCCAAATAAGCCCTAGTTAAGACCCCACCCACTCTGTCCCACTGTCTGGTTGCTGAGGTGAGGCAAGGCGTATGCATAAAAATCAAGCTAGGGTGGGGTTGGGGGGTGGAGCAGTCCCATGGACCCTGCAGCTCCTTACCTCAGAATCGCTGCAGTCAGGCCTCCCATACCCTGACACCTGCCTCACCTCACGATGGTGGCACCGACAGCCCTGTCTAGCAGGAGCTCATGTGGCCACCGCTGGCCCACTTCTGCAGCCCCCCATCACTGCTCATGTGCATCAACCCCGGCCTCCATTTTGAAGGCCTCTGTAGCCAAGAAAGGAGCTCCTGCTGGATGGTCGGTGCTGCCTTGAGGTGAGACAGTGGAAAAAATAAGATATCCCCCCAAAAAAATAAGACCTAATGCCTCTTTTGGAGACAAAAAAAGAGAGACCGGGTCTTATTTTTTGAGAAACACAGTAGCTCCTCAAGTAGTCATGACATAGACGTATAATTGTTTTTGACTGTATCTAAAAATGATCTTATACATCATTTAAGAACTTGTGTTATTGTCAGCAAGTGCCACAACTTCCATGCTCAGGTGTGTAAAAATTTTTATTGCTATGTTATTTAGAAAGAGATTTTTTTTAAAAAAAAAAGTCATAGCCACTTTAAAATATATGCGATCCTACTTTTCAGATGAGGGAGGAAAATACGCCAATGCAAAATGTTCTTGGTAATAGCTTTCTTTACAGTTACTCTGATTAGCATTTTTAGCATCGCTGGTGGGAAAATCACACACACCCACATATTCCCATACAATAATTTTCCCTCCTACTGCTGTTTTCCTTTCCATTTCCAAAGCTGTCAAGACTATTCAAAAATAATAGGTCTTGATAACTCTAGGGTTAACAATAATACATCTTGACAGCCTTGTAAATCCATGCTGGGCAGTTTGCAGCAATCCAAACACTAGAGTCTAATGCCAGAGCTTTCTGCAAAATAAGGCTTTGTCTTTATCATTCTATGTACAATTGGTTCAGACAATATTTATTTAGGCCCTCTCTTGCCTGATAATATTCAGTTAAATTCTCCAAATTCTGCACACAGTTTGGTACTGAATAAAATAATGTTCTGTTTGAATATATAAAATCCAAGAAAGAAAACCCCTTCTATCATTTGAATGCAACATACCACTTCTTGTTATAAATTGTATGGATTTCCATAAGATCCAATACCTGTTCCTAGAATTAACAACAAATATATATTTTTTGCTGTCAATCATATTAGTCTTTTTAAAAAAAATGCAAGCTCTCTGTCCTGTTACTGAATCATACCAACTATAAGGAAGCAGTAGGTTCAGGGCAATTAATGGAATATGTAACACCTCAAAATATGAAGGTTCTGTTGTAGCACATTTCAAAACTAATTTTTAGGCTGCAAATAGGTTGATTTTTTTATGACAAATGTGTTTGTCATAAGAAGTTTTGAGAGGACTTTAAAAATACAATTCATGAATAATATATGAGCTTCTACTCTTTAATTATTAAAAATACTTTCGTAATCAACCTTCTACACAATTAAACAACATGCAACTCACTGAATCACCACACACACACACTGTGCCAGGTCCAAGGAAATGTAACTTACTTCCATGACAAACCTCTGGTCATGTTCTTCCTCTAACTCCTAAAACTTTAATAATTAAAATATTAAAAAAGAAAGTGGTAAATGAAATAAAATCTATGGAACCTCTTCCTGGTCCTATCACACTGAGGCACATAGCTAAAGAAATTAGCAACTTCGTCTACTCTTCGTGGAATGTAAGCAGCTAGACAAATCTTACAAGATATAAATAGCATCAAACTTTCTTTTACAAAAGGGAAAGAGAATAAACATTTCATATTGTATTGTATTGTATTGTATTGTATTGTATTGTATTGTATTGTATATATTACATTACATTACATTACATTACATTACATTACATTACATTATTATATTATATTATATTATATTATATTATATTATATTATTATTATTTATTATAAAATTATCAGTGGTGGAAGGAATAAAAATATAGCAAACAACATCTCAAAAGAATCTTTGATTACACCATGAAATGTGCTGGTCTATAAGCTAAAAAAACACAATAATACAGTTTGCATGGGAAAATATACACCAGAGACAATACATTAAACACACAATACAAACAAAAGTAATTGCACACAATATTTCCAGCTAAACTTGTTAACTATTTTTAGCATGACCTGCTGCCTGAAGCTGTCTTGCTTTTCTAAACTTTTCCTTAGTTTCTTGTTGATTTTCCCACTTTTTCAGGGCTTCAGGAACTTTGTTCCTTAGTTTGGGAGCTCAGCTTATTGCTGCTCACTGTATTCTCAGAGGACTGCCTGCAGTTTCCATAAGAACAATATATTTTCTATCTGGATAGGAAGGAATAATGAGGTACCCAGCTTGAAACAGAGGAATACCTGAGATGTTTGGGAATGCAAGGTGACATTACATCAATCTGCTTTGTAGTTCTTATTCTCATAGCACTCTTTTTTTCCCCTTCCTGCGATTTCACTATATTGCTTTATAACCTTTACTGGCAAAATCAATTCTACCATGTGATTATAATTAATTTTCATTTACTTTAGTTAATCCAGGCATAAACATTAATTAGCTGATAAGAACAGAATCTTTTTGCCTCTAAACTTTCCTAAAATTTATAATTTCTTGTTTGGACCAACTTTATTTCAGATCCAAACAAAATACCACAAAAAAGTGTACTGTCCTATTTCTAAGGCGCTCATAAAGCAAATGATGAGAAAAGACATAAAGCTTCTAAAACTAAAGCCATATCTAATGCCTTTTTATTTCTGAGATAAAGATTTTTTTATGAATTGGTAAAACTGGCTCTTCTCTTTCTCTGGTTTTTACCCAGGTGCTTTTTGGGCTCATCCACATATCCACAACTATGTGTGTGTGTGTGTGTGTGTTTGTTTATTTTATTTATTTATTTATTTATTTATTTATTTATTTATTTATTTATTTATTTATTTATTTATTTGGTTGAATGGATGCCTTGTTTTGTTTTGATTTATACAGGCATACTTCTGCAGGTTACGAATGTCTGATTTATTTTATTTTTTAATTTTATTTTAATCCCATTTATATCCCGCCCTTCTCCGAAGACTCAGGGCGGCTTACAATTTAAGCACAAACCAATGTGCTTAGCAGTAGCTTTCATTCTATGCATATGCCTGCTTATTAGGGCTTTCCACCCCCCGTGGCATTATTACAAAGTCAGCTTATTGCCCCCAACAATCTGGGTCCTCATTTTACCTACCTCGGAAGGATTTAAAAATAACCCGTACTTATTAATAGGCTACCTATTACTAACAATAGCATTGCTTCCTCTCAAAGTGTACAAATACATAACACACATTTAAAACATACTATATACAGTATATGTATAAACCTACACCCTTACATGTAAGTAATATATAAATATTATTCACTGTCCATCTTGAATACATAACAGAAGGAGGAAGTTTTAGAGTTCACAAGGTTAATACTGTATGGAATGAAACTGTGGCTGAATCTGGATGTTCTGCTTCAGATACCACGGAGCCTCCTCCCAGAAGGTAACAAGGAAAACAGGTCATGAAGAGGACATGTAGCGTCCCAGACAATCTTGCAGACCCTGCTCAAGCAACGCTTATGTGCTATGTCCTGGATGGAAGGGAGGGAACTGCCAATGATCTTTTCAGCCATCCTCACTATTCTCTGCACTGCCTTCCTGTCTGAAGCAGTGATGCTTCCAAACCAGACTTTGATGCCTTATGACAGGATGCTCTCGATCATCCCTCTGTAGAAAGAGGTAAGGATAAGGGAAGGAAGATGTGCTTTTCTCATGGGACACAGAAAATGCAGGCGCTATTGTGTCCACTTCACCAGTGCCTTGCTGTTGAGCGACCAAGCCAGCCTACTTGTTAACTGCACACCTAGGAATTTGATGCTGGTAACCCTCTCCACAGGTGAATCATTAATTCCTGCCTTTTCTGAAATCAACAATGATCTCTTTGGTTTTCCATGCAGTGTTTTCATGATCTGCTAAACTCATGGCTTTTTAATCTAAAGGCTGTTTCCACGGGTGGTCTTGTCGATATCACCTGGGAGGAGTTTGATTCTGTGACTCCAGAGGAAGTGGACAGGATCATGGGGAGGCTGAGCACCACCACATGTTTATTGGACCTGTGCCCTTCCTGGCTGGTTTATGCAGCCCGGGAGAGGACACGTAGCTGGTTCCAGGCAGTTATATCGGCCTTTTTGAGTGAGGGAAGCTTCCCCGCCATCTTGAAAGAGGCGGTGGTGAGGCCTCTCCTCAAGAAGCCTGCCTTGGACCCAGCTATATTGAACAACTTTCGTCCTGTCTCCAACCTTCGCTTTCTTGCGAAGGTTGTTGAGAGTGTGGTGGCACATCAGCTCCCTCTGGTCCTGGATGAAGCGGATTATCTAGACCCGTACCAATCGGGTTTCAGGCCCGGGTACAGCACGGAGACGGCATTGGTCGCGCTGGTGAATGATCTCTGGAGGGCTCGGGACAGGGGGCATTCCTCTGTCCTGGTCCTATTAGACCTCTCAGCGGCTTTCGATACCATCGACCATGGTATCTTGCTGCGGCGTCTCGGGGGATTGGGAGTGGGAGGCACGGTTTTGCAGTGGTTCTCCTCCTATCTCCAGGGACGCTCGCAGTCGGTGTTGGCAGGAGGGCAGAGGTCGACCGCGAGGTCTCTCATTTGTGGAGTTCCTCAGGGGTCGGTCCTCTCGCCTCTCCTGTTCAACATCTATATGAAACCGCTGGGTGAGATCATTCGTGGTTTTGGAGTTGGGTATCATCAGTATGCTGATGATACCCAGCTTTTCTTTTCGACCCCAAACCACCCCAGTGATGCCCTCACCATGATGTCCCGCTGCCTGGAGGCGGTTCGGGTCTGGATGGGGAGGAACAGACTTCAACTCAACCCCGACAAGACCGAGTGGCTTTGCATACCTTCATCCCGGGTTTATTCGGACATTCCACCTCTCGCTATGGGGGGCGAATTATTACCCCCCGTAGATAGGGCTCGCAACTTGGGAGTCCTCCTAGATTCACGGCTCACCCTGGAAGACCATATAGGAGCTGTGACTAGGGGGGCTTTCACCCAGGTTCGCCTGGTGTGCCAGTTGCGGCCCTATCTAAGCCTGGATGATCTATGCACGGTCACTCACGCGCTCGTGACCTCACGACTAGACTACTGCAACACTCTCTACATGGGGCTGCCCTTGAGGACCACCTGGAAGCTCCAACTGGCACAGAATGCAGCCGCGAGAGTTGTGTTGGGAGTTTCCCGATACTCCCATGTTACACCTCTGCTCCGTGAGCTGCATTGGCTGCCAGTTGTCTTCCGGGTGAGATTCAAGGTACTAGTTATGGTATTTAAAGCCCTACATGGCAGGGGGCTGGAGTATCTTAGGGAACACCTGCTGTCGGCGTCAACTTCCCTCCGCCCTGTGCGTTCCCACAGAGAGGGACTCCTCAGGGTGCCACCGGTCAGAGAATGTAGATTGGTGGCCCCCAGGGGGAGATCTTTCTCTGTGGGCGCCCCGGAGTTATGGAACCAGTTACCGGTTGAGCTCCGGACGGCGCCCGATCTTCGCTCCTTTCGCCGCGATCTGAAAACATACCTGTTCGAACAAGCCGGCCTGGCCTGAGGGTGGGATTGCTGGGGTTTTTATTATCATTTTATTGGGGGTTTATTAATGTATTTATTGTTTTTATGGGCATGTATTTAATTACTTTTTAATTTTTGTAACTTTATGTTTTATTCTTGCCCTGTACACCGCCCTGAGTCCTTCGGGAGAAGGGCGGTATAGAAATATTAATAAATTAAATTAAATTAAATTAAATTTGTCAGCTCAAGGAATGAGAACACAATCTACCATCTTTAGCAATAGACAGTTCATTTGCAAGTACAAGTCCAGCTTACATGAGTTAAAGAGAGTTAGGAATGGAACTTGTTCTTAACCTAGAGATCGCCTGTATTATTATTATTATTATTTAAAAAACAACAACTATGGGTGGCTCTCATCAGGAAGAAAACCCAGAATTATAAGAACCATGACCCACAAAACCATAAAGCCAAAACAAAATGCAGCACCTCAGTCCTCTCCTTGGGGTGCTCCATAACCAACTCCAGATATTCTTACTCTACCCCAGTCCAAGGGTAAAAAAGCAAAGCCTTGATGGTTTCTTTTGGTAGGTGTTTATATGACAAGTTGGCAAATGGGTAGCTGCAGATTGTCACAGCTCATTTCAGCAACATGCTGCTCACAAAATATAATATGCACCATGTCCTGAGGAATAGGTCAGAATGGTGATTGCACTGGAACAAGGTAATTGTGTGGATGAATCTTCTGAAATAATAAACAAAAATGGGTCTTCTTGTTCCCCATTTACAGAGTGCAGTTGTCTGTAATTATAGTTATTAAAAATTATCATACTTTATTTCTTCAGTATGGTTTACAACAGTTAAAAACAGAGAGGCCATAAAGACCTTAATAAAATAACAGCAAAAGGTTGTCATGGTTTTGTGGATGCTGTTGACCCAAGCAGCACATACACAAATGAGAGTTTATTAGACAAAGGAATTGCTTTGAGTATAAAAGAAAATCTATCTATCATAGCCTTATTTACATAATGATTATCTATCTTATATCTGTTATTTTTATGGATTATTTTAAACTCTATTCTATTTTCCTTATTGAGCTCTATTCCAACTTCTATTTTCTATCTTATTTTTTTATGTAACTCATTTCTCTTATTCTATAGTTTTAACTGAATTCTAACTTCTCATATTCTATCTTTATCACTTAATTCTGTTTACAAATCTTTAATAGTACCCCTTTCTCTCACTAGGACAATAGGTTGAAACATTGCATCCAGCTTCTTAGCTCCACTTTAACTCTTTCTCATCCCATCATCCATTTCTTCTGTGACTATCTTAGAGGCTGGACTCTGCTGTTAGTTAGTTTGACTGAGGGGGCTGACAGCAGTATTTGATATTGCCAATAGGGTCAGATTTTCTTGGCCTTCCGTAAAACCATTTCCATTCCAACTTGCTTCAGATGATGGGAAAAACCAAATAGAGTATCAGTAGAGGAGACAATAGTAAAGTGGTAATGAGTAGCATTAAGAAAGCAAAATATCTTAAGACATACTTTGCATTTTGTTTTTTTCTCTGAAGGAAAATGAGATTCTAGCTAATCATGGTTATACCAATGGGAGAAAGGGTGAATTACAACTTAAGATAGAGGATAAAAGAGATTTTAGTAAATTTAAATGAATTCAAATCTACATGGCCTTATGAATTATCTCCCAGGGTACCAAAGGAAGAAAGATGAGGTGATTTCAAAATCATTTCTGGTAATCTTGGAGAAGTCCTAGAGTGGTCCTAAAAGATTGAAGGAGAATAACAGTCATTCCCTTCATCAAAAAGGAGAATTAGGAGAATCTATGAAAATACAGACCAATCAGCTTGATGTTTGTACTGGGCAAGGTCTTCAAACAGATTATCAAGTGATATATTTGTGATCTATTGTATAATCATGCTGCAATTAACAAGAGTTAGCCTGGGCTTGTCACAAACCATAGTAGACTAATTTTATCTCCTTTTTTAACAAGCTAGTAATACTAACTTAAGGGACACGGTGGTTCAGTGGGTTGGGATGCTGAGCTTGTCGATCAGAAGGTCGGCAGTTTGGCGGGTCAAATGCCAAGTGCCGCGTAACAGAGTGAGTGCCTGTTACTCGTCCCAGCTTCTGCCAATCTAGCAGTTTGAAAGCACGTAAAAATGCAAGTAGAAAACTAGGGACCACTACAGTGGGAAGGTAACAGCATTCCGTGTGCCTTTGGCGTCTAGTCATGCTGGCCACATGACCACAGAGACGTCCTCGGACAAGCGCTAGCTCTTCGGCTTTGAAACAGAGATGAGCACCGGCTCCTAGAGTCAGAAACGACTAGCACGCATGTGCAGGGGAACCTTTACCTTTATCTTTGCCTTTAATACTAACTTAAGGATTTTATGGATAAATGGAATGCGTAGACATACTGAACCTGTGCCTCAGCAAAACTTTTAATAGAGTGCTTCGTAACATTATCATTCATAAAACAGTACAATGCATGCTAGATGATACTACTATTAAATGCACTCAGAATTGGCTGAATTAATTATTCCACTTCAATTTGGAAGAAAATAGAAAGTGGAGTGTCAAAAGGTTCTGTCCTGTCTCATGTGGCTCAACAAGTTTATCAGTGACTTGATGAAGGAGTTGGGGGATAGTTATGAAGTTTGAAGATGACAGAAAATTCTACAGCTGAGTAGGAAAAGTATAAAGTACAGATATAGAGGAGAAAGACCTGACTTGGCAATAGTATGCGCTCCCACAGAGAAGGCCTCCTCAGGGTGCTGTCAGTCAGGGATTGCTGGCTGGCGGCCCCCAGGGGGAGAGCATTCTCTGTGGGCACTCAAGCCCTTTCGAATCAACTGCCTGTTGAGCTCCAGATGGCTCCTGACCTTCGCTCTTTCCGCCGTGACCTGAAGACTTGGTTATTTGAACAGGCCGGCCTGGACTAAGGGTTTGGGTTTTTTTAACTATTTATTTATTGTTAGGGCTAAAATTAATTTAATTTTACTTTTAACTTTTGTATGTAGTATTTTATTGCCCTGTACACCGCCCTGAGTCCTTTGGGAGAAGGGCGGTATAGAAATTTAATAAAATAAATAAATAAATAAAAAGGGATCTTGGATTCAAGTAAAACATGATTCAGCTGTGTGATGCAGCTGCTAAATACAGGGAAATGCTGTTTTATGGTGCACTAACAGGGACATAAAAACCAGAGCACAAGAGCAATTGCTCCATTTAACTCAGTCCTGGTCAGATCCCATCTGGAGTGCAGTGTTCAGTTCTGGCATCTTGGTTCAAAACTGACATTGACAACTTAGAGAAATTCAAGAGAAACTTGCCAAGATATTAGAGGGCCTGAAAACAACTCTGTGAGAAATACTGAAATGATTGGACTACGTTTAGCCTAAAGGGGAAAAAAAAGGAATTGAGGGGGTGTATGATAAGCAATCTTCAAACATTTTAAAGGTTGTCATAGAGAAGAGGGAGTAGACTTAAAACTACAGCAGGGAAGGATCAGGCTACATATCAGGAGAAACTTACTGCAAAGCTGTCAATCAGTGGAACAGACTGCTTCATGGTGGTGAGTTCTGCTTTTCAAAGAGCTTCCAATAAAGATTGGGTAGATGGTGGAGATGGTCTCATGGATCCTTCATTAAGGAAGCAGTTGGATTAATTGATCCCTATGGTTCCTTCCATGTCTATGATTCTGTGCCCCTGGTTAGAGTCAGCAGAGTGCAGCTTTCAGCAGACTAAAGAGATTCAACATTCCTGCCTTACAGTTTCCAAGTTCTGAAACAATGTATGATCTATCAAAGAACTAGAATAATGAAATCCTATGTGAGCATACTTGGAAGAATGAGCCATTGAGTTCATTGTGCTTTATTCATAAGTAGTTATGGTCTTAGAAGTGAGGTATGAAAAGTATTTCTTACATATTTCTATGGGAGAAAATCTAAACATCTACAGTTGCAAGAAAAAGTATGTGAACCCTTTGGGATTATGTGGTTTTTTGCATGAATTGGCCATAAAATGCGCTCTAAACGTCATGTAAGTCACAACAATAGAAAAACACAGTCTCCTTAAAATAATAGTACACAAACATTAGCTGTTGTCATGTTTTAATTGAAGATAAGATGGAAACATTCACAGTGCAGGATGGAAAAAGTATGTGAACCTTTGGACTTAATAACTGGTTGACCCTCCTTTGGCAGCAATAACCTCAAGCAAACGTTTCCTGTAGTTGCAGATCAGACCTGCACAACGATCTGGAGTAATTTTGGACCACTCCTCTGCACAAAACTGTTTCAGTGTAGCAATATTCTTGGGATGTCTGGTGTGAATCGCTCTCTTAAGGTCATGCCACAGCATTTCAATCGGGTTGAGGTCAGGACTCTGACTGGGCCACTCCAGAACGTGTATTCTGTTCTGTTGAAGCCATTGTTTTGTTGAATTACTTGTATGCTTTGGGTCATTGTCCTGTTGCATCACCCATCCTCTGCGGAGCTCCAGTGGCAGACAGATGGTCGTATGTTTTCCTGCAAAATGTCCTGATAAACTCTGGAATATATTTTCCCATCAATGACAACAATCCGTCCAGGCCCTGAGGCAGCAAAGCAGCCCCAAACCATGATGCTCCCTCCGCCATGTTTTACTTTGGGGATGAGGTTTTGATGTTGCTGTGCTGTGCCATTTTTTCTCCACACATAGTGTTGTGGGTTTTTCCCAGACAACTCAATTTTGGTTTCATCTGTCCATGTTTGAAGTTTGCAAAAGAGCACCTGGATGTTCCACAGCATTACTGGCAAAATATACTGTGGACAAATGAAACCAAAATTGAGTTGTCTGGGAAAAACACACAACACTATGTGTGGAGAAAAAATGGCACAGCACAGCAACATCAAAACCTCATCCCCAAAGTAAAACATGGCGGAGGGAGCATCATGGTTTGGGGCTGCTTTGCTGCCTCAGGGCCTGGACGGATTGTTGTCATTGATGGGAAAATGTATTCCAGAGTTTATCAGGACATTTTGCAGGAAAACGTACGACCATCTGTCTGCCACTGGAGCTCCGCAGAGGATGGGTGATGCAACAGGACAATGACCCAAAGCATACAAGTAATTCAACAAAACAATGGCTTCAACAGAACAGAATACACGTTCTGGAGTGGCCCAGTCAGAGTCCTGACCTCAACCCGATTGAAATGCTGTGGCATGACCTTAAGAGAGCGATTCACACCAGACATCCCAAGAATATTGCTACACTGAAACAGTTTTGTGCAGAGGAGTGGTCCAAAATTACTCCAGATCGTTGTGCAGGTCTGATCTGCAACTACAGGAAACGTTTGGTTGAGGTTATTGCTGCCAAAGGAGAGTCAACCAGTTATTAAGTCCAAAGGTTCACATACTTTTTCCATCCTGCACTGTGAATGTTTCCATCTTATCTTCAATTAAAACATGACAACAGCTAATGTTTGTGTACTATTATTTTAAGGAGACTGTGTTTTTCTATTGTTGTGACTTACATGACGTTTAGAGCGCATTTTATGGCCAATTCATGCAAAAAACCACATAATCCCAAAGGGTTCACATACTTTTTCTTGCAACTGTACATTACTGCATAAGATTCAGGCTATTCAGCATGATTCAGTATTCTAAATCATTGTTCCAGTGTTAAACATTTGCAGAAGTTTTTCATAGCTTCTTGAATTAAATACCATTTTAAAATCAATAAGTAGAGCATTCAGCAGAATTTACCTATGAAAATGTGAAATCATAAAGCAGTTGTGAACTTTGGTTTTCTTTCTATTAAAAATCAACACATTTTTGATCAACACAGGTATCTAAATAAAAATCTTAAATAGGCATTTTCCTGCAATGTTATGGGGGCTTGTGAATTGAAAATCACTGACAGTTTCTTCCTATAACCCTCACACAAAGAACTGTCAATCAAATCTGAATTTGGTAGATAAACCTTAGTTAATATGAAGTCTGTGCAGAGCTTTTATTATGCCTCTCAGACAATATTAAGGACACCAGTCTACACTCAGAATGAAGGCTCAGAATGACAATAAAGTGGAATTCTAGTTAAGTGTGTTCAAGCAGAAGCAGCACATATATAACCTAGTTAAAACACTGCCTTTATTTGGAGATGTATATTGAGGCTTACATTTTTAATGCAACAATTTCATCCTATGTGTATTCAATACTTTTCTAATCAGAGCGACCTGTCACTCTGCATGATACTATGTCAAGATAATTTATTCCTCCTATTTTCCTCATGCAACTGGTGGCCAAATTAGATTAATGGCTAGATTAACAAATTTATCTATGCCAAATCATGTTCTGGGGATTCTTGCCTATGGGAATGAAGAATAGGGAATGAATAGAAAATAAGTGTCTATATAGGGTCAATCCCTGCTTTTCCTCGGAGTGGTCAAATGTAATGAGATAAGAAGAGCAGAAGGTTAGAAAAAGATATTGTCAAAACATCCCATTCTCTACCTTATGAAAGAGCTATTAGAAAATATGAGTGGTTAGAATGCAGTATTGTAGGCTAATTCTGTTGACTGCCAACAGTTCTAGTTTCACTGGCTCAAGGTTGACTCAGCCTTCCATCTTTCCAAGGTTGGTAAAATGAGGACCCAGATTTGTGGGGCAATATGATGATTCTATATGCTTAGAGAGAGCTGTAAAGCACTATGAAGTGGTATACAAGTCTAACTGCTATTGCTATATTCATAGAGTGGGGGGTTCATTCATTCAGAAAATAAGAGACTTGGGTATTTAGTTCTTTAGGTTTTTTCCTTTTCCTCCTCAGAGCCTATCCAGAGGTTATGATAAATTTGTTATTGCCACACATGTGCTCATACACCTCTATCATAAATGCCTTAAGTAATTAAGATCTAATCTAAGGGAAGTCAATCAAGTATCCTCCGGCTGTCTTGGACTAGAATTCTCAAAATATCTGGAGGGACACATAGCTATTTACCTCAATTTCATCAATGTTTGGTTGGAAGCATATTAATTTTGCCTGAGAGTGCCTAAAGAAGAAAAGTTGGGAAAAATTGTAAGAAATATCATTTTTGAAAAATGTCATTGTACAGTTGATAGAGTTTAGTATTTAGTATATCAATAAATATATTATACTATTCCACAGGAAATCTATCAAGCCCTAGTACGTCACCGTTACTCATATTCAAAATTACTTCTTTAATCCATTGTCAAGCAAATAACAAATGTTTGTTGTTGTAAAGAATCTATTTGAAGAACATAACTCTTAGTTAATAATGCATTTACTAATTGGATTTAAGACAGTTTTTTTCCCCAAAATCTGTATTTTTTCAAAGTATGTACTTAAACATGGAAATTGACTGGTGCACAGAAATGAATTCTTTGGGCCCTTCTTGTTAACAGATTTTTTTTTCTACAACATTGGAAAATTACATTTATAGTTTCCACTTAGTGGACTGAAGATCCAGTGTTACCCAAGACTTATGAAAAAGTTGCTCATGACTTACAATTATATTGAAAATATGATTTTTTATGGAAACTGCTGTGCAAAATGGTGGACTTCTCTACATATATGAGAAGCCCTTGTACATTTGTGTGTTTAGATAAAAATTATTTATGTATGTGCATTTTAATACTTTTCATTTTAAGGGGTCCTTGGTGCTCTCTGAGCATGCTTGTTTTCTTGCAGATGTTTCATTACTCTAACAAGGTAACATCATCAGTGCTAGTAAGGAGTGCTGTTTGCTGTCGGATTATATTTTGGTGTCCTTGCCTGTCTGGGTGGATGGGGACAGTCTTAGGGATTCTTGGTTGGGTTGTTTACTAATGGCTCTGTGGCATGATCTGAGTGCTGATTACTGGTGGAGAGGTGCAGGAGTCTTTTTTTCTCTTTTAGGCTGGTTGATTGTCTTTTTTGCATAATCTATGGATGTTGTTAATGTCTACTTTTCATTTTGTATATAAAAATTCAATTTCATTTTTTCTCATGCTTCACCCCCAACTCTCTGTAGATACAGAAACATAGTGAGAATGCACAAATAATTGGGCATATGTTATGAATATCTTGTTTGAGTACTTTGCAGTTGTTGCCAGATAGAATTTTCTTAGAGTAGCTTGGATGCAAACTAATGTGAGCAGAAGACAGTAGCAGTTTAAAGATGTAATACAGGTATCCCTTTTTGTATCGCTTCATTGATGACTTGATGATGCTATGTAGATACTTGTCATTATTGAGAAAATGGCCTAAGACAAAAACGTGACTTCTGCTGTTTCCTTATTCATCATTTGACCCTAAACAGAACCATATTTAACATTTTTTTTTTAATTTAGAAAAGCCAAAGAATTACTTTCCACTGGTAGTAATAGTCATTTATTTATTTATTTATTTATTTTATTTGTTTGTTTTTATATACCGCCCTTCTCCCGAGGGACTCGGGGCGGTGTACAGAGCAAGGTAGGTATACAGTTAAACATTTGTAGGTATGTTACATTTCTAAGAAGCTTTTTTTATGATAATGTTTTTGAATCAAACAAGTGCAAATAGAATAGGTTTCTTTTTAAAAAAATCTTAGACATTTTGATTTTTTAAAAACAGTCAGATATTACCATGAAATCTCAGCAGTGGGGGAGAAACAATCAACTGAGTTTTAAGCAAGTGTGACTATAGTTCAGGGCCTTCATTTCCAGTTTCATTTCAAATTCTTTTTTTTTTTTAAAAAAAAATCTCCTATTACTTTACAGAGCCTCAAGCAAACTAAAAAAGAATGCTCTTTTATCATATTTCAAACTGGATCTAAAGGTTACTATTTATCTAGTAACCATAACCTGGGAGTGTTTTTTTTTGTTTTTTGTCTTAAACTTTGTCTTGTACTTTGATTTAGGGTTATAGAAAAAGCAGCAATTTAACATGGAATATGCAAGCAAAAATTGCACAGCTAGCTAGACCTGAAAACTGTTATCATATGGTTAAATGTGTAATTAATTTCTGTAGCACAATTTGTAGCATCTATTCTGCAAAGGTCGCATTGTACAGCCAAGTTCCGTTAGATTGTAACATAAACAAAAAATATTGGGAGAACATAACAAGAGTAGGTAACTGGTGATGATTATAATTATTGAACCAGTTTCTAGTCCCTGCACTTCAGAAGAATAGAGATGCTCCTTCAGTTTGGGATTCATGCAAGTCCCACAATAACTTCACACATGACATAGATTGATGCCGAAGAACTCAGGATTTTATTCAAATTTTAATGGCACCATCATCAGGATTCTTTAAAACAGTATCATGGGAAAATGTGCTTTTCTCTTCGTAGCATGCCAGTTATTTACAGCAGCAAAGTCAGAACAATAGAGAATGTCTTGCACCAGGAATAAGTGAAGCTGAGGGTATTTTGTAATATAAGTGTTCATTCTAGAAGCTTTCAGCAGCTTACTAAGAAATCGTTATTTCTTCTACTCACTGCAGTCATTTTTCCTAGCCTGTCTGGTGATTTAGTCTTGGTTTCTACTTTGGGAAGAGAAGGAAGAAGAAATATTTCCCTGTTTGTCTACAAATCTTTGGAAATTCCCATAAGCATATGCAAATGGTATGCAAATCTGTATGTCTCATTGATCCTTCCCTTATGTTATTTTTACCCTTTCTGTTTATATAAAAATGCTACCATCAGAATCCAAGAAATAACAAGGGAAAACATTCGGCCTGTGTGAAGTGGCCTACACTTTGTCTCAACTGTAAGTTTGGAGTCATGGAGGCAATGAAATGAGCAAGTTCAAGGCATAGCAGAAATGCAGTTCATCTCATTGAGCCACTTTGCTACCTTCCACAGAAGCATAAAAATACTGAGCTAATAGGTCTCATTATCCAAAGAATAACCATCTATCAGGCACAGCAAAATTTATTTTCTTTTCTTTTTTAGTTTTTCAGTATTATGGCTTTTCCATAAGAAATCCTATGAGAATAATGCAATGGTAGAAAAGAGACTGTGCACGTGTCAGACAATAAGGCAATCCTTTTTTATGAGGGTTGAATGTACTTCAAATGCATTCTACTCATTTTTCCATATATGTGTGTATACGGTATATAAATACATTGTATGCGATAGATAGATAGATAGATAGATAGATAGATAGATAGATAGATAGATAGATAGATAGATAGATAGATAGATAAAGAAAAATGAAGCAATCCATCAGCTACAACAGAAATACGATACCACCAAACAGGGAGAAATAAAAGTATTTAGGCCAATATTCTTCTGTGGCTTTTTAAAAATAGTATTGCAATGTAAGATTAAAAATAGCTACAAATATATTTTGGACTTTATAGTTAAAGCAAAAGCAAAAATTTGTACAACTGTCAATTCACCAGTAAGAAAACATTCTCTTGCATTGGTAATGAAAAGGGGAGAGAGGTGAAGAGTCTCAAGCTGAGTTAATGTAGTAATATACCATATATCTGTTACATATGGGAAATAATTCATTTTCACTTTGTTGTTGTTAGCTGTGAAGTCGTGTCCAACCCATCGCAACCCTATGGACAACGTTCCTCCAGGCCTTCCTGTCCTTTACCATCTTCTGGAGTCCATTTAAGCTCACGCCTACTGCTTCAGTGACTTCATCCAGCCACCTCATTCTCTGTCGTCCCCTTCTTCTATTGCCCTCAATCACTACCTCCATTAATTCCCCATCATTTTCACTTACACTTGTAATATTTCAGCTGACAATCTTAGGAGCTTTCGAAAGGCTGTGGTCTCTGGCACTTATTCTTAGGGCATATCTCTCCTTCCAGGTTGGTCCATTATAAGTAGTGGCCACCAACAAGTTCTGGAGGGGAGGAACAGATGATGTCATGCTTTACTTCAGGGGTGTTAAGCTGCTGGCCCACAGGCCGGATGCATCACAAGGAAACCGTGCCCACCCCATTGCCAGCCATGGGTAAAAAGTTCTGATATGTCGCATGACATCGCAAGTTTGACATGTCTGCTTTACTTCCAATATCTCAGGGGTTGCCACAAGGAAGAGGGAATCAAGCTATTCTCCAAAGCACAGGAAGGCAGGACAAGAAGCAACAGATGGAAAGTAACCAAAGAGAGAAGCAACCTAGAACTAAGCAGAAACTTCCTGACAGTTAGAACAATTAGCCAGTGGAACAACCTGCCTCCAGAAGTGGTGAATGCTCCAACACTGGAAATTTTTAAGAAGAGACTGGACAGTCATTTGTCTGAAATAGTATAGGCTTTCCTGCCTGAGCAGTGGGTTGGACTAGATGACCTCCAAGGTCACTTCCAACTTTATTGTTGTTGTTGTTATTTGCCCCCAGGCCTCTGGTAACTTGACATTGCATTTTCTGTTCTCTGCTGAAAAGGGCATTAAGTAGCACATGCTACTTAAACAATGGGTGTGCAGCTTCTCTAATGTTGCCCAATGTTTATGTAGTGCTAGATTTGCTGATATTTCTGTGCTTTATGGGCACTCTGTCTCTAAAATGTATTCTGCCACTGTATACCTTAGGGATTGTAGACTAAAATCATCCCCCTTTCCTTTGTCATTTACCCATGCACAGGTATATACATCAGAGAATTTGGCTACACATTTGACTCTCATACTTCAGAGCCACCGGCTATTCTCTGCAAGTTAATATTTGTTCTATTAATTAACTTCCTCATTATGTAAGCTCTGTAGGAAGTACTGTAATTATTTTTGACATGAAAAACATTACCCATTATTGCTATAAAAATAATAATTTAACCTATTTAAGATGCAAATCTCTATATACCTGGGAGCAAATCCTATTGAACTTGGTGGATTTTCTTCCGGGTAGACATTAAGAGGCATGTACTAATCTATGTGTCTAAATAATAGAATCCAACTCAAAGATTGAAACCTTAAAATATGTACCACATGGTAATGATCGAATGTCATTATTTTCTTTGAGTTAATTCATATATTAACTATTGGAATGCCAATTCCCACGACGATAGGGAATGGCTGCAGGTGTAAGATCAGAGGGCCGTATCGACCTCCGGGAGGGCCTCTCCGCTATCTCCAAGCGGTGAGGCGCTCCGACCCTCTGCCTTCGACCCAAGGCTCTGGGAGCGGGGATGTGCAGCCACCTGAGTTCCGACTGGTGTACCTAAATGCCAGGTCCGTTGCTAATAAGGCTCCCCTCGTTCGGGATTTAGTCGAGGGTGAGCAAGCGGACTTGGCTTGCATTACGGAAACCTGGTTGGGCCCAGAGGGTGGTATCCCCCTGGTGGATCTCTGCCCACCAGGCTTCCGGGTGCTACACCGGCCTCGGACTCAGGGTAGGGGTGGGGGAGTGGCTGTAGTTATGAGGGAGACCTTATGTCCGCAGGAGGCCACCGTTCCTCAGATAGTCGGGTGTGAATCTCTCTTATTGAGGTTTGGTCCTAGGGCGCAGTTGGGCTTGCTGCTCGCGTACCTTTCGCCTAGTCGCGTAGCAGCAGCCCTGCCTGAGCTTCTCGATATCCTCTCAGGGCTGGTGATTGAGTTTCCTAAACTAATGGTTTTGGGAGACTTCAATCTACCATCCCTGGGAGGAGTATCTGAGTTAGCTCGGGAGTTCATGGCTTCCATGACGGCCATGGACCTGACGCAGGTAATTCATGGACCAACCCATGAGGGAGGCCACACCCTTGACTTGGTTTTCTTATCTGGTCGGTGGTTAGATGATCTTGGTGGGGGCTCCCCAATTGTTATGCCCCTGTCATGGACCGATCATCATCTCCTGCGGCTGGTCTTCCGTTTTGCCACCCCCCACCGTGGGGTTGTTGAGCCAACTAGATGGTTCCGCCCCAGGCGCTTAATGGACCCTGAGAGGTTTCAGGCAGCGCTGGGGGCCCCACCTGCCTCCCCAGCTCACAGCTCGGCGGATGCCTTAGTGGAGGCCTGGGAAAGGACGGCCATGGAGGCACTTGACCGAGTTGTACCTTTGCGGCCCCTGACCCGGCGCAGATCCCAATGGGCTCCATGGTTTTCCGTGGAGCTCCGGGAGATGAAGCGTCGGAGACGGGGCCTAGAGAGCGTCTGGAGGTCCACCCGATCTGAATCCGACC
Source organism: Vipera ursinii (assembly GCF_947247035.1). Classification (NCBI taxonomy): domain Eukaryota; kingdom Metazoa; phylum Chordata; class Lepidosauria; order Squamata; family Viperidae; genus Vipera; species Vipera ursinii. Next base: position 157,916,293 of record NC_139516.1, on the reverse strand, counting down.
GATTGCGACTAAGAACCCATATTAGGTCTTATCTCGCTGCGATGAGGGTAGCGAGATCTAACTATTTCGCTGCCCTCATCGCGTCCGCAGATAATCGCCCGGCCGCCCTGTTTAGGGTGACCCGCTCCCTCCTCAACCAGGAGGTTAGTGAGGATCCCTTGCAGGGGCGTGCCGAGGAATTTAGTCAACATCTGTCGGACAAAATCGCTCGGATTCGGACCGGTTTGGACTCCGACTGGGCAGTATCGGATGATCAGGACACGAGTGATCTTGTCGATGTCATCTGGGAGGAGTTCGATCCTGTGACTCCGGAGGAAGTGGACAGGATCATGGGGAGGCTGAGCTCCACCACATGTTTATTGGACCCGTGCCCTTCCTGGCTGGTTTATGCAGCCCGGGAGGGGACACGAAGCTGGTTCCAGGCGGTTATAGCTGCTTCTTTGAGTGAGGGCAGTTTTCCTGCCGCCTTGAAGGAGGCGGTGGTGAGACCTCTCCTCAAGAAGCCTACCTTGGATCCGGCTGTTTTGAATAACTTTCGTCCGGTCTCCAACCTTCGCTTCCTTGCGAAGGTTGTTGAGAGTGTGGTGGCGCATCAGCTCCCTCTGGTCCTGGATGAAGCGGATTATCTAGACCCGTACCAATCGGGCTTCAGGCCTGGGTACAGCACGGAGACGGCATTGGTCGCGCTGGTGAATGATCTCTGGAGGGCTCGGGACAGAGGATACTCCTCTGTTCTAGTCCTATTAGACCTCTCAGCGGCTTTCGATACCATCGACCATGGTATCTTGCTGCGGCGTCTCAGGGGATTGGGAGTGGGAGGCACGGTTCTTCAGTGGTTCTCCTCCTATCTCCTGGGACGTTTGCAGTCGGTGTTGACGGGGGGGCAGAGGTCGACCGCGAGGCCTCTCGCTTGTGGAGTCCCTCAGGGGTCGGTCCTCTCGCCCCTTCTGTTCAACATCTACATGAAACCGCTGGGTGAGATCATTCGTGGTTTTGGAGTTGGGTATCATCAGTATGCTGATGATACCCAACTTTTCATTTCGACCCCAAACCACCCCAGTGATGCCCTCGACGTGATGTCCCGGTGCCTGGAGGCGGTCCGGGTCTGGATGGGGAGGAACAGGCTTCGTCTCAACCCCGACAAGACGGAGTGGCTGTGCGTACCGGCATCCCGGGATATTCAGGATATCCCACCCCTCATTATGGGGGGTGAGTTATTACCTCCTGTAGATAGGGCTCGCAACTTGGGAGTCCTCCTAGATTCACAGCTCTCTTTAGAAGACCATATTGTAGCTGTAACTAGGGGGGCGTTCGGCCAGGTTCGCCTGGTGCGCCAGTTGCGGCCCTATCTAGACCGGGATGCCTTGCGCACGGTCACTCATGCGCTCGTGACCTCTCGTCTTGATTACTGCAACGCTCTCTACATGGGGCTACCCTTGAAGACCACTCGGAGGCTCCAGCTGGCACAGAATGCAGCCGCGAGAGTTGTGTCAGGGGTCTCCCGATACTCCCGTGTTACACCTTTGCTCCGCGAGCTGCATTGGTTGCCAGTTGTCTTCCGGGTGAGGTTCAAGGTGTTGGTAATGACCTACAAAGCCCTCCATGGCATGGGTCCAGAATACCTTGGGGAGCACCTGCAGCCGGCGTCAACTTCCCTCCACCCAGTACGCTCCCACAGAGAGGGCCTCCTCAGGGTGCCGCCGGTCAAAGAATGCCGACTGGTGGCCCCCAGGGGGAGAGCGTTCTCTGTGGGTGCACCGGACTTATGGAACCATCTTCCGGTAGAGCTCCGGATGGCGCCCAACCTCCGCTCCTTCCGGCGCGACCTTAAAACCCATCTCTTTAAGGAAGCGGGCCTGGCCTGATGGGATGGGGTGGGTTTGTTATTATGACTTTAATTTTAAATTTGTACTATGGGCATTGTTTAATCATGTTTTAATAATTTTAACTTTTGTATCTGTCTTTTACGTATTGCCCTGTTAACCGCCCTGAGTCTCTTGAGAGAAGGGCGGTATATAAATTAAATAAATAAATAAATAAATAAATATATGTAATGAGGATTTTGAATTGCCCAGTTGTTAATGGTTCAATATAAACTCTGCAAGATATTTTTGTTGGTGCATTCCACAAATTTCAATGTAGACATATACTGTGCCAGGGAGTCCCCAACAATTTAGAGTAAGTTTTCAAGAGAGAAAGGAAGTTTAGTGGGCAGAGGAAGGAGTCATCTCTCTTCTACTCTCCATCTGGAGTTGGGGCAATATGAAACTGAGCAACATCAGGCCCCAGAATACATATATCTTCTGAACTTCTTTTTATGTAGCCTGCAAGGACATCCTTAAATGATTTTTGAAAATTAATGACAAAATTTAGATAGAAGAAACATTCAAAACTGTAGCATAAGGCCTAAAATAACCTTCACCAGTGGGAGTGGATGTGCTTATTGGGGACCTCTTGGAGTTGTGGTCCACATATCGTAAGGTTCCAGACTGTAAGTGCCTCCAGACTTGGGGTTGGCTAAGTTTAAAGGCAGCTTTGGCAAAAGGGCCAAAGGTTGGAGGTTGGAGAAAAAGATGGAGGGGGATGGCAGATATCACAGGATGAGGACAAACGGAAGTTTACAGAAGAAGTGCTAATTTGAATTACCCTTGCCCAGGACTCTATAATAAATTCTCCCATTCTTCTATGCTGTCCAGTGGGAACCCAGATCATTTTTTCAGGCACAGAATAAAGTAGGTTTTTTGTATTGGAATCTTTTATTAGAAGAAAAGGGTCCAGAGACTTCCAAAAGGGCAATTGCCTTTATGCCAACAGATGCCCGTTGAGTCTATTTGTACAACAGGAGAATAACTAGTTTCAATTTGCTGAAGCCTAACCCATTTTCTTTCTTAATTTGATTTTTTTTAATGAAATTACTTTTGAGTTATTGGTTTGGACTGCTGAACGCCAAAGAATCTTTTTTTTTTCTTTTCAACTTCTGACCTTGAATGCTTAAGAGTTTGGTAAGAATAAATTACATCAGGTTTTCTACATCTTTGGAGAGTCCAGTGTTTGTTTTCTATTATTCACAAGTCAACTCCCCACCTCTCTATCTGCAAGGGAGTTTGCAATGTGCCCAATAAGGGAACAAGCTTTGTGGGTGCTTGAAAATATCATCCAGTTGACTCACAAACATTCCCTTTTGAAGAGATTCTTTTCTGGATAATTGAAAAACTGACATAATTTTCTAGAATATGTCACCAAATTCTCAGCATTGCTTATTGTATTTTCAGTTGACTGTATCATAATCATATGATTTACAATTAGTATAATCAGCTATCCAGAAAGCATTATCTTCTGCTGAATTTACAACACTTGATTGATGTCATTATGTAGCCAAATATGATTGTTTGTGGAATCTTATCAAATCATCTATTCTTTCTAAGATCCCTGAAAGGCTCAAATCACTCTAATTAAGGAAATTTAATTTAAATGTAATCAATTAAGATTGTTAACCTAAATAATGGAAATCAACAGGATCATTATGTACAGGTGAAACTCAAAAAATTAGAATATCGTGCAAAAGTTCATTTAATTCAGTAATGCAACTTAAAAGGGGAAACTAATACAGTATATGAGATAGACTCATTACATGCAAAGCAAGATAGTTCAATCTGTGATTTGTCATAATTGTGATGATTATGGCGTACAGCTCATGAAAACCCCAAATCCACAATCTCAGAAAATTAGAATATTACATGCAATCAATAAAACAAGGAGTGTACATAGAACAATATCGGACTTCTGAAAAGTATAAGCATGCATATGTACTCAGTACTTGGTTTGGGCCCCTTTTGCAGCAATTACTGCCTCAATGCAGTGTGGCATGGAAGCTATCAGCCTGTGGCACTGCTGAGGTGTTATGGAAGACCAGGATGCTTCAATAGCGGCCTTCAGCTCTTCTGCATTGTTCGGTCTCATGTCTCTCATCTTTCTCTTGGCAATGCCCCATAGATTCTCTATGGGGCTCAGGTCAGGCGAGTTTGCTGGCCAATCAAGCACAGTAATCCCACAGTCATTGAACCAGATTTTGGTGCTTTTGGCAGTGTGGGCAGGTGCCAAGTCCTGCTGGAAAATGAAGTCAGCATCCCCATAAAGCTCGTCTGCAGAAGGAAGCATGAAGTGCTCCAAAATCTCCTGGCAGATGGCTGCGTTGACCCTGGACTTAATGAAGCACAGTGGTCCAACACCAGCAGATGACATGGCTCACCAAATCAACAGAGACTGTGGAAACTTCACACTGGACTTCAAGCATCTTGCAGTGTGTGCCTCTCCATTCTTCCTCCAGACTCTGGGTCCTTGGTTTCCAAATGAGATGCAAAAGTTGCTCTCATCAGAAAAGAGGACTTTGGACCACTGAGCAACAGACCAGGTCTGTTTTTCTTTAGCCCAGGTAAGACGCTTCTGACGTTGTTTGTTGTTCAGGAGCGGCTTGACAAGAGGAATACGACATTTGAAGCCCATGTCCAGGATCCGTCTGTGTGTGGTGGCTCTTGATGCACTGACTCTAGCCTCAGTCCACTCCTTGTGAAAGTCCCCAACACTTTTGAATGGCCTTTTCCTGACAATCCTCTCCAGGCTGTGGTCATCCCTGCTGCTTTCTTCCACACTTTTCCCTTCCACATAACTTTCTATTAATGTGCTTTGATACAGCACTTTGGGAACATCCAACTTCTTTTGCAATTACCTTTTGAGGCTTTCCCTCCTTATGGAGGGTGTCAATGATGGTTTTCTGCACAACTGTCAGGTCAGCAGTCTTCCTCATGATTGTGATTCCTACTGAACCAGACTGAGAGACCATTTAAAGGCTCAGGAACCCTTTGTAGGTGTTATGGCTTAATTAGCTGATTAGAGTGGGATCCTTTAAGCCTAGAATATTGCACCTTTTCACAATATTCTAATTTTCTGAGATTGTGGATTTGGGGTTTTCATGAGCTGTACACCATAATCATCACAATTATGACAAATCAGGGCTTGAACTATCTTGCTTTGCATGTAATGAGTCTATCTCATATATTAGTTTCCCCTTTTAAGTTGCATTACTGAAATAAATGAACTTTTGCACGATATTCTAATTTTTTGAGTTTCACCTGTAGACAAAACTTGCATAGCTTTTTATGAGGAAATTTATGCACACACATTCTATTTTCTACTGACAAATTCAAACAAGACTATTGAGTATCAGTGTTTATTAGATTTATATAGCCACTCATCTAACAAATGTGACTCTAGGAGATGTATATTGAAACAATAAAAAACAAGTCTTCAATAACCAATAAAAATATATCAGCATAAATATAAATACGACTATAGGAGAATGCAACATAGCCATTTTACAGCTCCCTATTTTTACAGGATCCCCATACCTACTGAACAAATTATGTTTTAAGACACTTCCTGATGGTCAATAAATTGGGACTAATCTCACCCTTATTCCTGATGGCAGACACAATGGCAGAAAAGGCTTATCTCCTAGGTCCCATTAGATGGAAGTCCTTAGCAGATTGGACCTTCCTGCCAAATCTGATGGGTCAGATAGATGTAACCAGGGAGAGGTGGTCCCTCATGTAACCTGCTTTATGCCATGTAGGGTTTTAAAGGTCAAAACCAGTACCTTTAATTGAACCTGAAAGCAAACTGGCAACCAATGCATATAACTAAGGGCAAACATAACTGATTGTACTGCCACATTTTTCACCAATTGAACCTTCTGGAAGCTCTTCAAGGGCAACCACAGCTAGAACTCATTACAGTAGTTTATTCAAGAAATGATCAAGATATGAATAACTGTTCATAGACACTCTTAGTCTAGGAATGAGTGCAACCAGTATGTGAAGGCCCTCATAGCCTTCTTGACAGGAGTCATGAGCCCAGAATGACTTCTAGATTATCACCAAGTCTGTTTGGGGCAGTGCAATCCCATCCAGTACCAAAAATACTAAAGTCCCAGATCTGGAAGGGTTTAAAACCCATCCAGTCTTGCCAGAGGCCTATTAGAGCCTGTTGTTCCCCATAGCTTCCCCACACTGATATAGGATTTAGAATTTATTAAATTTATATGCCGCCCTTCTCCCTAAGGACTCACGGTGGCTCACAACAATAAAAATTAAGAGACATAAAATACAAAAATTAAAAAAAGAATTAAACAATGAATATAAGAAATACGGGACAATTTACACAATAAAAACCAAATTAAAAACCATGGTCAGTCCAGGCCCGCTTGTTGGAACAACCATGTCTTCAGGTCACGGCGGAAGGATCAAAGGTCAGGGGCCGTCCGCAGCTCTGGAGGCAGTTCATTCATACAGAGCCTTGGTGGAGCAGTGGGCTAATGCCTCCTTAAGTAACACCAGCTGCCTGCAATTAGTGCAGGTTCGCATCCCACCAGGCTCAAGGTTGACTCAGCCTTCCGTCCTTCCGAGGTAGGTAAAATGAGGACCCAGATTGTTGGGGGCAATTAAGCTGACTTTGTAATAATGCCGCTTGGGGGTGTGTGTGAAAGCCCTAATAAGCCCTAATAAGCAGGCATATACATAGAATGAAGGCTACTGCTAAGCTTGTAAGCCGCCCTGAGTCTTCGGAGAAGGGCGGGATATAAATGGAATAAAAATAAATAAATAAAATAAAAATAAAAATTCTAGAGGGTCGGCAAGAAGGCTTTCCCCCTGGTGGTCGCCAGCCGGCATTGCCTGGCCAACAGAACCCTGAGGAGGCCAACTCTATGGGAGCGAACCGGGCGATGGGAGGTTGACATTGGCAGCAGGTGGTCTCGCAAGTACCCCGGGCCTAAGCCATGTAGGGCTTTAAAGGTAATTACCAGCACCTTGAATTGCACCTGGAGGGCAACCGGAAGCCAATGCAGCTCGTGCAGGAGAGGTGTAACATGGGAGTATCGAGATACTCCCATAAGCACCTGCACGGATGCATTTTGCACCAGCTGAAGCCTCCGGGTGCACTTCAAGGGAAGCCCCATGTAGAGAGCATTGCAATCTAGGTGAGAAGTGACAAGAGCATGGGTGACCATGCATAGGGCATCTCACTCCAAAAAGGGGCACAACTGGCGCACCAGGCGAACCTGTGCAAAGCCCCCCCTGGTCACGGTGGTTAGATGATCTTCCAGGTTAAGCCGTGAATCCAGAAGGACACCCAAGTTGTGGGCCCTTTCTGAAGGGGGCAAGAGCTCTCCCCCCATCAAAAGAGATGGAACATGTTGGACAATGCAAGATGCCGGTATCCACAGCCACTCATTCTTGGAGGGGTTCAGCCTGAGCCTGTTCCTTCCCATCCAGACCTGCACCGCCTCCAAGCACTGGGACATCATGTCAAGGGCATCACTGGGTTGGCTCGGGGTGGAGATAAACAACTTGGTATCATCTGCATATTGGAGATATCTCACCCCAAAGCCACGGATGATCTCACCCAGCGGCTTCATATAGATGTTAAGCAGGAGGGGGGAGAGAACCGACCCCTGAGGTACCCCACAGGAAAGGGGCCTCGGGGTAGATCTCTGCCCCCCCTGCCACTACAAACTGTGAATGGCCCAAGAGGTAGGAGGAGAACCACCGTAAAACAGTGCCTCCCACTCCCAACCCCTCGAGCCGTCACAGCAGGATACCATGGTCGATGGTATCAAATGCAGCTGAGAGGTCAAGTAGGACCAGGACAGAGGAGCAACCCCTGTCTCGGGCCCACCAGAGATCAATGCGACCAATGCTGTTTCCGTGCTGTAACCGGGTCTGCAACCAGACTGGTATGGGTCCAGATAGTCTGCTTCATCCAGGAAATGTGGAAGCTGACGCGCCACAACACTCTCAACAACCTTCGCTACAAAGCAAAAGTTGGAGACAGGACGATAGTTATTTAACGAGGCCGGGTCCAGACCAGGCTTCTTGAGGAGGGCCCTCACCACTGCCTCTTTTAAGGCAGAGGAGAAGACACCCTCTGTCAATGAAGCATTGACAACTGCCTGGAGCCAGCCCCCTGTCACCTCCCCAGCAGCTGAAACTAGCCAGGAGGGACATGGGTACAATAAACAGGTTGTAGCGCTCAGTCTACGCATAATCCTGTCCACATCATCCAAAGACACAGGGTCAAACTCACCCCAAATGGTAAAACCAAGACCTGCCCTCTCCACTCTGCCAGACTCCGCCCAGTCGAAATCCAAACCAGTCTGGATCTGAGTGATTTTGTCCTGCAGATACTGTACAAATTCCTCAGCCCTAACTTGCAAGGGGTCATCACTCTAAACAAGGCGGCTGGGCCGTTATCTGCGGACTCAATTTGAGCAGAAAAGTAAACACACTTTGCCACTTCCATAGCCACTAGGTAAGACTTAAGATAAGTTCTTAGCTGTGTTTGATCAGATTCAGATCTGCTGGACCTCCAACAGCTCTCTAGGCATCTTTTCTGGTGCTTCATCTCTCGGAGTCCCTTGTTAAACCAGGGGGACACCCAGGATCTGCGACAGGTCAGAGGCCGCAAAGGCACAACTCGATCCAAGCAGGCCGCCACCAGGGCCTCAGCACAGTCGTGGGCAAGGGAAGCAGGAAATGTCCCAAGCTCCATCTGGAACCTCTCAGGGTCCATCAGGTGCCTGAGGCGGAACCACCTAGTCGGTTCCACCTCCCAGTGGCACGGGGTGGCGTACTGAAAGTCTAGCTGGAGAAGGAAATGATCGGACCATGACAGGGGTTGGATGGTTAAATCTCCCCTACCCAGACCATTAATCCACTGCCCAGAAATAAAAATCAGGTCGAGTGTGTGCCCTCCGTTATGAGTCGGGTCCTGAATTATTTGAGTCAGGTCCATGGCCGTCATGGAGGACATGAACTCCTGAGCCAACTCAGATTCCTCACCCATGGAAGGCAGATTGAAGTCCCCCAGAACTATGAACCTGGGGAACTCAATCACCAACCCGGACAAGACATCGAGATGTTTCGGCAGGGCCACTGACACGCAGCTGGGAGACAGGTACATAATCAATAGGCCCAACTGAACTCCAGGACCCCACTTCAAAAGGAGAGACTCATACCTGCCTATCTGAGGGATAGTGGCCACTCGCGGACAAAGACTCTCCCTAATAATAACCACCACCACCCTGACCCTGCCCTGGGCCCGTGGCTGGTGAAGCACCCGGAAGCCTAGTGGGTATTATTCCAAGAGGGGGACACCCCCCTCTTGGTTCAACCAGGTCTCTGTGATGCAGGCCAGGTCTGCATTCTCCTCCTCAATGAGATCATGTATGAGGGGAGCCTTGTTCACCATGGACCTGGCACTGAAATAAACCAGCCTAAGCCCAGGGTCCTGCAATCCTATGCCCCTGGGGGAGTGAGAAGAGCAATGAGGGCAGGAACAGGCAACCGCTTGAAGACAACAGTGGTCCGTTCCCTGATTACAATAGAGTCCTCTGCTCCCACACTCTCTGCCCCTCCCAATCACCGTCAAAATAGGAAGACCCTCCTCACTTGGAGCTGAGTCTACCCCCAAATCCCTACTCCCCCCGCGACCATCTGATGGTCTGGACTGCTGTCCGAGTCGAACTCCCACAAGTTCATTCTGGATCCCTTGGGCATCCCCCCTCCCAGATCCCCTTAAAATTTTATTTAAAAATCTCAATAAAAAACCCTTCAAACTCCTCTTTGCAGCATGCCATCTCTCAGGGTCCCACAACCTGTCATCAAGAAAGATCTTCTGCAAAACAGATGGACGCTCCTGCGAGAGGGGGGAATCTCGCAATGAGTAAAGTTCTTCTAAGGTATACGCTGGCATATAAGGGAGATGGTAATGGTAACATCGGGCAATGGAGGGTGCCAGTAGATGGAATTGATGAAAAGTTGAAAAGTTCAGAAAAGTTCAGTCAGCCAGTGGCAGGTCCCAAAGCCACAATCATGATGATAATGGAATAATCAACGGCGGTGGCAGCAATAGCCATAATGAGGTAGAGATTAAAAGTCCAGAAGAGGGAGGAGGAGGCAGCCCAATGACAATGCTGATGGACCCAAAACGAGTTCAGGCACAACAACAGGGACAGCTGCAACCTCAGCGGCAAGAAGGAGGAACAGCAGCAGCGGCAGACCCCACCACTGCAACCACAGCGCCACCAGGTCCACCGCGCTCATGGAGCCAACTCGCCGAGCAGCAGAGGGGGGGGGAAACACAATATCGAAGCAAGATGGCTGTCCGCTGGTCTTGAGCTTTTAGCATGGAACGGTTTTTGGCTTTGCTGGGTGGCCATGGGGCTTTTTTGCTATCGTTTGGCCCCTGTTTGGTCAGTTGAATTTCCGGGGGAGCGTTAGCACCTTTCCCCATCTGGATGCAGTTCGTAATGATGGAGGATGGAGGAGGAGAAGCCGACCATCTAACACTTCGGTGAGAGGATGCTGGCGGCTGGGCTGGGCCAACCTGACTGTTTCTCTGTTGTGCCAAGCCTTTGTTGTGCCGAGCAGAGCTGGTCCCTGAGTGAACTTGAGTCGAAATTTGGGCTCTGCTCGTGCTTGTTTGCTTTATTGTGAGATCTGGGTTATGGCAGTGGTAAACTCAGTCTTGGGAAGCTTCCTCTGAAGTAGGCCCATCAAAGTTCTCACTATAGATATAAGTCCACAGGAATAAGGAAGATCCTTTGCAACCAACAGCTCTAAAGGAATCCAAGATTGTTGTGATTCAGGGTCAGCCTGTGGGTTCGGCAGTTGGGTCGGACAATTCAGAGGAGGAGGAGGGGGGTGTTGAAGAACTTGCTGAGAATAATATTGAGGCTCCACAGAGCCCTCAGCCAGGCCCCTCCCATCTGGTCACGACGCAGACCCAGCTGTGTGAGCCTGACAGCGTGGATGAAGATGACCCACAGCTGGCCCTGTTCAAGGACGCCCAATGCAGGAGGCAGTCAATCAGGAGTAAACAGAGGAAGGCAATGGGGCACCTCGGAAGGAGGCAGAGAGAAGCCACGCCCTGAACTGTTTAAAAGGGGAATGTGTGGGAGGGCTGGTTTGCTGAAGGCAACCGTTTGAATAGCTCCTGTTTCATGGTTCGTGTTTGCTCTCTTTGCTCTGTTTGCTCTGTTTATGTTTTTATGTTAATAAATTTGGCAGGCTTAGTTCCAGCCTCTTGCCTTCTTGTAAAAGGGGTTGTCCCTGCCTTTTCTGCAGGGCCGGTAGCAGGCTGGTACAGAACAAAGATACACAGTCCAACTGATCTGGCTTTGAATTCAACTCAGTCCTTTCCTTTGCCAAAGGAGATTGAAAAAGGCCTGGTAGGTACCAGTACTATCCATCAAACATTCACTTTTACCACTGTTAAAGTCAATGGCAGAATGAGACAAGTGTCTCCAGAACAAGCCTGCATTATATTTTGAAAGAAGAGAGGAGAAAGGCAATAATTCCCTACCTGCAAATAACAATGAGCTGAAAAGTCAGAAACATTAGGCAATTAAAAATAATGCTTAACCAACTAATGTAATGTTAAGCTCATTTAATCCTCCTGCTTTTGATTCTCAGCAGCATCTGTTCTGTTCCCATCAGTTAGACACATTCAATTTAAATCAATAGAATGAAGGATAGAGTGTAGGTGGTATATACTTCCACAGTGCATTAGCAGCTTACTCAAATGCTTGTGGATTCATATGATTCATCCCTTCGTGACTGCATAATCCTTCTGGAAGGAGTTGAAAACAATCTGCGGTATTACTGATCAGGCTGATCTGAATAATGGTCTGCAAGCAAAATGGCTCTATCAGAAACAGAAGAACAGAAGGATTTTTTTTAATGTCATCCCTAGCATTGATTTAAAACAAACACACATGTATACACAAACACTAACAAGCCCTTGTTTTATGTAAGAGAAAATGAAAGAACTGTTATTTAAGTTTCAGAGCTCTTATAAAGACAAAAGAGAAACACAAAAGATGTACTTGTGTTGTCAGCAGCATTCATAAACGACTGTTTTAGCATTGACATTTGACTAATACTTAATTCTTTGTGTATTGTACACAAACAAGATTCTGTCCATGCAGTTCAACATAACCTACAGAACTTCACAAGTCAGATATTGCTTAAGAATGATCACTCTCATTTAAATTTCTTGTCGATGCCATGAAATATGTAACTATATTCTTTTGCACCTATCTTCTCTCACAATTTCAGTTCTGAAGTTCTGAAGAAGCTTCTTGGATGAGAAGCAAAACATCTTCAAGGAAAAACAAAGAAAGTCTAGTTGCCTTTTGAAAAAGCAACATGGGACAACCATGACCTGGATGACAGAAAATCTCCATGTGTTCAATACCTTTAGAAAAGTAAATAGGGTCAAGGCCAGCTGGATCTCAGGAGAGATGCTGTTCCAAGAGCAGCATTGGGAGTTGATGCTTATAAGTACTACTAATAATAGCTATTTTTATCAGTTATTGTAACAATAATAAGCAGTTATAAGCTTATGAACAATAGATCCTTATAAGCATCAAGATTATATGAACTATTATATAAATGATACTACATAGAAACAGTAATTCCATAGACAGTCTGATTCTTAGCAGTAATGAGAAACTCTTATTCCGTTGAAAAAATGGGCACACAAAGTCAAGAAGCAAAGAGTCTTCATATTATATTTTGCTTTACTAATTCATTTAACTGATTATCTAGCTCAGACATGTCAAACACAAGGCCCGGGGGCCAGATCCGGCCCGTGAAGTGGTTTCATGTGGCCCGCGAAGCCATCCTGGAAACAGTGAGGGAATGGCCCCTACTGCCTTGGCCCTGGCCCAGAGACCCTCCTCCTGCCAGAGACCCTCAGATCTGTCCCACTCCTGCCCAGGCCCCCATAGGCACCCTTGATGCGTAACGATGTAGAGCTGGCCACGCCCACCCAGTAGGCCATACGCACTCTAGCCACGCCCACCCTGGCCATACCCACCCGGCCCCCTGAGGGCAACTTCAATGCTGATGCGGCCCTCAATGAAATTGAGTTTGACACCCCTGATCTAGCTCATTTACCTGGAGTAAATCCCATTAAATTCTGAGCTTCTATTTAGATATAGATAGGATTAAGTAATATACTCGGATACCACACTTACTATAGATTCCTCACCATTTCCCAGCACCAAAAATAAGACGTTTGACTTCTTATCATTTCAGATAAAACAAGTTTATGATTCTGCAAGTGATTATTACTGCTCTCAATATTTCATATACTATCGCAGAATCTATAGATAAAACACATCCACTTCAATGTGAGCAGGTTTGGAAATATCACTAGTCATTTTAAGCACACAGTTCTTGGTAGCTTGTGGACCAGTTCAGTAGAAATATCTTACATTATTTTAAAAATAGCTTTGAAATGCATTGTCATTATTCCATTTTTTTCCTGTTTTCTAATTTTGCATTTTAAATAAATAAGGTAACTGAAGATTCACAAGTGAACTTGACTCCTCTTGCCTACATGGAGGTATTTATGAATGTTTTGTTGCACCACTATGAAAATGGCTTGCCTCTGGTCTTTTTGTTTTCCCTGGGGTGTATATATTTTTTCAACTCCTACTCTAGCCTCTGGTTTGAAATTTTTGATGCTTAAATTCTTAACCTAGACCAACACTTTCCAGCTTTTTTCAGCTCAGTCAGCATTAGTTATAGGTTGTCGTGCATCCTGACATGAATCTGTGGTTTGACCTTTAAATATCACAAATTACCACAAGTCCACTGTCCTCAGCTCTCAGAACATGGAAGTTTCATGAATCTCTGCATATTCATGAAAATACCAAATACATTCTAAATATCATTGCATGTCAGTTGGTTCTGAATTAGACATTGATAACTTTCAAATATTACCCTTTATTTTGTTTACCATTTATCAGTGAAGAGCAGTTAAGGTCTAGCTGACAAGGGATGCAGTTCGTTATATTTTCAGACAATTAGGATGCAGAAGAATTCTCATTTTATATATTATCCAAGCAACAATGCCCCCCAAGGGGGCTGGAATAACAACATTGCAAATAATCAGTGTGAAGCTGACAAAGTAACTGACAGAAATATTTTTTTCAGGGGATATCTTTGGGCTACCACATGTCAATGCTGAATGCCTTTGAATGTAGAAGATACATCATGATGCTAAATCTTATATCAGTTGGATGTATGCATTAGATTTCATGTTCAAGATTGTTTTCAATACTAAAATTAATTGTTCAGATAACTTTAGTTTAATAAAAATCCTTTTCTACCTTGCGTAAGACCTGTAAATGTATTTTTATATTCAAATGTAATGTAGTTGAAAAACTAAAAAAAAAAAATCCAAATATTGTTGTTGTTTTGAGATACCTAATCTGATAATAATGTATGAGGAACCTCAATAGCATTTGTTTTATAACATTAATCCTTTTTAATCTTATAAGAGTGTTTTGAAGAATATGGAAATAGAATAGATAAGACAATATCATTCTTGACTATATGAAAAGAAATCCTGCACAGAAGTTACCTTTGAGTATTAAGCCATTTCCTAAATAAGATTATTATATGTTCTAATCATGCAAGCCATCAGCATTATTTACCCAAAATGCCTCTTTTAGTAACATCTTAACATAATATCTTGGAGAAGATATGGGGAATTAAATGTGTTAAATGACAATATTAAATTGTAAAAGGGAGAATCAGCAACTTTGAGATTTGCTACACATGCATTCTTTGTTTAAAAAAAAACCACAAAAATAGTATTCAAACAATCAGTTCACCCTTTCTCATATCTAAGTTCCATTTTCTATTCTGTGTTCGCCTTGTGCCATAATACATGTCAGGGGTTATGTGTGTCAGCAAGCACAATATATTGAGAAATCAGTACTTTAAACCATCCATCTTAACATTTAAACAGAGTAGACTAAAGAATTTGAGGGAGGTAGGGTCTTATGGCCTTTGTCTATCAATAATAAAAACGAGCACGATAAAATTTAAAAAGTTGTGATTACTGTTACATTCCACTTTCTTCAGGAGAATTCACCATGGCATATAAGTGGTTCCAATGTTCAAGGCCTTACTTGCTGATAGTCAGGAAATATTTTCATATTTAAATCATTGTTCTGCATTGCAAGTGTTTCAGGATGAGATTAGAATACATTTGTATAAGCAGTTATTTGTTTACAAATTGGCACAATCTGTAAAACATGTAGGAAGGATATTTGCTCTTTGTAAATACTGTTATATACTGTATTTTATACTAAATAAGTATGTACTTGGAAAAAGCTAAAAGTAGTCATCAAAAATAAAGGAAGCAATGTGCGTGAATATATTTCTACTTACATAACTTTTTCAACCTCTTCTTATTCTATACATTTTCTAATGCACAAGATTCTTGACATCTTCAGAATATATTTCAAGTTTATACAGGGGCACATACAATTGTTATGCTTTGTAGAATTTATTTTATTATGCTTTACGGTGGGCTGGACTTCTAAATGCATAGGGACTCAAGACTGATGATGCATTTGGCCCCTCCCGCAGGTTCAGCCAGGATATCACCTACAGTTTAGTAAGGTACCTAAATGGAAATAATGCAGTTAGTCTATGTGAACCACATCATATACTTAACTTTTATTATTACTAAATGAAATATAGTGAAATACTGTGATAGTTCTAATAATGATGTGTTCTAAGCAAATCCAGTAGTAATTAGCCATCAACAATAAAGAAAAAAAATATTCATTTTTTAAATTAGATTTGCAGTACATGTTGTTTTTTCCTTGAACAGTTTGTTATGATTTACTGATTATTCCATTCTATTTTATCACTACAACCAGAAAAAGACAAGATGGAGGACATGACCCAACCTTTTTTACAGCAATGTGATGTGGAAATGATTTTGATCATACATTCATGCTATCTAATATTACCTTTTTGACTTACTCCAAGACTTACTTTGACTTGTTCCAATAGGTTATACATAAAATTCAGTAAAATAAGTACATAAGGAACCAGATGTACTAATTGCTGCTACATCTAGTATTAGCTCATGTTTTCTCTCCATTTTACTAAGGTTAGTATAATACAGTTTTGAAATAATGGGTATAAATCAGACTGCACCCAGGGATGCATTTATGTTCATCTGAGGAAATACTCCCAATCTTTACAAAATTATTCCATATTCTCTAAGTATTATTAGTATTGTAGTGGCAATACTATCTGGACTAGATTCCCTTGCAATAAAAAAAACCTACTTATAAAGAAAATAAAGGCAAGGTATTGTGAAAATGTGTTAGTTAACTCTTCTGTGTTTTTTTACCCATTAAAAAGCACTCAGCACTTCAAACATGCTCCTGACTTTAGCTCATTACTCTTGATCTTTTGTCTAATCTGTTACTATATACTCACT
This sequence comes from Vipera ursinii, assembly GCF_947247035.1. Classification (NCBI taxonomy): domain Eukaryota; kingdom Metazoa; phylum Chordata; class Lepidosauria; order Squamata; family Viperidae; genus Vipera; species Vipera ursinii. The sequence goes on along the minus strand of NC_139516.1, from coordinate 157,899,919 downwards.
CTGTAAAATTTAAGTGGTATGCATGTGTGTGCATGCACCTTTGTTTTGTATGATGTTAAAATATTTATAGGGACGCAGTGGCTCAGTGGGTTAGGATGCTGAGCTTGTTGATCAGAAGGTTGGCAGTTTGGCGGGTCGAATCCCGAGTGCCGCATCACAGACTGAGCGCCTGTTACTCGTCCCAGCTTTTGCCAACCTAGCAGTTTGAAAGCACGTAAAAGGCAAGTAGAAAAATAGGGACCACTACGGTGGGAAGGTAACAGCGTTCCGTGCGCCTTTGGCATCTAGTCATGCCGGCCACATGACCACGGAGACGTCCTCGGCCAAGTGCTGGCTCTTCGGCTTTGAAACAGAGATGAGCACCGGCCCCTAGAGTCGGAAACGACTAGCATGCATGTGTGGGGGAACCTTTACCTTTACCTAAAATGTATTGGTTTGAATTAGTGAAATATTTTTCTTTGTACAACCCTAATATAACCTTTTAATTACTAATTTAAAATCTTCTCCTTCCCAAACTATTACTACTTCACACTCACATCCAGGCACATACATATCCTTAATCCTTTAAAGATTGAGTTCATTCAAAATTTCAGTTCAAACCAACCTGATTCATACCTCCTGGGGGAAATGAGTAGCACAATTATCCTTTGTATTTTGCACTTCTCGAAAATTTGAGATGTTCTGATTTAAGAAACATTACCAAGTAAGTATAAAAGTTGATATTTTAAGCTACAGTAATGTTTAAAAAAACAGGAGGCATTTATCAATTGCAAAAAATACATTCAAAAATACATATTTTATGTTCACATTTTAATATGGATTCTTTAAAGCAAAAACATATATAGAAAGTGAGTAAGAACAGATTTGTTTAAAAATGTGACAATTAAATAAATCTGTCCATCTCTAATACAAATAGACACTAGCTTCATACTTCAAAGTATGTAATCCTCCCAAAGCTATGATAACTATTCAGTCAAATCACTGAAGGAAGTAGACATCTTCTATCAGGTAGGTCATATAGGGACATCCCTTAGGTAGCACACGTCATTTAAAATATCTGATTACTCTGATAGCTCTCATGACTGTAAATATGCTTTTACTTAATACATAGAAACAAGCCTTCCCATGCTCATAGCCCAGTGAGGTAGTCCAGACAAGAAGTACTGGTATATCCAGAACTCCTAACTCTGTCACTATTGTAAGGTTATATTAATCCTGCAAGGTCTTCTTTCCTTTTACTCTCCAGGAGGGTCCCATCTGAAGTGCTTCCCATGCCCCTCCCTCCTACTCTGGGCTGAGATATCTTTTGCATGCCAGTTGTCCTGCCTGTGATTTTCCCTCCTGTCTCCCAAGGTCATTCCTACATACCATTTCATATGCTTATCAGAAAACAAGTTCACAGTACTACTTGGTATCTTTGAAAAAATAATTTTACATTGGCCTTACAGGTTCCGGAGCAATGTTGCTAAACGTGAAGGTAGTTAAACTGGATTGGACCACTGAGAAAGTGGATCTTGGCAAAGGGCAGCTAACAAACAAAGTCTTGCCAGAAGGTACCATCAAAAAAATGATCAGAGATCCTGATAATGCATTAAGCCCTGCAGTAATGGATAGTGGACGAGATAGGATACATAAATCATTACTGTGATTACAATTTAGGCTACTCCAAAGGTTTTGTGGTTGTTGCTAATACAGATTTTATTGCTGCATTTTGTTTCACCATCAGAAACTGAAATGATCTGCAGTGAGTGGTGCCAAAGAAACTACATGCCAAAAACACACTCTTCACCCTAGACAAGATACATCATGATAACTGTTATATCATTTGTTAAAGTGAGAAATGAGATATTCCTGCCATATATTCCAGGTGACAAGAAGTATGCTAGCTACATTAGTAACACAGCAGAGATGCTTCAGATTAAAAAGTAACTTTCAGTTCAGCCCAGGGTTGCAATTAATCTCTAGGTAATCAAATATCTATGACTGGAGCATTAAATCCATCTAGGTGACAGCAATCATGAGCGCTGCAGTTTTTCTGCCATCTGTGAAATGTTGAAATGGTGGATAATGATGGAATGAAAAGCATCAGCCATTGCTATTTTGGTGCTATTAACTGCACAAAGAGAAGACATATATTGACCATGTGATTGAAGAGGAAAAAGCAGCCATTTCAAATATGGAATTAATATTTTAAAACATAAGTCTCTACAATATCACCCTTTATTTCTTAATACATAGGGAAGCAAGGGGAGCAGAAATAAAGTATTAGGGTATAACTTTCAAGGTGATATCCATGATCAGGATTATTAAGTTAACTGTTTCAGGAGGACAGCAATGGAAGAGTCCCAAATGTTTCTCCAAAGACTGCCCTAGCCAGTATCCTCTCCTGAAGGACAGAGAAGTGTGCATGTTTTTGGAAGTGTGTGTTTATGTGTGTATGTATATCTCACACTCCCTATGTTCTCCTCACTGAACTAATTATGAATCCAATCAGCATATGAATCAGGAAGGGAAGAGACCCAGCCTTGCCTATTATGTCTAGCAGCAATCTGTCTTTTTGAAGTTTGGCTGGAGAGAAACATCACTGTAAGTGTGTTGGAAAGTTTGAGTTGTGTGGTCCCCAATTCTTGACCCAAGAACAGAGAAGAGGGTGAAGTTGTTGAAGGCGGGTTTTCCTAGCAGAAGCAAAGCAAAATGTATTTCATCTAAAATCCAAAGCAGATGGGGAAGGAGAGAGACAGCTTGATGCAGATGGGTGATTGGAGGCTTCAGAGAAGGGAAAGGGTTGGAGAGACGATCCAGAGGGAAGTGTATCACACAACATCTATGCAGAGGGATGGCAGCAAGAGCCAAGAAAACAAAATGAAAGGCATGGAACCCTCCCCAAACTAGTTCAGCTAATTCCTTTCCTTTCTCTTTCTTAGTCAAAAATGGAGAGAGGAAAGAAGAAAGAAGTGGGGGGAGTTGGAAATTTAGCAATGAATTAGGCAGTTTTCCAAGAAAGAGCCTGCGAGAAAGCTAGCACTCGGAAAGTTAGGAGCCACTATTGTAAACAGAAGTTGCTAATTGCTGTAAATAATTGTATATAATCAGTACCTATAAGCACACTGTGATGTTGCAGTAGAAAATTCAAAGAAGTGTTTTTTCTAGTACATAAATAGCACTCTTATAAACTCTTCTTACAGCCAGACCACATGCAAGTTAATTTTTTATGAACAAAGGAGAGATTATTGTTTCCTCATGTACATTGACATATGCATGACCAAATCTTAATCCTACATTGAGAATCTGGGCCATTTAGAAATTGCTGAACAACATCTCTAAGTAATTTCAGTTAGCATGGCCAATGGCAGGGATACTGTGAGTTTTTCTGAAATTTTTTGGATGATCATTGGAGCTCTACTGCTGCTATAATCTTCAGCAGAAAAAGATTTAGCAAATCATGTAAAACATAGCTTTGAGTACCAAACACCTTATTGCTCTTTGATTCTTAGGAAAATGTCCAACATTTGAAATGGCATCGGTTATCTAGAAAATTAAATTTGTCATCTATATCTGTGAAAAGAAAAATAATCCTTACCACTGGAATGTTTTTAAAAGGCAATCTTTTAATACAGTGTGAAGTACATTTTCAGCCAAAAAACCCCAAACATCATGTTAAAAAAAATTCACTGGCTACCCTAGATTCAAATACTTTGGGGATACTTTCAACTAGATATTCAGCACAATGCTTGGATTTTAATTCTAAATTTAAAAGAAAAGAATTTTATTCTCTATCAAAAAGTAGTCGTTCCTTACTTTTAAAAACCCTTGTGGTATGACATTATTTGAATATTCCTTAGCTCAAATAGATTTTTAAAAAGTAAATTAATGCCCTTGACCTTATCTACAGGATATTCTGTGGCTTATATTACACTCAGATATAACCTTTTGACCAAGAAATCCATGAATATGAATGGAATGTATTTTTACTAAATAGTAAAAGGCTGAAAAAAGAGAGTCAATGTCTTCAAACTTTTATTTCTTAAAAAAATCTTTATAATAAAAAGTTTCTTGATTTCTTTTTATTTTCAGTTAATGTAAACCATTTTTAAATTACAAATATCATTCTGTCCACCAATTCTGCTCCAGATATTTCATCTTGGCAATCTCCAGCTAAAATGGCTCATGTCTTGCCTTTGTTTCCAAATATTAGGTAGCCATACTAGCAGCTCCAAAAACTCTGTCTATTTGTTCCATAAGGAGGAACAAGCTTGGGCTCAGCCCTTCCAAGACTTGGTGGCCTTGGGTTCAAGGGTAATTTCTACCTTATTTTTCCTTGAATTATACTTCCCCAGACAGAATCTTGACGGGTCCTCCTGGACAAAAATCTGTTGTTTGAAAAACAGTGGCAATTAAGGCTAGGAAGGCATTTGCATATCTTGTACATCAATTTTACACTTTTCTGGACTGTGCAACCCATCTAGTCATTCTATCATCTTGACACTTTTATGTTTGAACCATTGCATTATGCTTTACATGGGGCTGTCCTTGAAGAGCCCTTAGAAACTTCAGTGGGTCCAAATTGCTCTGCTAAGTAATTATAGGCTTATCTTGGTATACACATCTGCCATCTCTATGTCATGAGCTGTACCTACTATCAGTTTTCAGGTGTAATTCAAGATGCTAGTTGTCATCTATAAAAAAAACTTTCATGAATCAGGGCCTGGTTATTTTTCAGTGCTTTTTCTCCCAATGTTTCTGCCCATTCTTTAAGAACTGGCATTCCCCAGGACCTATAGAAAATGATGCCATTTTGTGAGACATTGGCAGCATGCTTTCTTTATCACCACTCAGGTGCAATAACATTTTTCCCAAAGTCCATCTGACCTTGCTGGCTTTCAGGATCATATTAAAGGATTGTTACAGGAAAAAAGGGGACTGACTTATTCTTCAGAGCACAAGAGGGCAGGACAAGTAATGAGTGGAAGCTTGCTAAAGAAAGATCCAACCTAGAAGTAAGGAGAAATTTTCTGACAACAATTAATCAATGAAACAGTTTGCCTTCTGGTGTTGTGGGTGCTCTCTCACTGGAGGTTTTCAAAAATACATTGGACAAAAAATTGACTGAGATGGTATGAGGCTTCTGCCATGAGCAGGGGGTTAGATAGAAAAGGGGTCCTCAGCCAGTGGGCTGCAGCCCACTACAGGTCATGGCCTATTGGCCATCAGGCCACGTGTGGCTAGTTGTGCACATGTGCACAGCCCCGTGTGAGCATTGCCACAAGCATTGTGGGCATTCATGACCCCATGCACGAGCATCATCACAGGCATTTGCGGCCCCACTCATGTGAGCATCACCATAAGCATCGCCAGCATTCATAGTTACACTCATGCAAGCATTGCCGTGAGTGTTACAGGCGTTCACAGCCCCACTCATGTGAGCATCTTCATGGGAATTCATGGCCTCACTCACATGAGCATCACTGTGAGCATTGGGGGAGCTCAAGGCCCTATTCAAATGAGCAATGGGTGTTGGTGCATTCATGCATTCACCCCCACACAAAACCATCCCTTCTTTTCCCCCTCCCCCTGCTCCAGGCTGCCAGGAATAGCCAACACTCCAGAAGATAGGCTTAAGATACAGGAGGATCTGGACAGACTTGAACACTGGGTGCTATCTAAAAAAATGAAATTCAGTGGTGAAAAAAGTAAGGTTCTACATTTAGGCAAGAAAAACCAAATGCACGGGTATAGTATAGGTGGTACCTTGCTCAATAGTAGCAACTGTGAGAGGAATCTCAGAGTCCTAGTGGAGAATCACCTAGATATGAGCCAGCAGTGTGCTGCAGCTGCCAAAAAGCCAACACAGTGTTAGGCTGCATTAACAGAGGGATAGAATCAAGATCACGTGAAGTGTTAATACCACTTTACAATGCCTGGGTAAGGCCACACTTGGAATATTGCATCCAGTTTTGGTCACCACGATGTAAAAAAGATGTTGAGACTAGAAAGCGTGCAGAGAAGAGCAACAAAGATGATTAGGGGACTGGATGCTAAAACATATAAGGAACAGTTGCTGGAATTGGGTATGTCTAGTTTAATGAAGCGTTCCGTGCGCCTTTGGCGTCTAGTCATGCCGGCCACATGACCACGGAGACGTCCTCGGACAAACGCTGGCTCTTCGGCTATGAAACGGAGATGAGCACCGGCCCCTAGAGTCGGAAACGACTAGCACGCATGTGCGGGGGAACCTTTACCTTTACCTAGTTTAATGAAGAGAAGGACGAGGGGTAACATGATAGCAATATCATGTGTTCCAATATCTCAGGAGTGGCCACAAAGAAGAGGAAGTCAAGCTATTCTCCAAAGCTCCTGAAGAAGCAACAGATGGAAACTAATCAAGGAGAGAAGCAACCTAGAACTAAGGAGAAACTTCCTGACTGTTAGAACAATTAATTAGTGGAACAACCTGCCTCCAAAAGCTGTGAATGTTGCAACACTGGAAGTTTTTAAGAAGAGACTGGACAGCCATTTGTCTGAAATGGTATAGGGTTTCCTGCCTGAGCAGGGAGTTGTACCTCCAAGGTACCTTCCAACTATTATTATTATTATTATTATTATTATTATTATTATTATTATTATTATTATTATTATTATTATTGTTGTTGTTGTTGTTGTTGTTGTTGTTGTTGTTGTTGTTGTTATATTACTACTACTACTACTACTATTATTATTATTATTATTATTATTATTATTAATATTATTATTATTATTATTAAAATATGCTTCACTGAAAATCCCCTCAAACTATTATCCAAAACTGTGGGGAACTCTGAGACAGAAGACCTCTGAGGTCCCTTCTAGCCCTATGATTCTGTGTTTTATGACTTAATTTTGTCTTTCAGACCCTAGCCTAGGGCAGTTTATAAATCTGCTTGAATGATTACATACATTTTTTGTGTAAGTCACTGCAATATAATCACATTTCTGCTGACTGGTATGCAGCTACACCACCAGCCTGGCCAGTCACTGACATCAGGAAGGAGGGTTATTCTGTAGTCAACTAGAGCAAGCATGATGCTACCAACTTCTCTAGTAAGTATGAATGATCTTTGGCGGGCTCGGGACAGGGGTTGCTCCTCTGTCCTAGTCCTTTTAGACCTCTCAGCGGCTTTTGATACCATCGACCATGATATCCTGCTGCGACGTCTCATGGGGTTAGGAGTGGGAGGCACAGTTCTCCAGTGGTTCTCCTCCTACCTTCTGGGACGTTTGCAGTCGGTGTTGGCAGGGGGGCAGAGATCGACCCTGAGACCTCTCATTTGTGGAGTTCCTCAGGGATCGGTTCTCTCACCTCTCCTGTTCAACATCTACATGAAGCCACTGGGTGAGATCATTCGTGGTTTTGGAGTTGGGTATCATCAATATGCTGATGATACCCAGCTTTTTATTTCGACCCCAAACCACCCCAGTGATGCCCTCGACGTGATGTCCCGCTGCCTGGAGGCGGTCCGGGTCTGGATGGGGAGGAACAGGCTTTGACTCAACCCTGACAAGACTGAGTGGCTGTTCGTGCTGGCATCCCGGGAAATTCCGATTATTCCATCTCTGGCCATGGGGGGTGAGCTATTACCCCTCGTAGATAGGGTGCGCAACTTGGGGGTCCTTCTAGATTCACAGCTCTCTTTAGAAGAGCATATTGGAGCTGTGACTAGGGGGGCCTTTGCCCAGGTTCGCCTGGTTCACCAGTTGCAACCCTCTCTAGACCGGGATGCCCTGCGTACAGTCACTCATGCGCTCGTGACTTCTCGTCTAGACTACTGTAATGCTCTCTACATGGGGCTGCCCTTGAAGTCCACTCGGAAACTTCAACTGGTGCAGAATGCAGCCGCGAGAGTTGTGCTGGGGGCTTCCCGATACTCCCATGCTACACCTTTGCTCCGCGAGCTGCATTGGCTGCCGGTTGCTCTCCGGGTGAGGTTCAAGGTGTTAGTGATGACTTACAAAGCCCTACATGGCATGGGTCCGGAGTACCTACGGCAACACCTGCGGCCGGCGTCAACTTCCCTCCGTCCAGTGCCCTCCCACAGAGAAGGCCTCCTCAGGGTGCCTCCAATCAAGGAATGTCGATTGGTGGCCCCCAGGGGGAGAGCGTTCTCTGTGGGCGCGCCAGACCTATGGAACCGCTTACCGGCTGGGCTCCGGACGGCCCTTGACCTTCGCTCCTTCCGGCGCGATCTCAAAACCTTTCTTTTTGAACAAGCTGGCCTGGTCTGATGGGTTGGGGGTTGGGTTTTATAATTGGTTTTAACTTCAATATGTATTAATTTATTACGGGCATTGTTATTTAATTACTTTTTAATTTTTGTATCTGGTTCTTTATTATGTATTGCCCTGTTCACCGCCCTGAGTCCTTCGGGAGAAGGGCGGTATACAAATTACATTATTAAATTAAATTAAATTTATTTTGCTCTTTTGTCTCCCCAGCAAATCAGTTTGTGCGTGTTTTTACATATTTCAGGCAAGACGGTTAATTCTTGTTCCTACTCCCTCGGGCTCTGACTAGAGCTAAGAGCATGCTTCTATCAGTCTAAAATCAGCCATTGAGCTCCTTGTCAGTGAAAAGTTGTTTTAGGTCATTCAGTAGAAGATATTAGGTGGCTTCAGTAGTGGTCACAATCATACCCTGACAACAGATTTTACAGTTACTGCATCCTGACTTATTTTAAGGAACATTAAAGATCAGGATGTTCCAACCTGCTTTTACTGTACCTAAATAGATAGCCACTTTATTATTTATGCTTTTACTGCTGCTGTTTTAAATAATGTTGCTCTTGAGCTGATTTTGTTTGACATATTATTGTTTTAAAATGTAACTTGGGAGATCTTTTGCTTCAAAAATGCAACATAAATTAGATATCAAGTAGAAAGGAAATAGACACACTCCTGAGCAAATAACTCCCTCTAGACCACATGCTGTTCTTTCATAGTCCTGACAATCACTACATATTATAGATAACTAAGTAACTGACACATGGCTATTCATAACTCAAACTACCAGTGCTAAAGTCCTACATTAATTTTGGTTTCATAAATTACTATTCAAGAAGCATTATTCACTTTATGAATTTATTTATTCCCAAATTATTATCACTTTATTTGCACGATCTACTTTCTGTCATAGTTCATTTGACTAACCAAAGGATGTTGGCAACCAGTCGTGACACAAACGCTAAAAATATTGTGAGATTTTATGTGCGTATAGCTGAACAGACATTCATTGTGTTAAGTAAATACACAAGGGCTTTTGATACAGTCTCAGTGCTGCTAATGAAAGATGGAAGACTTTTGAAGCTGCCTGGATCTTATCATCTCTTTTTGACAAGATGTCATTGCTTCTTTTTTTATAAAAAGTCTCTTGAGATGCAGTCCTCAGATTTTCAAACTCATTTTCCAAATTTAAGGGATGCATTTTTAATGACAGCATTCATTATGTTATAACAAAAACAATATGCTAATTTCCAGATTACTTTGCACAGAGAAATATTAGCACTATTCAGGTTTCATTTGTTATTGCAGAGGAATTCATTTATCATTAAATAATCAATGAAGGGAAATATAAGAAAGAAAAGTTTTCCTTAAAAAAACATTGCAGTGACTCTAAATGTTGTCATAAGACATTCCAAGAAATAACTAAAAGGTGCACTAAATGAGTAAAAATAGTAAAATGAGTAGCAGACTCAAATCTAGAAACCTGATGGCAGAGTTAGCCAGAGAAATATAGTTCAGCATAGAATAAGGTTGATTGCCCAAAAAGCAAAGGGAGTATGGTACTAGGTAAGCTAATAAGTGACAGGTGTTAAATATTAGTAGGTTGTAATGGTTGAGCCAGGAGCTGGGGTACAAAATGCCCCAGGAGGTTCAGCAGATTACCCATGGGATGGTTGAATGATGTCTTGTCCCAATGTGATTATGTTAGAAAGATAGTATAGTACAGTTCTGTATTTGTAAGATAATCAAGTGCACAACAAATCAAAAATTCTTCAAGACCTTAAATAAAAGAACAAAGCCAATTAACCTATGCAGAAAATGTCTTAGAATATATGATTTATAATATATATTGGTATATTTTTTGCAACTATAGCTATTGCCTGAGCAAGGATCTTCAAACAAGCAGGATTTTGAAAATATTGCTATGGTCCAATATTCCGTTAGTTCAACTCCTGGTTGATATTAAATTAATTTGCTTAAACATATGCATAGTTGAAGAACAAGAAAACTCATGGGAATTCACTAGCATGTTATTTGATTAAGGCTATTTTCTCAGCCTTGGACTCATAGGAGAGAATACATACAACTCCGTTTAAGGTGGGATACCTTTTTTAAATTATAGGTCCTAATCCATATGTTTCAACACTTGTGAAAGAAAGTCAGATAGAATAGGTAGTCTAATAACATTTTTGTGCAGAGGTCTAAAGAAATTATATGTTAGTGCATAACATATATGTTCAAGAAATCAGGTATCAAGAAAATTTAGAATTGGCACAAAATAGGAGAGAGAATTAAGGGATAGGGAAGACTAGAAGCATCTGTGCAAAGAAATTGGATAGTCAGTAGAACTTTATATACTGAACCAATGCAGCATTAATATTCACATGTTGGATGAAAGGGAGAATTTTTCCTTTCTGAATTAACACTTGAAATTCAAAGATACTAATCCTATTTATATGTACTGCCTACATTTGGGGCAATCACAGATTACCATCTTACTATCCCATTCCCAAAATCTGTTGCTAAATGACAGCACATTATTTCAATAAACCCTATGCAGTAATGTAATTATAACTTCTTCTGCTATGCAGCCAAGGACTCTGAATGCATGATTTATGATATACAAGGTAAGTTGTTGGTATTATCCCAGGGGAAATATTAATTCTGTTGCAAAATGCAAATGTAACTAGAATACTTTCACAAGAATGCATATTTCCTCCTGAGAATTTCAAACAATATGAAATACCTTGATAAAGATATTTAAGTTTCACACATGCAGCTGAATAAATTATGCCTTCTAGGCCAGTATGCAAATATCAGAAGACATCTCAATCCTCCTCATATACATATGTCTCATTTGCATTAGCGTTGGAAATATCTGACAATTATGTCTACTAGAAGGAGAAAAGGGCATGTTCAAGGTGAAATACAGGTTTTTAAATCATGTTTACATGTACTGTTACCCTGTTTTGATCCGCTACTTAAATGTATTCCATATTTTAATTGTAATAACATTATTTTACTTCTAATTTCTATGCACTCAATGCTTTAACCAAGAATTGCTAATCATTATGAGTTACCAGTGGCCAGGAAGGTAATTCCCATCAAGGATGGGAATTCTTCATTTTATCCTTCATCCAGGGAGCATTTGAGGTACATGCTTACTTACATCATGTCGGGGACCAGTCAGGGGAAAGGTGAAAAAGAACAACTTCCATTCCTTATTTTTGGAAACATTTCTCATTTCACACTAGATATTATTTTCATTTATAGCAATGTACCTCTCTCCAGTATGTCAATGTTTTCCCCTCCACACATTAAAACTTTATCCTATCTAGTCCTTCCATAAATTTTATATATACTGTATCTGGTTGGACTGAAAGCAGGAAAAAGAGGATGACCAACAACATTGTGGACGGATTCAGTTACAGAGGAGATGAGTACATCACTGGAAGATATGAAGAATCAAATTTGGAACACATGGAGAACATCAATCTATGTAACTGCTAAGAGGCAGCTGATATCATATAATCAACTTGATATCATATAATCAATCAGTTGGACTTAAGTTCCCATCTTGCCCTGGATCCAATAATATCTAATAACTGACAAAAATATGATGTTGTATAACTAAGGCAGCAATCATGCTTTAACACAAAGGAAGCAAGCAAGATGTTATGTATGTTATATCATAAGGGGGTTCAACCTGTATATTGCCATTATTTCATCTATCTTTTCTTCAGAAGGAAATGCTAATCATGCAATAGTAATTGCAATCATGGTTAAGAAAAGTAAGTAGCAGCTACAATTTCCCATCCCTTACCCACAACTTATATCATGGTCATCTTAATCCCTGTTCTCTTCCTCTGGACAAAAGTTCTATTGCTTCTATTTATTCTGAAAGAAAAATTTCCCCTGACACAAATGGCAATTTTCAAATATTATCATGCTGCCAAAATTTACCAGTATTCTATGTTTAAAAAATAATCTTCATTGAATTTGAATGAAAAATACATACATCTGATTTTTGTTTGTTGTTTTCAAAGAAAATAAAAGTATTGTTGAAATCATCTGGAGCAAAGTTGCTATTCTTTTCTCAGTTACAACATAGCAAGTGGTATAAGTGATATAAGAGTGTTTTTTGCCTTTCAGGGAATGATCGACTCACTAACCAACCATGGTTTTCTTGTTTCCATATGTCAATTAACTCCCATGAAAATCATTATCAGTAGGATTAGGATTGTTACAATGAACAGGGAAAAAATATAGAATGATGGTTAAATTCCATAACAAACCATTTGAAGCCACATAATAAATCCAGGAAAATTGAAAAGCACATTGAAAGCAAGGTAAATAAACAAAAAACTTTTTTTGGAGAAGAAAAAATGTGAGAACTATGAGAAAATTTTGGATCCGCAATTAGCAGGTAAATGGGAAAGAAATTTAAATGATTTTTTTCAAGGACCTCAGCAGGCTTGGCCCTAAGCAAAATATGGAGACAAGCATCAAAAATTGTAACTGTGTGTGGGAAATGCTATCACAAAATGATGATGACCGTGACCAACAACCTTGTTCTGAAAATCGCTGCCACTGTGGATTTGACATCAGGGAACACTTATTTTCCAGAATGGAAATTAATATCCAGGATGCTCCCAACCACCTTCTGTGACATTTGGGTTAATAAATGGGTTCATCTTTGTTTTGTAGAGGAATAAGGTCCTGATCAATGTTTTTTTACAAAATTAATATTTCAAACTTACCCGGTGGGCCAGGAATTCTGGTTGCATCAAGGGAGATATATAAGGGAGCAAACTGATTTCTACACATACCACATGTCATATCCCTCCCTTAAGAGTTGGGATGTTTCCAGGAGCAAAAAACTTTCTTGAATATTTGTTTTATTTTTCAAATGAACAAATTCATAGATATCTTGCACTAAGGCAAGATGTTGTGCAGCACTTAGAATTAATGGGATATTATTGGGGCTTCAGACTGACTTTCAAAAAATCAAATTTTAAAAACCATTCCATCTTAAAAAAAGATACATTCATTTTTACTTTCAAAATACAAATACCTGGTCAACGTTAATAAGTAAACACTCTTCCAAAGCATCAGCTTTCAAGAGCTGCATTTCATACCATCAGATTCAGAGAGGAATCAGACTGGTGTAGGATTTAAATTGGGAGGTGGGACGAAAAAGAGAGGAGAATATTACTAATTGCAGTTATTTATTTGCAACTTGTTGGAGGCTACAAGCAGGTCTTCTGAAATGGAAGGTAGCCTTGAGTATGTTAACGTTTTACCACATGGAAAGTCACATTATTTCATATAAAACTGAGGCTAATCTTATGAGGTACTGTATGTGTATCTGAAATCTGTACAGATTCATTATCTTCATTTGTACTTATTTCAAAGCTAATGTTGCTAGATGTCCAACCTTTTGCAGTCCAACACAACCTTAAAAGTTGGCCCCAAAGTACTCAACCTGAAAACAGCACAATATTCTCTCAACTGATCTCCAAACTCCTATTTTTGAACCTCTAACATTGGTTTGGCCTGAATGCTGGAGTACAGGTACTTCATGGATCTACACACACATGCACCCAGGTAGCAGCAAGGATTGCCTATAAGTGTGTGTGTGTTTGTGTGTGTGTGTGTGTGTGTGTGTGTGTGCATATGTCAAATGGTATAGGATTTCCTGCTTGAGCAAGAGATGGGGTTGAAAGCTCTCCAAGGTCCCTTCCACCTCTGTTGTTCTGTGTCAAAATGGAGGCGTGCAAACCATGAGCTGAAAGGGAAGGCTTGAAGAGTATAAGAGTGGTCACTATGTCTTCCCCAACCAGCAGTGCTGGGTATCTCCTTGCCAGTTCATGCCTGCTTTTCTGCAGGAACCTCCAAGAAAGGAGAAAGGAAAAGTGAGAGGCTTTGGCATCAGAATGCCAAGACTTTAGGAGAGATGGAGGAGTCAAAATATTAAGAGGTTGGAAGTTTTTCAAAGGATCCTTGGGTCACCAGGAAGAAAATGGGGGAGAAAGTGGAGAAGTTGGATTTAGCGAATGAGGGGCTGGTGGTTCAGCATGTAGGGAGGAGGCCAGCTGACCCAACTAAGTGTGCAAGCCATCATCTATGTCCTTGCATTGTATTTTGCCATTATTATTCACGATTATTTTGATATATAGCTCTCCAAAAAGCAGCCCACAAATACTAAATATTTCCTGCAAGCTATCTTCAAAACTAGCCCATTGATTGGGAAAAGCACCCAACTGGCAATACTATAATCAAATAAATAATCAGTATAATGTACATAATGTAGCCCATGCTCATTTTTACTTTTCTCAATTTCAGAGTCTCTTGCAAAAATTACAGTAACTACTGGTAGGACCTAACACAAGAATTTTCAAGCACATTTCAAAGTTACCATGACCATGTTTCTCACTTTAAGTAATTCCAAGCAAATGGATACTTCTGCATATGCAAAAATGCTGCAGTGGAAAATGGGTGCATTATTACCTAACCCTAGATGATTTGAAAAATGGAATTTAAAATATGAACCTGACTGAATGGATGTAATTCACTCAGACATAAAGAGAAATGCCAAACAATTATTATTTTCATGTCTTGAAATTTGATGTTCGTGTCGATGTTAATATGCATAAAGTTGCCATGAGCTGAGGGGAAGAGGAATCTCCAATGCTTTTCAGAGGGGATTTGGGTTTTTTTAATATAATTTGGGGGGGAAATCAATCTTATTCCAGGGCATTGTGAAATAGTTATTCAAAACTGAAATGATGATATGAAATAAGCCAAACTTCTCACTTTGTTTTGTTTTTAGTTTCCAAGCAAACAAGGTCCATCTATCCATCAATCTTTTGTTCTTGCACAACCCAGTATATCCCAACTGTAGCAAAGTTACAACATTACTGAAAAAACTGACTTATGACTGTTTTTTGCACTTACGACCATTGCAGTATCCCCATGGTCAAAAGTCAGATGCTTGGCAATTGACACAACTGATGTAAGCATATTTATGACAGTTTGCAGTGTCCAAGGGGTCATGCCATTCCCTTTTGTGAATTTCTGATAAGCAAAGCCAATGGGGAAGCCAGATTCACTTAACAACAATTTGACTAATTTAGCAATTGAAGTGATTCACTTAACAACAGTGGCAAGAAAGGTTGTAGAATAGGGCAAATTTACTCAACAAATCTTTCAATTGTGATCATAAGTTAAGGACTACATGTATATGGACTTCAACTCCCAGAGTGTTCATTTATGGTCATTCAAGGAGTTGAAGTCTGTATACTTAGAAGTTGCTAGGTTTGGAACAAACAAACACACACACACACACACACACACATAATGTTTCAATTTTAAAAACATAGACAATAAGCATATTAGTACAGTAAACTGGGTAGCTAAAATTATCAATTGAGGAAAGTAGATATATATCATGGATGCATTTTGGCATATATCAGGACCAAATAGATTTATCAGGCCTGATACAGTCTGAATGTTGTGGTTCCAGCACATCTGAAACAGGTAAAAGTTGAAGAATTGAGAAAAACTACTATTTATTGCAAGATTAAGAGCAAACATTTACAAAGATGTACATAAATGGGGGTATAGTCCTCATGAGTAATGATAACAAATTTAAAATTGTTTATACCCAGTTTGTTTGTTTCAGATTGATTCCTCATATCTCAGGAATAATTAAGTATGGCCATGTCTACTCTGCACTGCTAGGCTCAAGCACACAACAAAGTCAGGTCCCTAAAATAAATAGTTTTGAAATGAATTTGTAGAAACAAACCTGTTGAGATAAGAGTTTTCTTTATAGAAAACTAAAAAAGTCATTTCATAGATAATGATTAAGAACAAGAGCCATGAGCTTTTATAGCAAAATGTTCCATTTAACAAATGGAATGCTTAT
This sequence comes from Vipera ursinii, assembly GCF_947247035.1. Classification (NCBI taxonomy): domain Eukaryota; kingdom Metazoa; phylum Chordata; class Lepidosauria; order Squamata; family Viperidae; genus Vipera; species Vipera ursinii. Next base: position 157,883,736 of record NC_139516.1, on the reverse strand, counting down.
TATATTACTTAGTGATCAATGTATTATTTTTAGCATGAGAAACATTCATCTCCTGTCAGAATTTTCTTACATGAATACATTTATAGCTATTGGCTATTAAACTGTTTACTTGGGCTAAAAGTCCTTTGGGTGAAGACAAGAAACTCTTCCCTGACTTAAAGCTAAGGCAGAGAATAGATTTAATTGGATCCACTGTGGTTCCTTGCCTTCCGAATAACATAGACTCAAAGCTGAAAACAATTTTGTTGCTGTTCTGAAGAAAAATTCATTGGTGTCTCTCTAAGAAAAGAGCAAAGAACTTCTTTTTATTCATCTTGCACTGCACTATATTCCTAGCTTTAATTGCAATTATCTATGAATCAATCCAAATGAACTAAAACTGGAAGATTCAATGATTACTTTTGTAAGTTTTCTCTAATAGCTAGTAATCATGCTAACAAAGGAGAGACAAAGCTACCGAAATATACAGTAGTCTGATGTATCAGGGTAACTAGTTGAAGTTCAGGGATGATAAAAGTGCAATAAAACAAAAAAAAAAAAAAACCTAGCCAGAGATTAAGGTATTTTAAGAATAATAAATGTATATAAAGTTTGATGTCATCAGACACACAAAGTGTGGTCATCTGCAATGCAATTGGGCCAATTGCAGTTGATGGGAAATTGCATACAATTGCAATGTACCGTATGCAATTTGCAATCAACTGTAAACAAATTTCCCTTGTGTCATGACATGTGTGACATCAACATGGCTTTGAGTGAATACCTCTGACAAGATTCTGGTACTCTGAATTAATTAATTAATTAATTAATTAATTAATTAATTAACTAATGATTAATGTATTTTTCATTGTAGAATGCTGATCCAGCCTTCTGGTCATTTTGTTTTTGGATCTTTTTCCATCATTATAACACCCTTTTAAAGGTACCGGGGATCAAAACTGAACATATTATTCCAAGTGTGGTTCAAACATAGGTCAGTATAAGAGCATCATTATATCAGCAGGTTTTTTTTCAATTTCCTTCTTTATGATACAAAATATGGAGACTAAGCTCTTACCAACATGATGATGCTAGTATAGCTAATCACCCAGTTTGAAGAAGTTATTTTGAAGCTCTTCATAATTCTTTTTGATTTTACTACACCGGAATAATTGCTTCCCTCCAGATCTTTTATGCACAAGTAAAAATGTATCAGTCCAGATGTCAAACCTGAGTCACAATCCTTGAAGGACTCATCTGGCACTTCCTCACTAGATGGAGAACTTTCCATTTGCAGGCATTCCTTGACTTACAAAAGTTCACAAGCAAATTCAGTGGGGAAGCCAGGTGGATTTAATAACCATGTTGCTAACTTAACAACTGCAGTGATTCACTTAAAAACTGTGGCAAGAAAAGTCATCAATTAGGGCAAAATTAACTTAACAACTGTCTCACTTAATAACAGAAACTTTGGGCTTAATTGTGGTCATAAATCGAGGTTATCCTGTATTCCTAGTTTCACATCTCTAATTTATACCCAAGATAGCAACTATCTTCTTATCCCTCAGCAACTGAGTTTTCTCAGAGGTATCTGGTGAGGCGCTTAATTATAGGCTGGGTTTTGGAAATCTATCTATACACATCTATGGATTTCCCCCTATCTATAAGCCTGATGACACCTTTCAAAAAGACTAAAAATTAATAAGAATTATTGGTCAGCAAACAATATTCATTTCTCCTCATATGAAAAACATCCTGTTTCATCCTTAGGACTTTTATATATATACTGTATATCTTGTCCTTTTTATTCTACTAAATGAGCTTTGATATGATTCTTTTTATAAAAGAGGGTATCAACTTGAAGTCTTCATTGTGAGCACACCTCTATTTTATACTTTTTTATGCTGGAGTTCTTTCTCTTTCTGTCACTCAGTAACACATAGAAACACATATACAAAAATGCCACCAAACCAATTCAGAAATAATTTTTCATGATGAAATATCAATCATGATCATATAAAGGGAGATGCATTGCTGGCATTTTGATATAGAAAATAACAAATATCAGACTAAGAAAATGTCACACAAGCTTTCCTCAAAAGATTTATCTCAACTTAAAGTTACTACAACATAATAGCCCAATCCTATTCTGTGATTTCCAGAACAGCATAACACTGCTGATCATAAACCACTAGAACTGGTTTAACCCATTTTCTTTTTCTAGTAATACGAGCTAAACTTTGTCCATTGTGTAAAGCCAACATTAGCACAAAGATCAGATTTGTGAATATAAGGCCATATATAGTTTCACTGTTTAAACCAGCTTCTCGTCTTTGAATGGCATGAGGCAAATATGATAGCAGTACTATAACATAGGGACAATTATTAGAACTTAACACATGGTTTCCCCAATATTGTAGAAACATGAGACCTTACCTTAATACTGAATCAGATTTTTGACCTGCCTATCCCAGTACTGTAGACACTGAATGGCAAAGCATTTGGGACTGCAGTTCTTCCTGTCATAGTTGGAAACTAGATGCCTTTTATATGCAAAGCATGTTCTCTATCATGGAGCTATAAAAAAATTCTTTCAAATATTGCTTTAGCAGATTGGGTGCTATAGATGCTATTAAGCAGGGGTCTTCAAACTTGGCCCTTTTATGATTTGTGAACTTCAGCTCCCAGAATCCCCTCAGCCAGCCTGCTGTTGAGGAGCATAGAAATCTGCCTCCTGCCAGTTGCAATTATTTTCTCACTAGCACTTAGCGGTCAATATTAACTGCCCAAGTTTGCAAGGTCAGTACATTACAATTTTTAGCATCACTTCCCACCTCAGAAAATTGAATATTACAGCTTTTGTATACTAGATGCATGCTATAGCAGGAGTCCTCAACCCCTGGTCCATGGCCTGGGACTGAGCTGCAGTGCGGTGGGAACCAGGCTGCAGGAGCAGTATGTGAGCCTACAAACCTCCATTTGCACAAGTGGTAGGCATATGGGTGAGACCATCCCTCTACCCCACCACCACCACTGCTGCTGGTCCACAGAGCCAGAAAAGTTGGTGACCACTGTGCCATAATACCAAGCCACTGTTTTTTTTCTATATGGACCCTTTGAATTTTTGAAAGGGAAAGTCCAGACACAAATTTTGTTCCAGTTGTATTGTCTGCAGAGTGGAGTAAGGTGTCAAAATGGACAAAATAGAAGATGTAGAAGTATGGTGCCATTTTGTCTGTTTTGAGCCACACTGCACAACACCTCCTATGCCATGTGAATTGGAAAATTTTATTTTAGGAACTTGGAGATGTCACTATGAAATTGCTAGGAAACAATGACGATTTTATTTTCAAAGATTATTTTAAAGCAAAGGGGAATACCAAAAATCTCCATGGACATCAATATTTTACTTCCAATGTAATTTTTTATAGTGAATATGAAAGCTTCAGGATAAATTCAGGGCTTTCCCCCCCCCTCTAAATGCCCTATGAACTGCTGAATGTGGCAGATTATTAGGTAAGAAACCATTCTTTGTATGTGTCATATTAAAAACAAATATTTTCTATTTAATAGCTTTAGATCAACCTTTATTCAACAACTTACCCAATGTTATTTCAGAGAAAATGTAAAAGTAACACCAGTATGAAAGCTAAAATTAGTCTTCATACAGGTTGTTTATTCCCCACACACATTTGTGTAAATTAACAGAGGAACTGAAAGTCAATCAGTCTGGGCATCCCAACAGAAGCTGTCATAATAAAATGAATTAGATCTGACACCAGGAAAGTTCATAGAAACATAAACAGAATGAGATGGTGCTTTGCAAACTAAAAGAAGTTATGTAAGTTCGTGTAGGCATCTACAAAAAGTGAAACTCAAGGCATCCAAAGATGCATTTTTTTTAAAAAAAAATCATATATGACATGGAATTTCTAATAGTATTTAATAGTAATAATATCCAGTCATAATTTGCTGGATACTGCTAAGTATAAACTTTAGAATGTAGATCTGTATAAACTTATTTGGGTAGAAGCAGGACAGTGTGTGTGTGTGTGTGTGTCCAAAAAAGAAAACATTGCATCTGCTTTCATGTATATGAACAATATTATGTTAATAGCAGAACTACTTCTGTATATATTGCAGCTTAGAACCCATCACTTTCAACACATACATAAACTGCATGCCTGTGATTTTCCAAACCATCTACAGATAGCAAAATAGACACTGTTGATGCAGGCCATTTTCAAGATGTTAGCAAGAGATGTTAAATATATGGAGAGAAAGCAAGCATCTTTTTTTCCCCATTCAGTCGTGTGCATGCACCGTCCATAAAGCACACACATCGTGCTGCAGAATGGTATACATGACTGTGAATTCCAAAAAACAATTTGAGACATATCCAAAAATTACTTATTGCAAGTTCTTTCCCAACTCTGGTTGCAAATAAATACAATAACGTCTTACCCTGATGTAGGGGCAGAGAAAAGGGGTAGGTATACAATTCTGTTATGTTACCCTCTCATAGATGCAGCTAAAAGTTTAAATAGTTCTACATTTACCAGCTCTACTTCCAGATATTACAGGGTCATGAAGACTCATGTTCACACCATTAAGACAAGAGAAGATGCCTTGAATGCAAAGAACTTCCTTTAAATCCAAACCCACCAACCTAATTTACACACAACTCTAAACTGTTCCAACAGGAAGGTCAGCAGGACAGCAATAGCAGAAGCAACAAAAGCCAACACCTTGGGTCATGACCATAATTTGATACAACAGTCACTGTCACTGTGACCATGAAGATTTCTCCTTTATCTGTCTATGGAGATTCTCAGTCATCTAGGTCATGGTTATCTCAGAGATATATTTTGTGGAAGAAGATATTTTGCTTCTCATCCAAGAAGGTTCAACAGTTCTGACTGGATGAACTGATGAAGCTTCTTGGATGAGAAGTGAAACGTCTTCTTCCTCAAGGAAAGAAACATAGTCCGGTTGCCTTAAAAAACCAAACCTTTGAATTCCCCTTTGTCTCTTCCTTCCCTCATAATAGCAATAATTATTAGGCCTCCATTAGGAAAAAAAAGTAGACAATGCCCCAAAAGAGCCTTGGTGGAGCAGTGGGCTAATGCCTCCTTAGGTAACACCAGCTGCCTGCAATTAGTGCAGGTTCGCATCCCACCAGGCACAAGGTTGACTCAGCCTTCCATCCTTCCGAGGTAGGTAAAATGAGGACCCAGATTGTTGAGGGCAATTAAGCTGACTTTGTAATAATGCCGCTTGGGGTGTGTGTGAAAGCCCTAATAAGCAGGCATATACATAGAATGAAGGCTACTGCTAAGCTTGTAAGCCGCCCTGAGTCTTCGGAGAAGGGCGGGATATAAATGGAATTAAAATAAAAAATAAATAAAAAATTATTGCTGCAATGCCACCAGTCTATCCAACAACTACATACTTCCCTTACATGCAGTTGAAAGCATAAGCACATTGTGAGAAATAAGTCAGAGTCTTCAGTATAAGAATCATTCCTTGACCTAAATACTTGCATGCATAATGAAATACAGACCCATTGAAGTGTCAGATAGTTCTACACAGACAATATTAAAAACATCACAGGCAGCCCCCATGTGAAATTTGCTTATTAAGACAGAAAAATAAATTAGTAATGAAGGTTATCTGGTAGTCACAAACTCTTACATCCTGAGCCTGAACATGGAAAAGAATGTATAATAGAATGTAGATTTGTTTTTAAGGTGGCTCACTTAGAACTATAATTTTCCATGGCATTTCAGACACTGACTTCCTCACACTGGGACTGGATCCTTACAAATGTCCAATGTCCTTTACTAGAAAACGACAATGACTAGATCACATAGCAAACCAAGCTGTAACATGATTTGTTTAGCTGTGGCTTAAGTGCTATGCAAACCTAGCTGCTGTGATTTGCAAAGCATGATTTGTGGCTTGTGTAATCTAATTCAGGGGTCCCCAATCCCCGGGCTGTGGCCCACTATCTAGCCACAGCCCATTCAGAACCGGGCCATGGAAGTGGCAGGTGAGTACACACATGCATCTCCACTTGCATGGACAGTGGGCAGGCGAGTGCAAGCAGCTCCATTTCTGCGAGTGGCAGGTACGCATGGCTGCCGCTCATGCAATTGGAGCTGTGCACGCACATGCGCTCACCCACAACTTATATGGAACCATCCTTCTCTTCCCCTCCCCCCGCCAGTCTGCAAAGCTAGAAAGGTTGGAGACCACTGGTCTCATTAATTATACCTCAAAATATCATGGTTAAACAAATTGTGGCATAGTGTGATGATTTATTTATTTATTTATTTATTAGTTGAATTTGTATACCGCCCTATTCCTGAAGGACTCAGGGCGGTTCACAGGGCAAGTCAAAAACAATACAAAAGAGAGAATAAAATTAAATTAATACAGCCCACAATTAAGATAACATTAAAAATTAAAATTAAAATTAAAATTAAAATTAAAATTTAATTTAATTTAATTTAATTTAATTTAATTTAATTTAATTTAATTTAATTTAATTTAATTTAATTTAATTTAATTTAATTTAATTTAATTTAATTTAATTTAATTTAATTATTTAATTTAATTAATATAATTTAAAAAGCATCAGTCCAGGCCAGACAATTCAAACAACCAAGTTTTTAAATCTCGGCGAAACAAGCGAAGGTCGGGGGCAGTCCAAATCTCCATCGGCAGTTCGTTCCAAAGGGCAGGTGCACTCACATAGAACGCCCTCCCCCTGGGGATCACCCGCCGGCAATCTCTAACTGGCGGAACCCTAAGGAGGCCCAACAGGACAATGGGAAGCTGATGCTGGTTGATCCAAATCTCTCTCAGTTGCACCTTCATGCCACAAGAACTACTAGGGAATCAATACATCTCATAAAGCCTGTCCTAACAATGGTTGTGAGAAACAACACAGTGGAAACATGTTGCAGCAATTCATTTATTGTTTGTTACTGTGTAGGGTTGTGGTTTGTTTTTTTTACTGTTATGTGGTATTTTTTTATTTTGCCATATTCAGCATTTGCATTCAGAATCAAAATCAATTGTAACTAGAAAAAAATAGTTTAAGTAGATAATGATTTGTTCGTTTACTTTATTATTTGTATCCATATAATTTTTTTTCTGAAAGTATACTAATAATTGGTTGATTGGGATGATGATCAAGAATTGCCATTGGGATAAATGAACTGGAGAGAAAACATAACGTACAGATGACTGCAATCCCATTAATCAGAATAAAATAATATAATTGTAAAAGTTACAGAATGCTCACTACTGTAGACAAAAACATTAACAGCAAATGCAGTTGCCCAAAAAAGAGGGCTAAAATAAAGAACAAACATAAACTGCAATGAAATCCTGTAATTAGGTTTCAGCTTAGACCAAAAAGGTGATAAATTTTAATATTGATCGAGCTATTATTCAAAACAAGAGCATCAGAGCATCTCAATAGTTATTGCTTCTTGGCATTTGGCTAAGATCAAGCATAATAGTTCTTCTGTTTCAGACATAAATATATTCATTATTAATTCCACTGATTCAAATCAAATAGAAATAAAGATAATTATTATTTCAGTCGTATTGTACTATGGATGAGCCACAACCTTTGAGACTTTACGAATTTCACTTTATATATATTTTTTTCTGCCAGAAACTTAAATTCTATCTCATTCTTTTTTATAATAATGTTACAAAATATTACCAATAGAAAAGATAGAAATGAATACAAACTGGGGAAAAAATCTAAAAGAACAAAGAGTGCAGGAAAGGAAAAAATCATATAGGAAAGAAAAAAAAAGAAATGAAATATATAAATGACTTCTTCTTCATCACAAGTATGAACAATTCTAGAAGCTTACTACCTCTCTTCTCTTAAAATACAATAAGTGATCTCATCTTCCCATATCCCATTCCTTATATATAAGCCAGGGGTGTCAAACTGCTGGCCCATGGGCTGGATGTCTCATGCCGAAACCGCGCCCACCTCAGCTCCAGCAATGTGGAAAAAGTCACGATATGTCACGACATGTCACATGACGTGGCGACTTTGACACCCTGATATAAGCAAATCCTTAAAACCATGTGGTTCAATCCTAGCCAGCAAAAGTCCATTAAAGGTCACCAGAGATAACTTATCTGTTTTAGTCTTGATCAAATAAACTAACTTTCCTTCCTTCTACTTTTAACCATCTTGATCTTCAATTTCTTCAATTAACGTGCTGGAACTTGATTTCTTTTTGCATTTTTTTTTCTGTTCTCACAAAACTCTTTAAAACATTAACAAGCTTCTTCGGTAAATCTATGTAGGAAAATTATCCACGTCTATCTCTTGATTTGTTATTTGCATATCACTTTTAATTATTGATTACATTCATAAGACATCAGTTAGCTTTTGGATGCTCAGAATAACATCTTTTCCCATGTCATTCTTGTAGCTTTTTATTTTTAAATCCACTTTCATGTCAGGCTCAGTTTGGTTCCTTTTCCATAACATTTTTTAAAACACAGTTGTTGGTTTTTTTAAAAAAAGACTCTCTTAAAATTAACTTATGGGTTCTTTGTTCACAAATATCCTTTGTAAACTTAAGTATTTTGGCCATTCTGTATTAGTAAGTCACATTTAAGCATTCCTCTCGTTTAATTGCAATTTTTAGTTCCTTCTGATTGCCTTTAGAGTCCAAACTTTAAAATTCCATACTATGGTCTTTTTAAAGAACTCAAAACAATATTTTTCCACAGAAGAGATTCTTATAATTAATTTCAAAACCTTATTTCAAATCCATCTGGACTCTTAGTCCATTTGTAACTTTACAAAATCAACATTCCAATCATCCTTAAAATCTTAAATGAAAAAATGAAGTCCTTCAACTTTTATTTAAAACTTGTTTTGCTCATTATTGAAGGGAATTCACATGGTGCTATAAAATGTGTCGTCCCAAAGGCACCTCATTACTGAAAGGCAATTAACAAGAAATTTCCAAAAGTGGTTGGAAAAGGATGAGAACATAGTTTCCATAAAGGTGCCAACTGTCATTTGTTTGCTGCAGCTGCCAAAAAAGCTAACACAGTCCTAGGCTGCATTAATAGAGGGATAGTATCAAGATCATAGAAGGGACGCGGTGGCTCAGTGGGTTAGGACGCTGAGATTGTCGATCAGAAGGTCGGCAGTTTGGCGGGTCAAATCCCGAGTGCCGCGTAACAGAGTGAGCGCCTGTTACTCGTCCCAGCTTCTGCCAACCTAGCAGTTCGAAAGCACATAAAAATGCAAGTAGAAAAATAGGGACCACTACGGTGGGAAGGTAACAGCGTTCCGTGCGCCTTTGGTGTCTAGTCATGCCGGCCACATGACCACGGAGACGTCCTCGGACAAGCGCTGGCTCTTCGGCTTTGAAACGGAGATGAGCACTGGCCCCTAGAGTCGGAAATGACTAACATGCATGTGCGGGGGAACCTTTACCTTTACCTTTATCAAGATCATGTGAAGTGTTAATACCACTTTGTAATGCCTTGGTAAAACCATACTTGAAATATTGCATCCAGTTTTGGTTGCCACGATACAAAAAACATGTTAAGACTCTAGAAAGAGGGCAGAGAAGAGCAATGAAGATGATTAGGGGACTGGAGGCTAAAACACACAAAGAATGGTTGCAGAAAAGGGGAATGTCTAATTTAATGAAAAGAAGGATTAAGGGTGACATGATAGCCTTGTTCCAATATCTAAAGGGCTGCCACAAAGAAGAGTGGTCAACCTATTCTCCAAAGCACCTGAAGGTAGGACAAGAAGTAACAGATGGAAACTAATCAAGGAAAGGAGCAACCTAGAATTAAAGAGAAATTTCCTGACAAAACAATTAATCAGTGGAATGATTTGCCTTCAGAAGTTCTGGGTGCTCCAATACTGGAGGTTTTAAGAAGAGATCAGACAACAATTTGTCTGAAATAGTATAGGGTTTCCTGCTTGAGCAGGGGGATGGACTAGAAGACCTCCACAGTCCCTTCCAACTCTGTTATTCTGAGCAAAGGTGGGTTTTACTCATCTCCCAGAATTCTAAACATGTCAGAGACTGCTGTCTTGTGGTCTCATGACAAGCAGCTGCCTAGAGCATTTGTAGTCAATCTCAAGCCTTCTCCATGTCCATAGAGGAATTACAAAAAACTGTTCCTTTCATGCCTTCATTTTGCCATTTATTCCCAGGAAAAATTCTATTCTATTCTTTAGGAGTCTGTAAATTTTCTTTTTAAAGCTGAATGAACATTTGTTCATGTCTGTATATACATTTTTCCTAGCATACGACTTTCAGAGGTATGCTGTTTCCTCTAGTGTAAATAATATCTAAATACAATTCAAACATAATTCAATAGCTGAAAATTGACTCCAGGATGTGTTGTAAAATCTGAATGGCAGCTGCATTCCAGTTCATATATTATTTTTGTAGCCAAAGAAAAAGTGGAAAGTAATTTATCTTAAAATGTGAATCAAGCCAATTTCTCAACTTATCAGTAATAGGGGTCATTTGTATCCATGTTACCTGCCAGGCAGCCTGCTTTCTAAGCAGCAGTAGCATCTGCTATCCAGTAGATTCAAGATCTTGCTGTGTTGATTATTTAATGAGCAGGTGTGTGTTGCATACTTGATGTGCTGAAAATGGCCCTACTGACAATTTCTGAGCTGCCAGGGCCTGCTCTTAAGAAGCTCAAAAAAACAGAAATGAAAGGTATTTTGTAATTTTAGTGAGTATAGATATTGAAAGTAATAGAGGGTTTCTGACTGTCTCTGATACAAGCATATTTACATACCTGAGCCATATGTTCAAGATAATAGGATTTGCGTCGTATTGTTTATAAACTTCTCTTAATATTTACAAAAAGTTCTTCAATGTTTACATACTAATTATGTTAAAAAAATAACATGACATGTTTTATAGTGTATGGTTGAATATCTCTTCAGTGCAACAATTAACTTGCATGGGGTCTTTCTTGGTCTCTGAGGATAGTTTTCTTGCAAACATTTCATTATCATACTAGGTAACATCATTAATGCTAGGATAGATACTCCTTATACTACATATAAGTAGTATAGCTGTTTTAATGAACTGCTGACATCTTGTGCACACCCAGATAGAGCTTTTCAGCTTTTCAGAAATGCCTCCAAAGCACTGCAAGCCATAAATTAAAATTATGTTGTAATAGACCAAGGACCTTATCTTACAAAGCATTCTGTTCCCACAATAGTCAATTGGATACCTATGAGTATTTCACAAGTAAAATACAGTAAATGTCTATGGAGATTCTCAGTCATCCTGGTCATAGGATGACTGAGAATCTCCATAGACATTTACTGTATTTTACTTGTGAAATACTCATAGGTCACAGTTGTCCCAAAGGTGCTTTTTCAGGATGTAACTGGACTTTATTTATTTTTTTCTTTGAAGATGTTTCACTTCTCATCCAAGAAACTTCTTCAGCTTTGATTGGATGGTGAGGAATGGAAGGATTTATATTCCTTGCAGACAGCTGGTCATTTGCATTCTTTTAGAGCATGGATGTCAAACTTGATCATGTCACATGATGTATTTTGCCTTTGCAGAGCCTTGATGGGTGTGGCCTGCATGTAATGCATCCGGCCTGTGGGCCGCCAGTTTGACACCCCTGTTTTAGACAGTTGTTGGGGCCATTTGGAGGTTTCCTGTGTCCTCGGGGTCACCTGAGAGACAAGAAAGTCCAGTTGCCTCCTGAAAAAGCACCTTTGGAATAAAATACAGTTAACATCAGAAGGGACACGGTGGCTCAGTGGATTAGGACGCTGAGCTTGTCAATCAGAAGGTTGGCAGTTTGGCAGGTCAAATCCCAAGTGCCGCGTAACAGAGTGAGTGCCTGTTACTCGTCCCAGCTTCTGCCAATCTAGCAGTTTGAAAGCACGTAAAAATGCAAGTAGAAAAATAGGGACCACTACGATGGGAAGGTAACAGCATTCCGTGCGCCTTTGGCGTCTAGTCATGCCGGCCACATAACCACAGAGATGTCTTCAGCTTTGAAACGGAGATGAGCACCAGCCCCTAGAGTTGGAAACGACTAGCACGCATGTGCGGGGGAAACTTTACCTTTACTTTTTAACTTCAGAAGCATTTAACAGGTTTTTGTTTCTTTTCTGCTTGCCTGAAGACATACTCCCAAGATGGAATGGAAATCCATATCATTTCATTCAGAAAATCCCTCCCACCCCTTTGTGGTTATATACTACCTGAGATTTTTACTGGAAGTCACACCTTCAGGGACAAATACCATCCAGAGGTGATTTCCAGAACCATTTAGTCCTGCAAAAGATTGACTAGCTCCAGTAACTCAGTAATTTCCTTTTAGGTGAAAAAGCTAATATTATTCATGTCATTTTTTAAAAAGTGTGATTAACACAATGTGTGCTGTAGCTTGCCACAGAATTTAAAGAAATCTATAAATAACACAATTTGCCCATGTGCATGTTACAGCTGGGTCTCCTGGCATATTCCAGCAGCTGTTTTTAATATCTTAACTGAGATGAAGATTGAATATCAACATAAGTGATGCTGCCAACACACAAGCAGTAAGCAATTGGGTGGATATGTTCCATGCATGCAGAAATACACTAAGACTATATGTGGCATATGCAAACTGAAATGCTTTGTTGTGGCTGTGAGTATAAATCTTTTCTATTAACAAACACATCATAGCCAAGGGTAAATATTCCAATTATTCAATAAATCTATAGTAATTGTTCTGTGTGGAGAGAATTGTGTCACCAATTAATATCGTTGCTATTTAATTATTCATTTGTTTCTGACTTTCCATGTTCTGACAATTTTCCCAGGGTGTCTTAATATTATAGAACAGACATGTCAAACTCATGACGTCACGTGACGTCACACGACGTATCGGAGCTTTTTTCCCATTGCCGGGAATGGGGTGGGTGCGGTTTTGTCACGATGCATCCGGCCCGCGGGCCGGCAGTTTGACACCCCTGTTATTGAAGCTCAAATGCACTCCTACCCGTTTAAATTATATTGCTTAGCCCCAAGATGTTTGCACAACCATGTGCTTGTGTTCACTCTGCCTTTTTTTTTAATCTCATTTATATCCCACCCTTCTCCGAAGACTCAGGGCGGCTTACAATCTAAAGCACAAATCAATGTGCTTAGCAGTAGCCTTCATTCTATGTATATGCCTGCTTATTAGGGCTTTTGGCCCCCCACAAGCGGCATTATTACAAAGTCAGCTTATTGCCCCCAACAATCTGGGTCCTCATTTTACCTACCTCGGAAGGATGGAAGGCTGAGTCAACCTTGAGCCTGGTGGGACTCGAAGCTGCACTAATTGCAGGCAGCTGGTGTTACTTAAGGAGGCATTAGCTCACTGCTCCACCAAGGCTCTTTTGTTCCTAGGTCTTCAGTAGAATACTTTTTCCAAGTCCTTCCATGTATCTCTCTGCCTTCATCAATTAAGTTTTTGGATACCTGTATTCTTGCAAAAGAATGTAGATCTGGCCTTAGGAAGGAGCAAGCTAGCAGTGAAGAGTTAAGAGAGATGAAGAGTAGCCCAGTCCTGAAAAAGTGAAAAACCTGAGAAAGAAACTCAAAATAAACCCATTTTGATTTTGTTTGGTATAAGATGGGACAGAGAGCAATATATATATTTAAAAATCTTTATCTGCTGCTGGGGTAAGAACTCATCCATGAAACAACATTCACATAATCAGTCCTAACCTACTCAACTACTTGCATACCTTTTAAATAATTTAGGTAAAAATGGCTGCCTTATCACTGGCATTACCTATTTATCTAACACATTTATATCATAAACCATATGATTATAATAAATCATAATATATTAGAAGCTCCTAGGAGCAGTGGTGGGATTCAAATATGTGAACAACTGGTTCTCTGTGTGGATGCTGCTTCCGGAAGTCCATTCTGGACCTGGGCAACAAAAAATTAGCTAGTGGTTCTGCCAAACAGGTGCGAACTGGCTAAATCCCACCCCTGCCTAGGAGTCTACTTGTGGCAGCACATCAGCACATGTTGGCTGATTTCAAAAGCTAAGCAAGATCAAAGAGATGATCACTGGGAAATCCAAAGGCTATTGGCAAGACTAAGTAGTCAAATATATTCAATAAGAGAATGGACAATCCATGTCAATAAATTAAAAAAATCACATGGATATGTCCATGTAGTCATCAGCAGTCAAACTCAAATCAGGATTCTTAACAAATAATAACAATAACAACAATAACAATAACCCAAACTGATTTTTAACAAGTAGCTTCTCCCCATTAAATTACAGATTAGAATTGGGAAAAAGTTCATATAAAACACTCTAATTCATACTTTCCATTCATTTCTCACCAAACAATTTTAAAAGCATTAGAGCAGTTCAAGTAACAATACCTTGCCATACATAGACAGGTGTCAAAATGGCATAATTTTGGAGAATTTCTAAGTTGTGATCACAATATTGTCAGATTCTTAAACGAATAAGAAGTAACTATCCTCTTTGTATCATGGGGGGGGTGAATTCTGCATGCATTGCTGTGACAATAAATTTGCAATTACAAATTTGTTTCTAATTCACAATTCATTTTAATAAGTTGCTGGAGGAAAAAAAAGACTGAGAACAATGCAAAAAGAGAAACAATGTGGAGAGAAAAGTGGAGAGAGTCAGTGGGGAATGAACCCATCATTTTTCCAGTGTTAATGGGAAAAGATAAAGAAGTAATTATACTTAGGATTCAGTACATTTTAATTAAAGCGAAAGCTCAGCATGTGGCATATTGATCCCTGAACCAGATTTGAGTTAATTTATCCCAAGAATTCCAGTAAAACTGCCAGCTAAAACCCAAGTCTTCTGGTGTAATTGATGTATGGATCATGTTATTAAAATGCTAACTGAAAATCTGACTCTCAGATTATAGAGATAGGGATAATGGAAAGAACACAGAGAAAAATCTGATTGAAAAAGACAGAATCTGGGAGGAAAAAATGAAAAGCAAGCAGTGTAATGACTCTAGAATGAAACAGCTGTCCATTTCGCTTTATTTTATTTTCTGACAGTGCCCAGCTCTGTCAGTAATAAAATAGCTTACTGATCTTTTTTTTTTCCCTAGAGCTCAGTTTTACTCAAAAAAGAATGCTATGGCATCATTTCTACTTAATGGTCAACAATTACCTATCACTTGATACTGACACAAAGTTGAATACTGGATATGTTCATGTCTAAGCACCTCTGGCTGCTATAGTCAATGAACAGAAATGACATCTGTCATTCTAATCAATGGTCAACGAGAATGCCTTGCAGACAGATTTAATTCTTAGTGCAGCAATTCTCTCTATGTTCCCGGTTTCTGTGTAGGATTTGCTATCAATTTGTGGCCCAGGAATATGTCTTTTATCAAATGAATATCATGCTGAACTTTAAAAACCCTTAATAAATGAGGTGGGAATTGTTCAGCTGAGCTGAACCAAGTTTATTCAATTGTAAATATGTGTCATCATTCCAATAAGGATACATTGTATGGCAGTGAAATTTAGATTAAAAGATAGGTTACATAAATTCAGGATCTGGATAGGACTATTTTGGGATATATATTGTCCATTTTTGGACATACAATGATCTGAACATGATTGTAGATATTGATTCTTTCCAACATATAAGAATCTCCCATACAAACAGATATTTTACCAGTTCCAAGTAATGCCAACTTAACTCTACATAAGTTTGTAAAATCCATTCAGGATCAAAATATAGTGAGTCCGTTCATTTTCTTCTTTCTACAGTTGTTGGAAAGGATAGAAGGATGGGCCTGCTCAAGATTAGGTAATTGTTCTTAACTATGAATTGGGACTCCATGTTAATTAGAAGAACTGACCACAAAAGTTTTCCAATAAGATAGAAGCTACATCTGCACATGGTCTTTTATTATTTATTTGTCAGATTGTTGTCCCATCATCTCCATATATTTACATTGTGAAGTGACCTAATTTGACACATGAGAATGAAAGGTTCTAGACTAGTGAGACTGGGCTGTCCCCTGACACCACTGGATGACATCGCCAGGGCTCGTTGCCTTGGAAGAGTGAGGAAGATTCTCAGGGATGACTCACACCCTGGACGGTATCTCTTTACTCTCCTACCATCCGGTAGGAGATATAGGAGTATAGCCAGCCATACCAACAGGCTGAAAAATAGCTTTTATACGTGGGCTGTTAGGCTTTTAAATGGGACATAATCTTATGCAGAATTGACTTGGGAGGCCGGTGTGTGGTGTAGTTGGTTCACACGGTGTGGTAGGATGGAGGGTTTGTTGTCACTGTGTGTTGGGGGGAGAGAGCACGGGGGAAAGGCTCAGCTAATCTCAATGTACACATGTTGTACTTTGACAATAAAGGTTCATTATTATTATTTATTATTATTCCTGAGTCCCATTGACTATAAATTGCATCATGTCTGGGCTTTTGGAAACCGTGGGTATGGATAAATATTTTTGAGAATGTTAGTTCAAGGGTGTTAGGTCCAAACAACCAGAATCACTTATGAATGTCTCAAGCAGAAACTTTATTGTCAGTTACCTATGTTACAAGAAACTCACCAGATTGACTACATCTCCTTGGGAATTACCAGATAAGGCTTCAAGGATTATGGGGGAAGTCAAGCCTGTGCCACTTTCTACAGAGCAAGGTGCCAAGCTTGAAGAAGCCTCATGCTCCTTCAGCCATTTCTATTTCTTGGTTTGCCTACAGACGGGGGGGGGGGGGGGGGAGAGAGAGAATGGAATGTGTATTGCACATGCTGAGCTGCTAAACCTGAGAACCAAGATCATTCAAGATTTTGTTTACTGATAACCAAAGACTTTCTCTCATAATAATTGTCTGAAGCTTAATTGGGTAATGTGACCTGCACTCTCAGGGGGAAGGGAGTTTATATACTTTTAATATACACATATTATCACAACAATCAATATGTGCAGAGGGCATCCTCTCCCCATGGCAGACATTGTTGTGAGAATTCACATGTAACGCTAAAGATCCCGTTTAGTTTAGGGCACAGGTCGGCAACCTGCAACTCTGGTCGTTCGGAGAGGTGCGCGCGCACCTCTCGGAATGGGCAGGGGCGCCGCTCTTTGAGGAAGCTGCCACGGCCCGTCTGCAAAGCTGCCGAAAGCGGCAGCTTTGCAGACGGGCCGTCGCCATCGGGCAACCGGGAACCGGTTCCATCTCATTTTTTAAAAAATGGCAGCCGCGTGCGTCCGCGCATGCGCAAAAAACCTTTTTGCGCATGCGCGTGCATGGACACACGCACGCGGCTCCCTCTTTTTTTAATTTGTGATGGAACCGGTTCCCAGTGGCTCTTTTTCTTTTTTAGGTTGCCGACCCCTGGTTTAGGGCATAGACTTTCCTGTCTCAGCTTCAGGTTACCCCAAAAAAAAGTAACTGAAAGAAACTACTACAAAATTATGACCCCCAGGCTTGTTTCAATTCTACAAATAATGTAGAATGCTTCTAGCCACAGTAAGCTAGAAATCCCAGAGCCAACTTTTATCTCCAAAATAAATTCCTTCAAAGTTCCTGTGAAGCTTGTTTGTTTGATGCTGCTGTGGTTGTTTTCCTGTGCCTTTTCTTGGTGTGAGTTTAATATTTAAATTAGCTCAACAAAATTAAAAGCCAGGTACACCAGTAAAAAGATATTTTAATTTCTTCTCTTAACTGGTTCTGCAGTTACTTTTGTCAGTTTGTGTTTATGTTTAACTGTAATATAATCACTTTTTCTGCATTGTTATATGTGTTAAATAATTCTGTTAGGAGAGCATAAATGTAATATTAATTTAGACAAATTTGAGAGTAGGGGGAAAACTGAAATGTCTGAGGCGGATTTGTTTGTTAGCAGAATGGGATGAAAATAGCAAAGACAGGCAAGGACATCCATAATACAAGTAAAAAAGGGTGGGGTTTTGAGCATATCTTTGGCAAGAACAGCACAGAAGTTCTATTCTGTTAATACAAGAGAAAGAAAAGTGAGAACTTCTGATTCATTGCTTTAAAGAAACTGAGAAAATGAATGAAATTCAAAGCAACGTTTAGCCTTGCTGCCATCTCATCTGAAGCTTTGCTTAGCAATACACATTTGGAGAAACAAGAACTAATCCTGACTACCAATTAATGAACCTGGGAATAGAGTATATTTTTCTAGCTTCATTCTTTCTGAAAGCAGTGGGCCAGGAACTACAAGTCTGCTTTATTCTTAAAAATAGATCTTCAACTTGTAAGTGGTTTGAGACCCATTAATCACTTATGCATCAATTCTCTATCTTCTATGTACTAACATTTTCCCACAAATTTCAAGAGAGCAGGAAATGCATGGTTTCCAGTACTGCTGGTTCAAAACTCAGAGATACAGTGCAAAGTTGAACACTACCCTGATACCTGTAGTAACTTAAATGGTTTCTGAGAAGGTACTACCATGTGACTGTAAGAGCAGGAAGGCATTCACAAACCTGCTAGTTTCGCCAGACAAGAAAACCCTTTATGTTCTATCAAAACTGAAGGATTCATAATGCCAGCACCTCCCTATTCTTTTAGTAATCATTTCCTTTGGGAGTGTTTTCTCCTCTGCCCATCACAGATCTCCAGTACTGCAAGGTGGTCTATTGCCCATAACTAAGAAAGGAAGAGTAGCATGGAAGGACTTCTTAACCTTGCCTGGTCTTTCTATCAGCTCAGGAAAAAGAGAACACTATCTCATCCCAGGTACTCAGATGCATTGCAGCCTTGCACCAACTAATCTTACTAATTACAAGTAACAACCAGAGAATCATCTTATGTCTACTGGAAAGGATCTCCTACAATATTTGTTAAGTACTGAGATCTTTGAAGCATTGACAAGGCAAAAGTAACAACACGTTTATTTGGTTAACACAGAAGCAGCTCTAACAGCTGCTTAACTTCTATTTATATGGACCACTGATAGGCAGCGGGCAATGGAATTAAAGCAGTTATTCCCGCCCAAAACACAAGATTACAATTCTTCAGACAGGCAGTCTGGAGTTTAAACGGACACAGCAGTTACTTATTTATAACTGTTCCTGAGTAATTTACAAACAATACATAACAATATTTATTTATATCCTGCTTTTATTATTTTTAATTTTTTTTAAGGGACATGGTGGCTCAGTGGGTTAGGATACTGAGCTTGTTGATCAGAAGGTTGGCAGTTTGGCGGGTCGAATCCCGAGTGCCACGTAGCAGAGTGAGCGCCTGTTACTCGTCCCAGCTTCTGCCAACCTAGCAGTTCGAAAGCACGTAAAAATGCAAGTAGAAAAATAGGGACCACTACGGTGGGAAGGTAACAGCGTTCCGTGCACCTTTGGTGTCTAGTCATGCCAGCCACATGACCACGGGAACATCCTCGGACAAGCGCTGGCTCTTCGGCTTTGAAACGGAGATGAGCACCGGCCCATAGAGTCGGAAACAACTAACACGCATGTGTGGGGGAACCTTTACCTTTACCTTTTTTATTATTTTTAGAAATAACTCAAGTGGCAAGCATATTCAACATACCTTCCTCCTCCTATTTTCCCCACAACAACCCTGTGAGGTAGGTTGGGCTAAGAGAGAGTGACTGGCCCAAAGTCACCCAGATGCTTTTGATGGCTAAAGTGGGACTTGAACTCAAGGTTTCCCACTTTCTAGCCTGGTGCCTTAACCACTAGACCAAACTAGCTCTCATATTTCTTGCAAATATCTTCCTTGACGGTATGCCTCCTTTGCCACTCCCCTCAGTGCTACTGCAAGGCTGAATAGAAGAGCATCAGTGTTGTGTTGATGGAGTTGATGGAGATGGTTTGCCCAGAGGGAAATAGATTATGACAACCCTTCTATTGACAATAACTCTCAGTCCAGTTCTGCATTGCCCTACTATTTAATATGATGCTCCCTCACCTTACTCAGTGCTACAAGTCTAGTAGCACTTGCTTGCCCTGCCCTGGGACTAAGGGAAGTTCTATGTTACTGTCTTAGACTCCTCTGATGCTAGCATATTTGATGCAGAGTGCATACTATGACTATTAACTTTCCTTTGTCTATTATTCTTGTTTAAGTTATTTCTATAGTTAATATTTGTTAATAGCGATTTTAGATATTTATTAGCTTTAGTTTTCTTGTACATCACTCAGACTGAGCTTTTTTGTGATATGGGCAGCATATAACATAGATTAGATAGATTAGATAGACAGACAGACAGACAGACAGACAGACAGACCCGACAGATCTGATATAGGAGCTCCTGCACCAGTTGCCACAAGAAGTCAAAAGATGGATGAAATGGGAAATGTACAAAGTCCATATCTTTTTTCCTCCCCAACTCACATTACCAGCACTGCCATATTCAATTTAGTTTTATTAATCTATTAAATTTGTTTTCTTAGGCTAATCAAGTAAACATTCAGAGATATGTGCTTGTTGTCATTTCAGTATGGAGTGTTAGGATATGAAAATAGTATGTATTGTTCCCATCTAATCTATCCCAAACACATTCTCAGACCCACTCACCAAGACAGCGCCAGGCAACACCGAGCAACAGAGGAATACGAGTTTTCTTTTTAAAAAAATTGGGGGAGGGGGGTGAGAGAGAGATAAGAGTGAGTGAATTTAAAGAGGAAAGAAATGAAAGTGACTTGAATAAGGAATTGAAATTAGACAGTCCCAAAGTGACAAACAGAGGATTAGGTCAGAGGAAAACTGAATGCTAGTAACTTACAGATTTGACAAACCATGGGATCCTGGCAAAAAAGGCAAGTGCAAAAGCTATAAAATAAAATCTTCTTTCTCTCATGCTCCCAAATAGAATAACTTCTAGGTGGAGTGAAAAGGAAGCAATAGCAAAAAGACATCATGAGCAGAAAACAGTAGAAAAAGAGCTTGGATAAAATATATTGGCTCAGGTCAATGTCAAAGAATCCATTCTTCCTGGTGCTTCTGCTTCCTTCCAGATCCTAACACAAATGGACTCTGACTTCCCAGTATACAAATCATATACTAGGGCATGACATTATCTTTACCTTTTGTCAGCTCAAATAAGCCATTCAGAGTTTTGCACAGCCCTAATACTTATACCTGTACATCCTCAGAATCATTCTGGGTTCTTTAACCTGAATAATCTATAGCATGCACATGTTGTATACAATGAAAATTGTGTCACATTTCAAAGGTAGAAGAACCATATTGTAAAAGATACAAGACAAATAAAAAGATATCGGAGAGATGATGGCTGAGGACTTGAGAGGAGAGAATATTTTGCACACATGGGCTAATACACATACTCTAGGTATAGCAAAAAAAAAAGTTCCATGAATGTGCTATATTCCGTGACTCAATGAAACAAAAATCTTTGTTGTTCGACTGTCAATTATGGCTTGGAACATTTGGAAACAACCATAAATCTCTAATTGTTTCAGCAGTGCACTACAGCTGTCATAATATTATGTTCAACATCTTATTTAGGCATTTACATTTTCTCCCAGTGACCTTTTGCTGTTTATATTACATTCACATACATATACAAAGTCCTTATGTTTTCTCTTTTTAAATTTTCTGAAAAGAAAAAAACAAAGACCATGAGCTTAAAACTGCTCTTTCAAATACAGCACAAAACCACTCAGCACTACAGAAAATAAGCATGCTGTGTGGCCAATTTATACATTCATTCCTTTGCAAACACCTCTTTATAGAGTGTTGGTAAGAATACCCACTCATTGTGGAAACTCAGCACTCCTTAAGAAAGAACACATAAGTGGGAATCAGAGCAAAAGTGCTAATGAGAACATTTGACATTTTATAGAGGAATGATGGCTTGTTTGTGAGATATTGTTAAGATTCTTAAAGGAACAGGAATAAAAAGTACCAAAGTTAAGGACACCAGCCTGTTGAATTAATAAGTGAAAGTAACATTAAATGTTGGCATTAGCAACAGAAAGAACTTAGAGGTAGAATTATATGTGACTGGACAATTCTGAGAAATGATGGTAGAAAGAATTTGTTTTCCAGGAGTTATCAAGTGAGATTAAGAAGTAGGAATATTTTAAATGGTCTATATTTATTAAGTTCTTTGCAAAAATTACCTGACTCACTCTTTTCAGTTTGATAAACAAATCAAAACACAAGCATCCAGCATATTACCTGTTATTTGTTTAAATGTGTGACCAACTGCTGTTTGAGAATCTAGCTGTTTCCACTGAATGGATTTCCAACCTATTGTCACATACTTTAATTAAAAGGTGTATTTCTATGTAAAATATTTGTACCTCGGCTCTAGCCACAGTGGTTGGCATGGATTTATCCACACCCAGGTTAGATTTTAGAAATGAATATTGACTTTGTTCCACAATGGGAGTATTCATAAAAACCATAATTCTTCTCCATATGGTAAAATAAGAATTATTTTTTACATTATATACTTTAACAATGGGAGTTACTTTCCAGGATGGCTATGATTAATAAGGCAATTGGAGAACTAGAGAACTAGCAATGGCCTTCAATGAGATCAACTTAAAAATATGGAATCCAGGATCCTGATTCTAAAAAGATCTCCCTTGCTATAGGAATGATTTAACCTGATTTAACTCTCCATTTAAGTCTAATTCATCTCTTCCTTCCAATTGAAGAGAATGTTGTCTCTACCTGAAAACAATCACCTTAGATTGAGCTTATTAGTATTCAGGGAGGGAAGTTAACACTAAGAACTACACTGGCACTGCAATTTTTCTGTCCTCCTAGGGATGACGATAACATGTCATCAGTGTATAGTAAGAGGTTTACACATTTATGTCTGACTTTGGGCATATGTAAACTGGCTTACTGAGATATCATCTATGTACAAATGAAGTAGGTACAAACAAGTACATAAAGCTTTGATTAAACAGAGTAGTCTGAGCCTTCAAAGCCAAAGTTTCATACACTCTGTAACTCTATTAATTGAGTTAAACACTATGGTAAGATCCATAAAAGTTGTGAAAAAATTGGCTCCTTTTTATTGCTTATTTGAATATTTACCTCACTGAATTACCTTTTAAAAAGATAGTTCCCTGCAAGTTTGGCCCAGCTTGTTCTGACTTCATGGGTACATTCCTGATATTTTTTTTGGATTGCACATCCATTGTTACCCTATGCTGGCATTTCTCAATCTTAGCAATTTTTAAATGTGTAAACTTCATTTCCCAGAACGTTAGCTATGGAATTCTGGAAGGTGAAGTTTGCAAACCTTAAAGTTTCTAAGGTTGAGAAACACCACTCTAGACTGTTTTTTCACCTCCTAGTCTAGCCTACAACCAGGCTAGGATTACCTCATGGTCACTTGAGCAAGTATTAACCAGTTCTGACCTTGCTTATATTCCAAACATAGAGAAAGTTAAATAAGGGTTGTTAAGACACTGAATTTCTTGTAAACATCCTAAGATTTGTTTTAGTGCTCCCATAGATCTTCTACTTTCTGGTTATTTAGTTGGTGGAAAGTCTGAGTTCCTCAATTCTTTTCAAGCACGTTTCTTCTGAAACAGAAAGGATAACAGGTTGTGTAGTGAAGGAGGTAACATCTTCATTAGCACCTTACTCAGAAAAGCCTTAGGCAGTGCAATGACCTCAATTCACAGAAAGGTTTAACTGTCTTCTTTTCTCTGAACCATTTATTAAGGTAATGTGATACTAGGGAATATGGCTTAATGCTTAAATGCTTAAGAAACACATGTCCACAGCACAGAATATTTACACATGAAATGCATTATGGAACAGAAGAAGCTAATAAGTCTCAAAAGTACTGAGGGGAAATTGGAAGTGAGGGAGGGAGAGGGGCCTTTGCTGGAAGCATTGTTTCTCCTAAAGAGAAGGATTTGATCTCAGAGAACAGCTCCCTGATCTTAGAATCACTAAAAAATTCCAAACATGATTTTGAAAATTGAATGTTGCTCC
Source organism: Vipera ursinii (assembly GCF_947247035.1). Lineage (NCBI taxonomy): Eukaryota > Metazoa > Chordata > Lepidosauria > Squamata > Viperidae > Vipera > Vipera ursinii. The sequence continues at coordinate 157,859,737 of NC_139516.1, read as the reverse complement.
TGTGGCGATAAAGGATACCTTCTCTCTCCCATCCCCTAAGACAGGGGTCTTCAAATTTGGCCCTTTTATGACTTGTGGACTTCAACTCCCAGAATTCCTCATCCAGGCATCCTGGCTGAGGAATTCTGGAACTTGAAGTCCACAAGTCATAAAAGGGGCAAGTTTGAAGACCCCTGCCCTAAGATATGCACTTTCACATTTGAAATTAGAAAAGAAATGTATTGAAAGAAGTATAATATAGAAGAAATTAGATTAGGACAGTTCGTTTTTACGTACAAAACTCCAAGACACTGGAGCAGTCAGGGAAAACCAGCAGCAAAAAGACACACACAAATATAAATACCCACACACACAACAAAAAAAAAACAGAGGCATCTGTCCTTATTTTTATCTTTGTCAAAGCCCAAGAAATCTGGCTTTTGATAATTAAAACTCAGTTATCAAAGGACAGCAAGTTTTTAACATCAGGAAAATCTTTTTCTACTTTTTTCTAGTTGGCTGCAGCTGTTCCAGCTTTATCCGAGCTCAGCAAGCTGGTTAATGCACATATGGGAGATCACCATGGAAAAACAAGGCTGTAGGCTCAATCAGAAAGTTAAAACAACAAGAGCAACACAGGGGGAAAAAAGCAAAGGTAAATATGTTTGGCAATGTTGACCAGAAAACTACACGAGTATCTCCGTAGTGTTATCGGGAACTGATTTGTAAAAAAAAAATCAATTTTGAACCTGTTTTGAATTAATGCAAAGCTTCCTCGAAAATCTCAATGGAATGCATTCATCTTCTGCATAATAACACTGTAGTTATGATGAGGTGGTTTTGTTCTCAAGCACTAGATTTATAATATTTCTTTCTGACTGCTTCATAGCTTGGTTATAATGAGGGGAAACTATGAGCACTTTTTGTAATCAACACTAAGTAACAATGAAAGTTCCCTGTTCAGTCGCTGTGGTAGTTTCTTCTCAAAGAAAGAACAAAAGTAGCATATTCTACAGTAGATCTCTCATGCAAAATAAAAAACAAACTTAGCAGTGAAACCCACCCACGAAACAGCAATAAACAAAGAAGATTTATTGATCCTATGTAATTAATTACAACAGAACAATCTAATCTTTGGTACTAATAAAAGATTAATGTTGTGTCATGCATACAAGTAATTGCAGAATGCATGTTTAATTGGAAAACATTTTTTTAAAAAAAAACTTCATGCCACAGAACAAAAATACCCACTAAAATGGCAGCAGCTAGACAGCTACGGCTAATTGCAAAACAATAACCCGGATTAGATCTAGTTAATACTTGGATGCCCAATCACAAGGAACTCTCTCAACTGTAGGTTAGAGAGGGAAATAATGAAAAGAATTCCACAAAGCTGTAATGGCAAACCACCTGATTATTGAACACATTTTGAATTGACATAACTAGGAGAACAGTTTGATATGAAGAAGATATCATCTTAGCTTTTCCTGGGCAAAATTTTTGGACAAGGTTTTATTTTCTGTTAAAGTCTGTCCCAGAAGTAATCTGTTAGGGAGCATTCAGTAAACAAACTGAAACAAGGAGTTGATGTCCATGGTGGAATGAAAAGTTGGTGAGTAGACCAGCTCTTTGTATTTCCTCTCTGGATAAGGAGAGGCACTGAGATCACCCAGAAGTGTTCTATACAGTTATTCCTCATGAGGAGACTGCAAAACAGCAGTCTTTGGCTGATTTAGAACTTTGGGAGATGAAACAATAGCCATTTGAGAGAGAGAGAGCTTTCATCCCTAAGGCAGGACAAAACAGTATAGAAAAACAGAGATTTTTTGTCTGTTTCACATTAGTTTTTATTTTTTTAATTGTAACTTTTAATAAAAATTACTATTAAAAATATGTTTTATCCTGCACTCAGACTTACTCTAGTCTGGTTAGAAAAATAGCATGCCTTTAATCTATATGCTAACAATCTACACAATGGACATAAGCCCATTAGGTCCTCATATAATGAAAACTTAGAATTCTATTTAAACACCAACCTTAGCTAACCTATAACATCAGCTTGTTTCTGATTACTTACTAGTTCACAAAAGATGAACTAAGCATTTTTATTTTTATCACAGTGTAGAGACAGCAAATCAGGAAATCATGATTTCTCCTTAAAGGAATAGCACCGAGTCCACAATTCATACTATTATGACCCAGAGATAGGGTTCAGAATGTCCTTATGGTATATCTATCAAAATTATCTTCATTATAATATAAAATTGATTAAATGAAATTTTTGAGAATTAGAATACCATTCATTCTGTGACTGAATTATTTCCAGTGAAATCATGGTAAAAGAATGTCACAAATGGGAATAAATTAATACTAATGTATCAGTAATCAAAGAATTAGTTGAGTACTTTTATTTTTGTATTCCTTAGTATATACTATTTTTTACATACTTGTATTCCTTATATATACTTTTTTTTTCCGGCTCCAAAGATGGCGGACATGCTGGGGAGAGCTCCGTGAGCCCCAGCGGTAAGGCGTCCCCCAGGAGCCCCTCAGGGATGTCTCTGAACCCCTCTGTTGGGGTCAGAGGGACAGGCAATTGAATTAGGCAATGTGCCGTCTGCTGCTTCCCCGGACCGGCCGCAGGGGCGCCATGGCATCTCCGGCCCGCTCCCGAGCCGTTTGCGGCCATTGTTAATCAGTGCCATCGTCTCCTCTCTGCCTCAACCGTCTCAGACTATTCTTGGGCGGCGTCGGCGTCTCTGAGCGGATTTTCATCAGAGGAGACGCCCGCGGATCAGCTGGGCAGAGGAGACAGCAGCGGCGGCATGGCATCTCCAGCCAGCGCCCTGGCCGTTCGCAGCCGTTTAAAACCCATTACGCATCTTCTTGCTGCTCTAAGCCTCCCGGGTCCACTCTTATCAGCAACGACCTCTCTGAGCTCCTTTTTCGGAGAAGATGCCCGCGGATCAGCTGGGCAGAGAAGACGGCGGCGGCAGCCACCGCGGCAACGTACCCGGGTCACTCCTGGGCCGCGGCGCGGACCGTTTTCAGGGCGCTTTCAACGGCAGCGCCGACGGCGGTGGCATGGCATCTCCAAGCAGCTCCCGGGCCGTTCGCGGCCATGCACAATCCTATACTGATGCCTTCTTGCTGCTCCGAGAAGTGTTACAAAGTGTTACAAATGTTACAAATAACACAAGTAGTGTCGTGACCCTGGGCCCGGAGGGTGCTTTATCTTCACATGCTGACTAGGAGGATGACTCGGAGGATGATATGGAAGAGGAGGAAGCTGACACGAGCAACGTGCCGGAGGAGCCGACTCCCCTGGTGAGTCAGCAAGAACTGACTGTGGCTGATGTGCCTATGGACCCCAGCCAAACAGAGGAGGAAACAGAGCAGCAAGCAGAGGCCAGCAGCAGCGAGGGGGAGCCCCTATTGGATGCAAGAGAAAGATGTAGGATACGTCGTCAGCAGCAGCAGCAGCAACTATTACAACGTCCCAAGAGGTGTGGCCGGGAGATGTAGGGGCACACCCTACAGAGTATAAAAGGGGTGTGGCTGTGCAGGAAAGGCATGGTGAACAATTTGTTGGCATTTTGAGTACCGTGTAATTATAAACTGTTCTTGAAATTTGTAACGTGTCTGCCTGTCTACATCTGGACTTTGAAGCTGCTGGCTGTCTGCCAAAGACCTTGGAACATCGCCTCAGTAATTACAAAAATGCTATATGATTCAAACCTTGGGAAAGAGTTTAACTGTTAAAAGACCAGCTTCCATTTATTCAGTCTGCATTTGCTTCTGCTGGACTTTTGAGCCTCTTTAAGGCTACTCATTGGGAGGGGACAGGACAGGTAGGGACTAACATATCCAACATACCTTCCTCCTATTTTCCCCCACAACAACTCTGTGAAGTGGGTTGGACTGAGAGAGAGTGACTGGTCCAAACTCACCCAGATAGTTTTCCTCGGTAAAGTAGGACTTGAACTCATAGGTCTCCCATTTCTAGCCTGGTGCCTTAACCACTACACCAAACTGGTTCTCTTATTTACAACTGCTATCATGACAAAATATATTCTGTAAATCTTAACAAGCAATCTAAGTTCCAGTTGCCTTTTTCACAGTTAATGAATTTTCCTTATCTGCGGTATATTAATACTGATTTCACCTGTATCAATTTTTAAATATAGTTACCAAATAATGAATGTATGAGTATGTATGTGTGTGTGTGTGTGTGTGTGTGTGTGTATTCAGTGTTTTTAAATTGTAAAAAGGAAGATGTTTCATATAGTCATGTAAATAGGAAATTGAAAAATTCCAGTAATTACAATAAATTTTATAATTAGGCATTCTTTCACTCTTGTATTGTATTAAGTTTAATTGCACATTCATTATTAAGAAATAACTTGATATTTTCATCACAATCTCTGAAATAAGATTAAGTGGATCTTCATTTAATGGGAAAGAGCAACAATTAAATTAGATTATTTATAATTTGTCCATAGGCTATGATTGATCTTGCTACGGTTTTTTTTTCTGGCTATTTGATCTTTGTTTCAAGATCAGCCGGACATATTTGGGTTCTGAATGTAAATACCGGTAAATTAATTTAAAATAACCTTGTTATTAGTAAGGGATTTAGTTGATAAATGGTTGCCTTTCAAAATGTATCATATGCTAGCATTGTTCTCCTTTTTTATGGAGAACTTTTGAATATGTAATTACTATAATTATGTTGACAGCATCTAGCTGCATGCAAATTGTCTTTAAGTGTCTTTCCATTCTAGTTCATATAGTATTGCTTGCTTGTAAGATGTTCAGCCAGAATTCTTGAATTTTTATTCATATAACCCTGTTCAGAGTTGGGAATATATTATACTTTTTTTAAAAAAAAGCACCAACATTAGGGATGACAATTCTATGTTCAATATCCAGATTTCCAATTTTTCCCCCTACAATATTATTTCTTCTGAAAAGTGTTTGACCACTACAGTCTTTGGCTCTGCTTGTCACATTTTACTGAATTTTCATGTCCAATTTATTAAGTAGTACAAATTGAAGTTTGAAAGAAATAATGGGTGAGTCAGACTCTCAGGGTTAAATAGGCCCTTCAAATCCAGTTCAGCCATAATCGTTGAGAATGGGTGGGATGGTTTCCAACTATTTGGAAGAGGGAGGGAGGGAATATCCTCATTTTATCCCTTTAAAAACCATCTAAAACTGCACACATAAAATTGCTTTTGCTTTTGCCAGTTACAAGTCTTTATTTGTTTGTTTGTTTGTTTAGGTTTCTAAAATAATGACTAAAAAAATTTAAACCCACAAAATAATTATGATAAATATACATGCATTATCAGAGAAAAGGAAAAAAAAACATACATTTCTCCTAAAACTCTGTTGTATTTTTTTGCTTTTCAAAAAACATCCTCCCTGGGGTTTTATTTTTTAATGAGATCAGCCCAACTGAGAACTGTCTCCTAACAACATATTCTTTCTGTGTGCAATAGTTAAAGGGAAACTTCACATGCTTCCATAAATGTAGTTTTTCTCATAAATGGTTCTCTAAGACTTGGAAGAGTAATTGTTATCCATAAAAGTTAGATGTTCCATTTATAAGGGATATTTACCAGTCTTGCTGCCTGGAATGACCTTAAGATTTTTCAGTGTAACTATTGTCTCCTTCTCCCCTGCTTTTCATTTCAAAGAATCCTTGTTCTTTCATACAAAGAAGTACATAAGTTCAAATACAGAAGCATTTGGCATTTTCAGAAAGAGAAAAATAATAACTGCTTGCCCTTTCTTCATCCTGATAGTCCTAAGTGAAATCTAGGATTCTCTTACATGAATGTCCTTCTCTCTCCCACATCCTTTCTAAATTCTGCACCTTCAGGAGTCATGGCTTAAATATATTTCTTTTCATTTTTTCCCAGGGATGTAGCCTAATAGAGATAAGGAATATGAAAATATGTAGATTTCTGTGATCTTGACTTGGCCCAATATAGCTAGATCTCTCAAACTGATTTTGGAAAGCTCTCTTATCCATCTAACAATTCTTAGTTACAATAGGTAATTTAATAATAATTATATGATGCAAATGTTATATGTATCTGTTCAAAGCGCCCTAAGTGGGCGGTTATGTATTTGTAAAGATCCTGAAATATCATCCCATAGTAGAATAGAATAATAACTTTATTGTCACTTTGAATGTACACTTATCGGCATACATTAAAATGACATTTCATTGCATTCAGCTCTCAAAAGGTCACCACCTCCAATATACACTACATAAATATGACAAAAATAAATAAATACAGAATTATGCATACCCACATATATTGCATGATACAGAAAAACAACAGTCTAGTTCGGGCTATGTATACATGTGCATGGCGAGGAAAATGAATCTTGTGAGTTTACTAGACAGATGGCATATGGAACAAAGCTATTACAGAATTGGGTAGTCCTGCTAGAAATATTTTGAAACCTCCTCCCAGAGGGGAGCAACAGAAACAGACCATGAAGTGGGTGTGTGGGGTCTCTAACAATGCTTTGAGCTCTAAGCACATAGTGCTTATAAGCAGCATCCTGAATACCAGGGAACGAGCTTCATATGATCTTCTTGGCTGTCCTTACCAATCTCTGTATGGTCTGTTTCTATCTGAGGCATTGCTGCCACCAAACCAGACAGTGATGCAATTTGTTAAAATGCTCTTAATCATCCTCTGTAAAAAGTGGCCAGGACAGAAGGAGAGAGATGTGTTCTCCTCATCCGACGTAGGAAATGTAGACACTGGTTTGCAAGCTTCGCTAAGGATGATGTGTGGAGAGACCAGTTCAGATTGACCACCTCTGCAGCTGCATCCTTGTTACAGTCATTCTGTTTCCCTGTTCTGGATATCCTCTTCTCAATAAATGTAGTTGTTCATAAGCACAGAAACATGTGTAAAAGTAATGCAATATATAAAACAAGTATTATATATTATAAAAGGTAAAGGTTCCCCCGCACATGCGTGCTAGTCGCTTCTGACTCTAGGGGCCGGTGCTCATCTCCGTTTCAAAGCCGAAGAGCCAGCGCTTGTCCGAGGACATCTCCGTGGTCATGTGGCCAGCATGACTAGATGCCAAAGGAGCACGGAATGCTGTTACCTTCCCACCATAGTGGTCCCTATTTTTCTACTTGCCTTTTTACATGCTTTCGAACTGCTAGGTTGGCAGAAGCTGGGATGAGTAACAGGCACTCACTCTGTTATGCGGCACTCAGGATTCAACCCACCAAACTGCCAACCTTCTGATCGACAAGCTCAGCGTCCTAACTTACTGAGCCACCGCGTCCCTATTATATATTATAGTCATCACTATATCAATACTTTTCAGTGATGGTCTTTCACACTTTTAAGTCTGAATAATGAATTAACAAGCGCATTGAGTTTGTCTACAGTAATAATTCTTCAGTATATAGTTGATAGTCTTTATGATCAAGTTTGGTATGAAACTGTCAAACTAATTTGAAACTGCATAATATCAGATGAAGAGTATGATAATTTATGGACAGCTATGGAGGTATGCAGTGTCATTTAAGAATCTAATTTAAAAACTGTTTGATTAAAAAGTGTACCAATGCTTTCCATGGATTTTCATTAAATCTACCATATTTGTATATGGTGCAGAATATTTGTGTCTTTTGTATAACAATATGCATGAGATAATGTCCTTCTTTTCATGTGCTAATATGTAACAGAATAACAGAGTTGGAAGGAACCTTGGAGGTCTTCTAGCCTTGCTCAATCAGGACACCCTATACCATTTCAGACATATGACTGTCCAATCATTTCTTAAAAACCTATAAGGTTGGAGCACCCACAACTTCTGGAGGCAAGTCATCCCACTGATTAATTATTCTAAGGAGGAAATTTTTCTAAGGAGGAAATTGCTCCTTAGTTCTAGATTGGTTCTCTCCTTGATTAGTTTCCATCTGTTACTTCCTGTACTGCTTTCACGTGCTTTGGAGAACAGATTGACCCTCTCTTCTCTGTAGCAGCCCTTTAGATATTGGAACACTACTATTACATCACCCCGTCCTTCTTTTCATTAAACCAGACATACCCAATTCTTGCAACTGTTCTTCATATGTTTTATCCTCCAGTCCCCTAATCATCCTTGTTGCTCTTCTCTGCATTCTGTAGTAGTAGTAGTAGTAGTAGTAGTAGTAGTAAAGTTGGAAGGGACCTTGGAGGTCATCTAGTCCAGCCCCCTGCTTAGGCATGAAACCCTATACCATTTCAGACAAATGGCTGTCCAGTCTCTTCTTAAAAACTTCCAGTGTTGGAGCATTCATGGCTTCTGGAGGCAGGTTGTTCCACTGATTAATTGTTCTGACTGTTAATTAACTGTTCTTTCTGATTTCAAAGAAAAAATAAGCTTTTGCCATCACTATTGACATAAGTGTACACTTTAGTAAACAATTTTCATCTACAGAGGCTTACTGCAATGTCCTAATAATATTTATTAATTTCCCAATATCATTTTCATGATATTTACTAGAGCCAATACCAATGATTGAAAAAATAATAAAAATCTCCCAGATTTTAATGATTTCAATATTACATTTTAACAGGCATTGATAGGAAGGAACCCACTGACCTTCAGGCATCTTTTATCATGATATCTATAGCAAGCACTCCGTAGGCTATGATCTGGATAGTCACATAAAGAAAAGAAATTATCTTTGTCCCAAGGGATTCATAGTGTTTGGGCCTTGTTCAAGAAAGTTTATAAAACTTTAGGAGTGTTATGCCGACCTATTCTGAGAAATTCATGGAGAATAAAGCAGAAAACATTTTTTTGAGAATTATGTGAAAGTCGAATAAAGTACCTAAGAAGAAATATGGAAATGATTGAAGAATACAGAGATTTATAGAGCAATAATGGAAGCCCTTCCTATTTATGAAGGGATGTTTTGTAACTTTATTCTGTTTTGTTTTAATATCAGCATGTTACTGCATTCTTATTTTAATGCAGCTTTGCCTATGAATTCAATAGAACTACCATTTTAGTTATATGGTTAAAATTGGACACTAAAAAGCATACTATGAATAAACTAGCAAGCCAAAGCATTTATAGTACATCATTCATTTCTCAATAAATATATGAAAATGATCACATTTGATCAAAGTATAATACATGAGAAGAATGCTTGTGGAATATTATACACACTTCAGCAATATATATATATATAACGTTTGCATATTTAGGACTCTGTTGAGAAAAAACAGCTGCACCATTATGCAGCTTTCAAGGAATACAATACCCTAATGTTACAGCACTCACACAGGTGGATGCATAGAAAAAAAACAATATTAATTGACTGTAAATGTATGTATTTTGAGAGAAATCAAGAGTATGTATGTATGTATGTATGTATGTATGTATATATGTATGTATGTATTTATTTATTTATTTATTTTTGGAACTTATATGCCGCCCTATCTGCCGAAGGACTCAGGGCGGCTAACAACAATAAAACACAATAATACAAATGTTAAAAAAGATTAAACTAACAAGCCCCAATGATAAAATGATAAAATATTAAAAATATTCTATTTAAAAATCCCTATCATCAGTCCAGGTCAGCCTGATGGAAGAGAAATGTTTTAAGGCCGCGACAAAAGGACTGGAGATCTTGGGCCATCCAGAGCTCAAGGGGAAGTTGATTCCACAGGGCCGGTGCTCCCACAGAGAAGGCCCTCCCCCTGGGGGTCGCCAGCCGACATTGTCTAGCCGACAGCACCCTCAGGAGGCCCTCCCTGTGTGAGCGCACTGGGTGATGGGAGGTTGTTCCTGGCAGCAGATGGTCCTGCAAATATCCCGGGCCTAAGCCATGTAGGGCTTTATAGGTAAGAACCAGCACCTTAAATCTCACCCAGAGGACAACCGGTAACCAATGTAGCTCACGCAGGAGGGGTGTAATATGGGAGTATCAGGATGCTCCCATCACAACCCACGCGGCTGCATTCTGCACCAGCTGGAGCCTCTGGGTGGTCTTCAAGGGAGGTAGAGAGCATTGCAGTAATCTATACGGGAGGTAATGAGTGCATGAGTGACCGTACGTAGAGCATCTCAGTCCAGACGGGTGCAACTGGCGCACCAGGCGAACCTGGGCAAATGCCCCCCTGGCCACAACTCCTATATGATCTTCAAAACTGAGTCGTGTATCCAGGAGGACACCTAAGTTGCGCACCCTATCAACTATTAAGTATGCTCTGTAAAGGCAGGTTTCCATTTTAGGAAGTGTTCCTTATTTTGTAAAGAGTGTCAGGAGGATCTCTATGAATCTAAGAAATATTCTTGTATTATCTATGAGATTTCCTGTCTCAGCTGTAAATGTTACCTTGTCCTTGTCATCATCCCACTGACAGTTTTAGAAATAGCTACAAAACTTTAGGACAGCTCCTTCTCCCAGTAAGTGTATTGATGCCAAAACAAAACAAACAAATCTCTGAAAAGTGTAATGAAATAATGTGCTTAAGAGCATAATTTAGGGTTGTATTTTACCTCAATATTGTAAGAAAAGAAATAATTAATAGTTAATTAATGGGATTTTTTTTTAAAAAAACAACAAACTACATTAAAGGAAAAAATGACAAGCAACAACAGCTTCACAGCTCTGCGTATGAAATGGAAGCTTCCTATAATTTCCTCAGTACTAAGAATATTTAATTAAAAATAATAAAGGATATTATTTTTCATGAAGGAATCTTCTGATCAAGACCTCCATCTAACATTAATGTATTTGTAAGTGTTGTGTATCAGTGAAGCGGTGAGTTTATGGATCATTTCTAAATTCATTCTACAGTAGAATGGAGCAGTAGTGGTCTCTTCTAAGACCTAGAACTCATATTTTGGATAAATATTAATCTCTGGAATTGTGGGATCAAGGACTTTAGAAATGAACTTTTTACTTATTTATTTTGTAAAATTTATTGGCCACCCATCTTATCGCAGGGCAACTTGATAGTCCTTGGAGATGATCACATTAGCCATCTTGCTTGCAACCATGGTGGAGACTTTTAAAGGAAGCTAAGTTGCCAACCCTCACTAGCTGAGATTCAGGAAGACATATAAGCAGTGGTGGGATTCAAATATGTGAACAGCCGGTTCTCTGTGTGGATGCCACTTCCAGAAGTCCTGCATTTTCTTAGCAAGCTTTCAGAAATGGTTTGCCCTTGCTACTTCTTAGGTCTGTGAGAGAATAACAGCCACAGGGTCACCCAACGGGGTTCATGTTTAAGGCAGGACAATAACTCAGTCTCCTAGTTTCTAGCCTGACCACTATACTATACCAAACAGATTTATATCCTACTACAATAAACACTTACTATAATAAATCAGTATTCTTGGAATCCCTGTCATGGCTCTCTCTTGACCTACCCAACCTCAAAGAGTAACAAATCATAATCCCTACATTCTTGGCTCCATTGTTTCAGTTGTCTGGATCCCATGTACTGCCTGAAAATTGTCTTAATTCCTGATTGGCTCACTACCTTTCTGTGATGTCTGGACATTTGGATTATGTTTGCCCCTGTTCTGTTCTGTTTTTGCAACCTATGTATGTATGCTTAGTCTAAAATAGATCAGAGATATTCTGCCATGGGAAGGCTGTCCCGTCCCATCCCTAGAATGGGGTCTTCTAAGGAACACTTTTTATAGGAACACTTTCAAAGGCAGATTGACAAGCATGGGGTCTTTGGTGAGTGTAGTTGAGGACTCCAAGAATTGAAGCTGGTGTACATCCTGCTCTTTCTTCAATTTTATTCTCACAGAAATAATTTTGTAAAGTAGGCAAAAGAACAGCTAGCTCAGAGTCACTCAGTGAGTTTCATAGCTTCAGGGTAGAGTTGAACCTCAAATGTTAGTTCAGCACTCCACCTACAAAGGTAACACTACAATAAATTAATTTCTCCTTTACATATATGTAACATGTGTCGGTTTCATTAGAGTAGTGAATATCTTACCAACCTCTTGAGTATCTTACACTAATTATATTGTATCTTTTGATGTGCAAATATGAACAATTTGAACCATCTCTTGCAAAATGTCTTTAATAAAAACTTTTTTTAGATTTTTGTAATTGGCTATCCAATTTGTAGAGATACATACTTACTTATGCCTAAACCCAAAAAAGCTCTAGTCTAGGGCATTAAAAAAAATCCCTAACACCTTTTTTTTTAAAAAAATATGTTTTTGTTTTTATCGATTGTGACTATTTGGATTTTCATATATTGTCATTTGGATTGGCAAACAATTGAAATGTTAGTTAAGGTGACAAATAACTCTTTATTCTCCCTGAAAAGTATATACTCCAGTATACACACAAAGATAGAAAGATTTGGCATTACCTACAATGGTTAAATGATTGTTGAAGATGATGGAATTTGCCGCATTTGCGAAATTCAGTTCTTTGACAGAAAAAATGACAATAGCTGCATATGTTAGCGACTGAAAATCTTCTTTTTGTGTGAAACATAAAATAATGAACTTAAGATTTATGGTTTTGATTAGACAGAATAGATTATAAAAAGATGAAAGTTCTGTAGTAAGCATAGAGTAACAAATAAGTATATAATTGCACTCATAATTACAGGTAATCCTCGACTTACAACCACAATTGAGCCCAAAGTTGTTAAGTGAGACATTTGTTAAGTGAATTTTGCCCCATTTTACAACTTTTCTTGCCACAGTGAATCACCGCCGTTGATAAGTTAGCAACACAATTGTTAAGTGAATCTGGCTTCCCCACTGACTTTGCTAGTCAAAAGGTTACAAAAGGGGATCACATGACCCCGGGACACAGCAAAGGTCATATATATGAACCAGTTGCCAAGCTTCCAAATTTTGATGACATGACCATGGGGATGCTGCAAAGTTCGTAACTATGAAAGACAGTCATAAGTCACAATATTCAGTGCTGTTGTACAGGACTACCTGTGCTGCAAAGATCAGAAGTTACTTCTTTCTATCTTTCTATCTTTTTTCTATGTTTTTTTTACTCCCCCACCCTTTTCTTAGACTTCTAACTTTCTCTTCTTCTTTCCTTTTTCTCACTTTATATTACTTTGCATTAATTTTATCTTCTTTTTAAAGCATTCTTTAATAAACTTATACAAAAAGAAAGAAAAAAATGTACTCCAGTGCCTACTCTGGTGTACATGCTGACCACATACTATTTGAAAATGCCCATAATCTGCTTCAGAATAATAATTAATCTTTTAAGTGCTTCTAAGTGTTGTCTTTTGCTGCAGTATTCACACAACTTCCCCAGGAGAATTCCAATAACTCACAGAAATCAGTCAGCAATATATACTTAAGCTGGTTTTGATCCCACTGAGTCCTCATATCAGTTGGCAAGTTTAAGGCCCCTAAAGAATTCCAGCTGAAGCTTTGTGCCTGTGTTTGTTCTATCTTGTCTAGCAAACCCCCTGATCAAAGTAATGTTTTTCTCATCATCATATACAATGTAAGGTTTCTATAGAAAAAAAATGGCAGGAGCCAAAGTTGCATTTTCTATATTTTCGTGCCTATCAGATACAGACATTAATTGGCTCTGATCTTCTTCTAGTGACATTCCATAATATCAGATATACATGTCTGTGCAACCAAACAAATGAATGAGATTTCTTGTGTAATTGTTCTAGATAAGACTATTATTTCCACTATTTCCCATTATCAAATATATAGCTACTAGAAAAGGCTTATCCATTAATCAGTACTTTTACATGTAATGTTTCAATAATATAATTCTTATCAACTATGTAATACAAAAATTGACCGATTAAAACATTACACTAGATCATCAATGTCTTACTAAGGTTGATTCAACACTACATTCACTCTAGCTGGTTCATCCAACATGCATAACCGGGGTACTGTTATGTATTGGGCTCAGTTGTAACACCACGCGGTAAGCTGGAGCAGCTAACAGCTCTCCATCTACCCAGACTCCAGGTCTCCAGTGCTGCTATTGGCTGTCCCTAAGCAGCAATGAGTTGCTTTAAACCTATTGGCTGCCACCTAGGGGCCAGGCTATAAATTGCAGCAAGCTGCAGCCCAATTCTCAGTTCAGATCCTGCAAGCAATAAACCATGAGCTTTGTTGAACTCACTTGCTTCATCTCCTTTCCTGCACGAAGAACTCACTACACAACACTGGTGACGAAGGTGGGATCCTGCTTCTCCAAAAGAGCTGAGGTTCACTAGGGGAGAGGCAGCTCACACCTGGAGGAAAAAGGCATTTTCCCCCCTATGGTCAGCTAGCAAGCCACGCTAGTGACCACATGCTCAGCAGATTCAGTCCCTGGGCCTTGGAGAAGCAGGATCGAAAACCACAGGAACCAGCCAAAGATGGAATGCCGAAGGTCGGAAGACTTCACAAATTCAATGTCAAGCATCCAGAGGGATGGCCTTCCTACTTGTCCCAGGTAGAAAACTACCTCCATGCAAACCAAATCACAGAAGATGGGCTGAAGGCCACAACGCTGCTCTGCGTGTGTGGCCCAGCCACTTTTGACCTGGTCGAAAGCCTCTTTGCTCCGACACTGCTAGAATCGATTTGCTACGCAGACCTCAAGAAGAAGCTGGGAGAGCATTTTCAACCAAAGATGTCAGAGATTGCCTGGTGCTTCACATTTGATCAGTAAGTGCAGCAACCCGGCGAAACAGCACCAGAATTCATCGCAGCCTTGAGGCAGGCCGCACACCTCTGTAAATTCTCGAACCTTGAAGAGCGACTGCGAGACCAGCTCATCTGCGGCCTGCGGAACCGAACGCTCCAACAAAGACTTTTTGCCAGACCGAACTTAACATTTTCAGAAGCTACCTTTGGTGGCCTGGCCTTGACAAGGACATTGAGGCACAGGTACATGGTTGTTATACATGCCAGCAATCTAGGCCTGAGATGCCACACACCCCAGTTCACAGGTGGTAGGAAATACACACTCCCTAGTCTAGAATTCACATAGACTATGCTGGGCCCTTTCAGGGACAGCTCTTTCTCATAGTGGTGGACAGCCACTCCAAATGGCTGGAAGTAATTCCAGTTGCAAATATGACTACTGCTAGGACCATCCAGGTGCTGAGAAAACTCTTTGCCACACATGGTTTGCCAGATGTCTTAGTTTCAGACAATGGGGCCCAATTCACTGCTGCTGAATTTCAGGTCTTCCTAAGAGCAAATCTTATCAGGCATGCAACATCTGCCCCTTTTCACCTGTCCTCTAATGGTCAAGCTGAACAAATGGTGAGGACCACGAAGGAATCACTCAAATGCATTGTAACAGGTGACTGGCATCACAGACTGGCAGATTTTTTACTCTGCCAACATTCTACACTCTGCACTACTACAGGCAAAAGTCCTGCAGAACTTCATTGGGGGAAGCGACTGATCACTAAACTGGACAGGTTGCATCCAGATAGAGTGGCAGCAGAAGCCTCTCAACTGAAACCCCCAAGGGGGCTGCAAGTGGGCGATTGGGTATGGGCCAGAAACTATGGACATGGGAATCTGTGGGTTCCTGGTAAAATTACCAAATCATCTGGTCCCCTTTCTTACAAAGTGGGGCTGGAGGGAGGGCGAGTTGTCAGACACCACATTGATCAACTCAATGGGTTGCTTTAAACCTATTGGCTGCCACCTAGGGGCCAGGCTATAAATTGCAGCAAGCTGCAGCCCAGTTCTCAGTTCAGATCCTGCAAGCAATAAACCATGAGCTTTGTTGAACTCACTTGCTTTGTCTCCTTTCCTGCACGAAGAACTCACTATACAACAGGTACTGTACTGAGTTTCTGGATTTGCACAATACATTCAACCACAAACTAACCAAGCAGCCTGAAGACCCACTGCACACTAAGTGCATGTCCCCACTTGGTCCTATCTATGGAATAAACACACCCAGAAGCATTTTTTATCTGCTATGTCCTTATGTGTACCTGCTAGTTGGGAGGCAAATGACAGTATGTACACAATGACTTCATCATGTAAATTCTGCCACTAATATTGTACAGATATCCTGGTGCAAGTACACAATTGTTAATTGGTATAATTGGATTATCACACACCTCTTCATCTTGATACCACTGTGGTTTGCTTCAGGCTCCACTGTATATCTGACATGAATTACTTGGATTATTTAACCTCTCATTCACATCATAACCCTGGGCTTTTCTCTTTAAAATGAATGCTAAATTTATTGATTGAATGCTGAACTTTCAATTATGTAGGTGAAATCTCAATGATTGGGTTAGATTTCAGACAAAAACTGATCAGGAAAGAACAATAAAACAGACAAAAGATTTTATTTTAAGACTAGAAGCTTTATGTGGACTTTTTGCTGAAAAAAGGATAGACAAAAGAGTTATGAATTTGGGGATTGAAATGGATCAGAGAGGGAGGGAAAGAATAAAATGATCATTATCCCATAAAAAGAAGAGCAGAATTTATAATTCCATGTTTTCTTTCTTTCAATTCTTTTCTTTTTTCTTATTTTCTATCTTCTTTTTTTCTTCTTTTTCTTTTAATATTTATACTTTTATTCTGTTGAAAAATTCTAATGGAAATATTTTTAAAGGGAATAACGAATGGAGTTAAACCTACAGTAGATGCAGACTGGGAAGAGTTTGCTAGATGAGTATATCATATTGCCAGCTCTGGTTATGAAAGGGCTCAAAGTGGAACAAAAATAAAGAACAGAAAATGAATAGAAAAATAAACAGAGGAATATTAAGGACATATTAAGGTATCTGCTGTTAAACATAGAGGAGCAAGTGAGGGAATTAGAAGTAAGGATTCCCAGACTAGAAAAGTTTGCTCCAGGGGTAAAGAGGAAGGAATGAACTCAAAAATTAGGAAAGATATAAAAGCACAGAGACAGGTACATTTGAGAGAGATAGGCTGCTGTCAAATTGCTCACTCAACAGATAAGGGAGGGAACATGAATTGTTGGCTTACGAGCAACCTTCTTTGCAGAACAAATCTGAGTGGTTTATACCTGTGCGATGCTATTTGATGTCTATACACTGCATCTTAATGACAGCAATCAGAACTAGAACAGTTCATAACCAAGAGCTTTATGGGATATTTTTTTATTGGAAAGAGAAGGGGAAACGATCCATTAGCATCCAATTGTCTGGCTGGTGACAGGTTTTGTTTGAAATACAGTAAATTGCAAAATTGCTGGGGAAAATCCACACAAAAATCTTGCAGACCAGTTTCTCAAATCCAAGACAACCTGTGATCTAAAAGAATGCAAACATGAGTAAAAAGCAAACCACCTCTGTTTTTATCAGGCTGAGTAATAATATAGTATGCAATAATCTGCATATTTCTTAGAATTTTCTTCACCTTCACTTTCATGAGATAAGCAAATGGCTCTTAAAGGGAAATGGCCACAATCTAAATGTTCCAGGCCAGGTACTGTATATCTAAGGCTGAATTTAAATTAAGCTTGGATATTACTACTACTGTTAGTTCAATAGGGCACCCAGTTAGCTAGCTTGTAATAGCAGCTGATCTTTATACCTCTATGGCTTATTCTGAATAGCTGCATCAACAAATGACATGCTGTATACTTAGCATCCACCTGCTGTGTATATATTTAAATCACAAAAGATAATGTTATGTCAACACTACAGTTCTATTTTGGCAAAATAGAATTTAGGACTGGAAAGCTAATGCTAATGTTTAAAGCTCAAAAGGGCTTTACATGCCATTGCAGGTGGATTTTTCAGCAAACAGACATTCTGCAGTGAAGGTGACTCTTTCCAGAAAGCTTTAATGTCCTCCGACTCAGCCAGCTTGAATTAGTTGACATAGTATTTATATTCCCGATACAATAATGTCAAATCAATCCCACAAGCACTTCTAATAAGGTTAGAGTGAGATTTTATATATGGGATTTATTAGTAGTCACTCATACTTTCAACAGAAATATGAAGGTTCAGGATCTTGTGAAGCAATGACTAGTATGGTCAAAGGAACACATACAAATTCTGTTAATTTAGAAGAATATTGTTTGCAATTAATTAAACATCACACACACAACACACACGGACATGCATACACCCACATACCCAGCTGCTCTGCTCTAGTCTGGCCAAGGAATGTCCTGGGCAAGGAGAAAACAAGAGCACTTCAGTTATGATAGTTGTGTGGACAAATTCAGACAGAGGTCCCCAATCTTTTGGGCACCAGGGACTGGTTCTGTGGAGAAAGGTTTTTCCACGGAATGGAGAGTGTGTGGTTTTGTGTGCTGCCTGCATTCCATGGATGGGGCTTTGCTTGTTTGTGCAGACCATTTGCTGGCATGCCACAGCCCAGTACTGGTCCATGGACTGGGGGTTGGAGACCCCTGAATTAGGAGACTTCCAACAAAAAACATATACAGTTGTCCTTTTATCCTTTGCCAGACATATTCCTCATATATTCTTTTCCATACTCACCTCAGCATTTTGCTGATCATTTCATGACTTGTTGTATAGTAGTTATAACTGTTAGCTATTTTATCTTTGGTTGCTATCCTCCAGTCTAGCTTGATTTCGAGGAATCATTTCTTTGTGAGCCTCTGTCTCTTGTAGCTGATATCCAAACATGGTCTGGTGGCTTCCTTGTTCTTCTCCCTCCTCTAACATGTCTGCATTTTAACTCAGGTTCAAATTACATTTATCCAGTGCTTTTTTTGTAAAAGAAAAAGGTGCCGGAACTCACACATGTCATACAACCCACCTTGCCTACCCTACAAGGTTCCATCCAAAAAAGGTGCTTGAACTCTGTTCTGAGAGTTCTATGAGGAAAAAAAACCTGCATTTATCTATTTCTCCCAATATTTGTTTCTTATAGTACAACAGAGGACACCCAGTAAAATAATCCTTTACAGCTTCATTTCAAACCCCAGCAAAGCAGTGAAAGTCACTACTGGTTGTGGACACATCTTTTCCTTTCTATACATTTTTAACTGGCCTTTTCTCCAATATAGTATCTATCAGCACTGTGAATTTCATCTCTTTCTGTCCCAAAATTACCATGATACATTTAAAGGACATAGTTTAGAAACCTCATAGATTATGGGATAGCAAACATTTTTCCCCCAAATCTCACTCTATAATTAGCCATCAAGTAGAATGGAATGCTTCCTGGGTCAGATCAAACTCCCCAACTAATCCCTAATGATCTTCATTTAAATTTTTGAATATATCATGTTTTTTGGTCTATGTTCAAGTAAAATGGATTGATTGACATATATCATAATAGGTTCTTCCTTAATGGCCCAGTTTAGATATTTTTTTTATTGAAAAGTTTTACAGTACATTTTATCTTTAACAATCCCCCCTCCCTCCACCCACCCCTAGCTAACCCTCCCTATCCCTCCCCCCATTCCCCCCTCCCCCCCCGACTTCCCAGAGCTAAGTACAAGGTATAAAAACAAAGAACAATCATAAACATCCATATGCTAACAACAATAAACTATTAATTCTATCGCACTCTAGCTCATATGAAATGACTACAAGCAATACTAATATTACATATAAAAAGAAAAAAAGAAAAGAAAAGAAAACTTATTCAAATGCTAAATGAAACTTTTTAGTCCCATATTTGTTCTGGATATAATCAATCCACTTTTTCCACTCCATAATATAACGTTCTTGCAAATGATCTTTCAAGTAAGCCAAAATCTTTGCCATTTCCGTCAGGTCAGAGACTTTTAGAGTCCATTCTTCTATAGTCGGCAGTTCCTCCTTTTTCCAATATTGACCTATTAAGAGTCTTGCTGCTGTGATTAAGTTCAACATCAACTTAATGTCTACAACAGTAGCATCTGTAATTATGTCCAATAAAAACAATTGCAGACAAAACTTTATCCTTTGCTTAAAGATCTTCTGCATATTCCACCAAATTTTTATCCAAAAAGCCTTAACCTTTTTGCAGGTCCACCATATATGAAAATACGTTGCATCTTCGCCACCACATCTCCAACATTTAGGTTGATAGTTCGGATACATACTTGCAAGCTTTTTAGGATCTAAATGCCATCTATAAAACATTTTATAAAAGTTCTCTCTTAGGTGCCCAGTTTAGATATTTTGACTCAAAAGAGTAAGAAAGCAGATTAAGGACAAGCTCTATTTCATAACAACAACAACAACTGGAGCACCACTTGAACACCATTGGCATTAACAAATTCGCCATTAGTCAATTGCAAAAGGCGGCCTTACTGGGAACTGCTTCCATCCTGCAATGATATCTATACCATCAAACATCCACATCTGCCTATCCCAGGTCCTTGGTAAGGACTTGATAGGTGGACAAAAATGCCAAATCCAGTCTGAACATCTGGCTGACTGTGTGATGATCAATGATAATGATAATTATATTTTATATTTATATTTATTAAATTTTTATACCGCCCTTCTCCCGAAGGACTCAGGGCAGTGTACAGGGCAATAAATATTAAAAACGAAGTACAAAAGTTAAAAAACAATTAAATATTATGCCCGATATAAACAGTAATTAAAACCATGTTAAAAACCCAGCCCTTAACCCATCAAACCAGGCCGGATTGCTCAAATAAATAAGTTTTTAGATCCCGCCAGAAGGAGCGAAGGTTGGGGGCCATCCGGAGCTTGACCGGCAAGCAGTTCCACAGGTCTGGCGCGCCCACAAAGAACGCCCTCCCCCTAGGGGCCACCAATCGACATTCTTTGATTGGAGGCACCCTGAGGAGGCCCTCTCTGTGGGAGCACACTGGACGGAAGGAGGTTGATGCCGGCTGCAGGTGTTGCCATAGGTAATCCAGACCCATGCCATGTAGGGCTTTGTAAGTCATTACCAACACCTTGAATCTCACCCGGAGGACAACTGGCAGCCAATGCAGCTCGCGGAGCAAAGGTGTAACATGGGAGTATCGGGAGACTCCCAACACAACTCGCACGGCTGCATTCTGCATTCTAATGATGATGATGATGATGATGATGATGATGATGATGATGATGATGATAATAATAATAATAATAATAAGAAGAAGAAGAAGAAGAAGAATAAGTAGAAGAAGAAGAAGAAGAAGAAGAAGAAGAAGAAGAAGAAGAAGAAGAAGAAGAAGAAGAAAAGAAGAAGAAGAAGAAGAAGAAGAAGAAGAAGAAGAAGAAGAAGAAGAAGAAGAAGAAGAAGAAGAAGAAGAAGAAGAAGAAGAAGAAGAAGAAGAAGAAGAAGAAGAAGAAGAAGAAGAAGAAGTTGGAAGGGAGCTTGGAGGTCATCTAGTCCAACCCCCTGCTCAGGCAGGAAACCTTATACCATTTCAGACAAATGGATGTCCAGTCTCTTCTTAAAAACTTCCAGTGTTGGAGCATTCGCCACTTCTGGAGGCAGGTTGTGCCACTGGTTAATTGTTCTAATTGTCAGGAAGTTTCTCCTTAGTTCTAGGTTGCTTCTTTCCTTGACTAGTTTCCATCCATTGCTTCTTGACCTGCCTTCAAGTGCTTTGGAGAACAGCTTGACTCCCTCTTCTTTGTGGCAGCCCCTGAGATATTGGAACACTGCTATCATGTCACCTCTCATCCTTCTCTTCATTAAACTACACATACCCAGTTTCAGCAACCATTCCTTATATGTTTTAGCCTCCAGTCGCCTAATCATCTTTGTTGCTCTTCTCTGTACTCTTTCTAGAATCTCAACATCTTTTTTTACATTGTGGTGACCAAAACTGGATACAGTATTCCAAATGTGGCCTTACCAAGGCATTGTAAAGTGGTATTAATACTTCATGTGATCTTGAATCTATCCCTCTGTTAATGCAGCCTAGTAATGTATTGGCTTTTTTGGCAGCTGCAGCACACTGCTGGCTGATATTTAAGTGATTGTCCACTAGGACTCCAAGATCCCTCTCACAGTCACTACTATTGAGCAAGGTACCACCTATACTATACCTGTACATTTGGTTTTTCCTGCCTAAATGTAGAACCTTACTTTTTCACCACTGAATTTCATTTTGTTATTAGATAGCGCCCAGTGTTCGAGTCTGTCCAGATCCTCCTGTATCTTAAGCCTATCTTTTGGAGTATTGGCTATTCCTGCCAGCTTGGTGTCATCTGCAAATTTGATGAGTTCCCCATTTATCCCCTTATCCAAATTGTTGATGAAGATGTTAAAGAGCACTGGGCCCAGAACAGAGCCCTGGGGCACCCCACTACACATTTCCTTCCATGTAGATGCAGTTCCATTGAGGACGACATGCTGGGTACGGCTGGTCAGCCAGCTATGAATCCATCTGGTGGTGATGTTGTCTAACTCTCATTTTTCTATCTTATCAAGTAGTAGGTTGTGATCTAATTTATCATATGCCTTATTGAAGTCCAAGTAAATTATATCCACAGCATTCCTCTGGTCCACTAATTTTGTCACTTGGTCATATGCAGGTTCAAGTTGCATATGTAGGTTCAAGTTTCAAAATATCCACTATTGCTGTTTTGGAATAGAAAATTTGCAAGGAGTTCAAATGGGGCTGCCCTTGAAGACCACCCAGAGGCTTCAACTGGTGCAGAGTGCAGCTGCACGGGTAGTGATGGGAGCACCCCAATACTCCCATATTACACCCCTCCTGCGTGAGCTGCATTGGCTACCAGTTGCCCTCCGGGTGAGATTTAAGGTGCTGGTACTTACCTTTAAAGCCCTACATGGCTTAGGCCCGGGATACTTGCAGGACCATCTGCTGCCGGGAACGAATTCCCATCGCCCAGTACGCTCACAAAGAGAAGGCCTCCTCAGGGTACTGTCGACTAGACAATGTCGGCTTGCGACCCCCAGGGGAAGAGCCTTCTCTGTGGGAGCGCCAGCCCTGTGGAGCCAGCTCCCCCATAAGGTTCAGATGGCCCAAGATCTCCAGTCCTTTCGCCGCAGCCTCAAAACACTCCTTTTCCACCTGGCTGACCTGGACTGACAGGGATTTTAATTATGTTTACAATTTTAACTCTATTCTTTAATTTATTTTAATTTATTTCAATTTTTAATTTTAATTACTGTACAGAGACCTTTAAGTTTTGTTGTTGCTAGCCGCCCTGAGTCCCTCGGGAGATAGGGCGGGATATCAGTCCCATTAATAAATAAATAAAATAAATAAAATGAACATTAGTAAAATTCTTGGTACGATAACCAGTCCTGACAACACAGTATTCCATAGTTCAATTAGAGGATGCCATGGACTTTCCCGTATAACAATAAGAACTCACTTATACTGGAACAGACCTAGCATTTAAGATATCCTATTCAGTCTTGGGTTAGGGTCTATGGGGATTCTCAGTCTCCCATAGATTGAGTTAAGGCCAACTAGAATTGTTCTTACTTAGAAAGACCATGGACCTTTCTTTATAAAGAAAACTTTTTTTTTAGAAAACTGTCCTTTAGATTTATTTAAGCTTTCTTGGTTTTGCTCTGGAATTTTCCTTTGTAAAGCAAAGTTTAAACATATAGATTTTTTTTCTTACCTTTATGAACCTCTTTCAGGGTTTGGCTCTTCTTCACATTTGTTCTTTGTTTTTTTTCCTCCAAAAATATGGTTATTGTATTCATTCCATATAAAAACATGCCTGAAAACAGTATTTTGCCTAGAAGCATTTTAAAAAGAGGCAAATTCGAATCAAACCAAGGGAGAAGGAAAAAGAGTTGGAGCTAAAAAGTGACTGAAGCTTTAATCTACAAACAGGACATTAGATAAACCTTTTTTTCCCTTATGCTGTTTTAAAGGGTCACATCATTGAAGCTTCTTCAACTCAAAAGCATTTCCTGCTCACTGAAACTAGACGTCAGGGATAAAAATTCAATCCTAGTTATCTGTCTGCCATGATAATTTTCTGTGTGAATGGCATCTCTTTTATAGAGAGAGCTTTTCTTCCAGCTGTCTGAAATGATCTCCTTACAAACAACATCTGTTTCCTCAAAAACAATAGTATTAAACTTGTTCTGTAAGATGTGGTGACTGGTTAAAGAATCAGTATTCAGTTTGGGAAACTACAAAATATAGGATAACTTTCAGAGCACAGAGGCTGTATTGAATATAACTCTGCTAAGCTCAGGGCCAGCCAGTTCAACTTTTTCATCTGACACATTTAAACAGAAAAATAAAACAAATCTTACACTACAAGACTCCTGTGGGTATTTTGTCAGGAAAGTAAGCCTATTAAAAGTCACCAGCAAGTCAGGGCATTTTTCAATCTTTCAAGTGTTGTAGTTTTGTATTTTGCAAACAATAAACAAGCTAATAATATATATTGCTCTATAACAGCTACTGTTGTGTCCTATAAACAAAGTTCATTAAAAAAAAACTTGGCTGCTGAACTGAATATTAAATGACAACCTATGGAATTTATTTTTCCTCTGAAATTGCTGTTTTTCTGGATTGCTATAAGGTAACTAGCAAATCCCTGTATCTCTGCTAGGTGAAAGAAGCTCCCTCCTGATCTTCAAGCAAAGTGCCTGAGGGTCACGGGCATCTGTGACACCCAGAGGTTTATAATTGGATGTCAGCTAGTCAGATATTCAAGTTAAAGCCATGCAACTGATCATTTCCAGGACATGTCCGGTTTCTAATCCTTGCACCCCATTTTAACCATTTCTGTTATTATAAGTTTTTCCATTAATTTTTTTACTAAATTCATCTTTAAACTCATTTATCCAATCAGCAATTTTATTATAGTCTTCTTGAGTTGCCCATGAATCTTTCCAAAAGGGCATTTTTTCCTTTTTATTTGATTTTTTCATTGTCAGATTTTCTATTGCCATTTATACTTTGGTAGAATTGCCTCTGGTCTGATGTAGCTGATTTTGCTTAAATTGGATGGTTCATGCCTCATAGCATTCAGTTTTCCCAACTATTGCTGTTATTTGCTGCTTTATCATTTTCAAAGCCATTTCATTCGGCTTGTCTTGATACTTACATTCTTAAACTTTTGCTCTGCCATGTTCTTTAAATTATTCACATTTTATCTTAATTTCTTTATCTTGGCCTTCAGTCTGATCTTCTGCTTTGGGATTGAATGGTTTGCCTTAGGTTTTCTAAGTTTTATACCCATTTCTTCTGTAACCACCACTGCTGCACTCTAGGCAAGCTTATTGGTCTGTTCAATAAATATTATTTTAATCATTGCAAGTACTTTATTCGTGTCCTTCATGATAAGTGCAGGGTTTGGTGAGGAAATACTTTCAGTGCTGGCAGTCTTTGTTTAAGTACTCGTAATTCTGCATACAGCATATTTTATTTCTTTTAATTCTTATTTTGGGCAGTCAAATCATTGCTTTTTTTCCCCTAGTGCTGGCCTTTACTGGTTCTGTTGTTATTACTTCAGTGGAATAGCTTGTGTCCTGAAGCTGTGGGTGATACATTACTGGAGGTTTTCCAATAGCTTCCATTTGACCAGGATGATATAAAGTCTTCTGTCTTAAGCAGGGGGTTAGACTAGAAGACCTCTGAGGTCCCTTCCAGCCCTATGATTCTATGTTCTAAGTTGTCATATCTGTAATTCAGGAAGCTTTCCTCTATATTTCCATTTGTTGTAATCTTCATTTCTTCTACTGTTCTACTATTGTTCGAGGGTCCTTCATTTGGACAAGTTTTCTGAATCCTTTTCAGTTCTGTTTCCCTGAATATTTTATTTCTAGTAATGAATCTCTTTTGATCTGCTAATTGTGTTCACTGATATTTGAGTCTGGATAAATTCTTTCCCATAGTTCAGACATTCTCTTTAAGTCATCTCACTTTAGTTCTCATATGTAATTGTGCAATGTTGTACAGTGTTCAAACACAATATACAGTCTTGTTCACAGCTGTAGCTTTTAACCTCATAGAGCATCACAAGACCCACTCCCATGACAAGGGGTTATCCATGAAGATGATGGTGTACTTGCATTTAACTTTTAGAAAGGATTGCTAGCTGATAACTTGATAAATTGTTTCATAAATGCATATGGTGTTCTTCAGAAGGTATACTTGAAAACAATGTGGTTGTCAGTTAAGGAGAGTGGTGTGGTTTTCCAAATATTGAATTATATTGTTGTGCACATCTTTTAATTGGTATCAAATTTTGGACAGCTTTCCACAGCATAAATTCTCCTTCCTAGGCCCATTGGAACATTCACATATGGTACTTTTGCTTAATTGGAGTATTTTAGGTTCAAATATGATCAGTGAAACATAGTTCCTGTAACTACTGCATCAATTTGAATACGGTGGCTCCTGCAAAATTGCATTTTTTTTCTTATATTAAATTGACTTTATGGAGAGATCCATACCTTCCAATCGATGAAAAATTTGCTATGTGAGAGATTTGGAATGAATGCCAGGATTTTTACTTTTGACCAATTATTGAACTATAGTCATGAATGTCTGTGTTGTAATACTAATATATTTTGTCTTTTGCCACCCACTAGCAGTATTTACAACTACAACAGCTTGATTTGAATCTGCAGCATTTTTAGCTTCAGTGACACCTGAAATTGCCAAAGCTTTTGAGACTAAAAATCTGGCAATCAGTGTTTACACATATATGCTAGCAATAAGTCAACTTGACATGCAAATTTTAAAGATTAAATGGAATAAGAAATTGGAGATCCTTATTTTGTCAAAACAATGGAAGACTGTTTTAAAATATATAACTATAGACTATAGACTATGGCTTATTTGACAAAATAAATGAATGTTTCCCCCTTATTGGACCAAACTGTATTTGTATATAAATAATTAAATCATAGGGACACAGTGGCTCAGTGGGTTAGAACGCTGAGCTTGTCGATCAGAAGGTCGGCAGGTTGGCGGGTCGAATCCCCAGTGCAGCGTAACAGAGTGAGCGCCTGTTACTCGTCCCAGCTTCTGCCAACCTAGCAGTTCAAAAGCACCTGAAAATACAAGTAGAAAAATAGGGACCATTACAGTGGGAAGGTAACAGCATTCCGTACGCCTTTGGCGTCTAGTCATGCCAGCCACATGACCATGGAGACGTCCTCGGACAAGCGCTGGCTCTTCAGCTTTGAAACAGAGATGAGCACCGCCCCCTAGAGTCAGAAACGACTAGCACGCATGTGCAGGGGAACCTTTACCTTTACCTAATTAAATCATTGTGTTTTTGGAGATGCTGTAAAATAAATTCTTCATTCATAGATTTTTTGGGGGATACCTCAAAATGTTGAGGTTTATTTTTTACAGATTGTAATACAGATGGATATTTGCATTCTTTTGAATTGCTTGAATTGCTACATGGAAATTAATAGCAGGGAAGCAGAAATGGATTCTTCACACTGTTCTTACTGTTAAGGGACTTGTTCGTCAACATGGGAAAGAAAAAAATTCGTGATACCTGGGTATTACTTGCAGCTTATGAATGAGCTACTTAGTTGAAATGTTTACAAAATAATTGACAGAACTCTCCTGCATGAATTCCACTAAAGTTTTTTTTCTTATCTTCTAAAATAACTATCAATGTTATATATTTCTTTTTTATAGCATTGAAATTGATTGTGGACATCATCCTGCCTTAGAAATATTTTGGACCTAATTTATTAGATGCTACTTTCAACCATCACTTTCTTCTTCACTGGCTTGAATTTCACACCTAGCCTGCTGTAAGATGAGCTAAAAACATAATGATTCAATGTTCCTTTTCAATTGCTCTGCATGGTTTAGCTAATAAAATACTAAAGCATAGAGAATTGATAAAAACACACATGAAATATAAAGCATTCATCAATCATAAAGTTTAAAAACAATCCAAAAAGACTGAACTGCTTGGCTTTTGGTGAGATAATTGGACAATTTCCACCATCCAATATACAGGGTGAATTTTAGTTAAATTGATTTCAGGTCTGGTATATGGACATGAAAGCTAAGTTCCCTTTCCTTATTTCTGATTACAGGACTTTGAAAACCTTGGGTATAGAAGCTTCTATAAGTAACACTAAGTTGGAAAAACTGGGATGTATAAAGTAATAATTCTCTATAGTTATCTTTGATCTTAAATATTCTGTGGAAAGAAGAATGTCTGAAATCCACCTTCATATTCAGTGGCGACTGCCTCCAGATTTCTCAGTTTGTAGCAAAAAAGAACCAGTGAAAATATCTGAGTTAAAATTCCTTCAGGAATACTTCAGCATAGAACTCAAAAAGATGTAGTGTTACCTTGGTACTTGTCCTTAATTGGTTCTGGGAGGCACAATGAGTACTTAAAAAGTGCCAGATAAACTATGTGATTTACCATGTGACCCTGGATTAGGCTGGGAAAGATTTCCTGTCTGTCCCTTTTCCTATGTCAGCAACCTTCCCAGCATGGCTGACTTCCTGTCCGCCCTCTGCAGCTGTCATCCTCTACCTTTTGCAGTGATCTTCTGGCATAGCTGACTTCTTGTCTATTCTCTATGGCTGTCCCATTTTCCTATTGCAGCGCTTGAGTACCAAGCAAACAATAAACACCAGGACAACATTTTCACATCAAAATAAATCAAGTACCAAATTTGATGAATTTTGAAGCGGTCGAGTACCAAGGTACCACTGTATGTTTCAATTTAGAGAAACCAAACTTCTCTAAATGCAACAAGGGGCTGCAAAAATAGTACGTACATGCAAGTACAGAAAATTGTCTTTCTTTATGGCACACACTCTTCAAGTGTGAGGTGATCAAGGGCAACTTTCAGTTAGAACATTGCAGTCCTTGATCCAATTTCAAAAGCCTCAAGCATTTAGACTTGATCAGTTATTTCTTGACAGCCTGAACTGGGAAGGACAAAATGAGATAGAGGGAAAATGGGTGCCAGAAAAAAGGAATAAGTACAAACAAAAGACAGGAGGATGCCAAATAGAAACAAAGAGTAGGATGGACTTAAACTGATCAAAATTCCTAGCCTGGTTCAGAGAGCATCTGGATCTGATTTTTCACAGCTTCTTGTAGATAAAACATTGAAGAATGTGATTTGCTATTATAGATGCCAGAAGAGTAAGTAGAATCTGTTGTAGAGGTAGTCTTCAATTTATGACCAATTGGTTTATGATGGTTTGGAGTTACGATGACTTCAGAATGGGTGCTTTATATCCCAACTTCCAGTTGTTATGAAATGTCACTTCTAGAGCTTGACAACTGCAGTGTTCTATGTTCACGTGACCACAGTTTGTGACAGGTTGCCAGTTTCTGGTATTTTTTGCTGGTTTTCAAAAAAAAACACCCACCCATTGGGAAAACTGGTATCACTTAATGATCACACTGTATGTTTAATGGCCACAGTGATTCACTAAACAACTATAGCAAAAATGTCAGAAAGCAGATCTGCTCACTTGGGTAAGCATAACAATAGTGGTGATCACAATGACTTATGACTAGATTTCTAGTCCCAGTGTTGGTCAAGAGTAGAGGACTGCCTGTGGTAATAGAAGTAATAATTTTGAGAGTGTCTCTAGTTGAATTGTTTACCTCTGTTGAATTGTTGAATTCTTCTACCTGTAAGGCAGGAGCCCTTCAAATGTGGCCCTTTTATGACTTGCAGACTTCAACTCCCAGAATTCCTCAGCCAGGCACGCTGGCTGAGGAATTCTGGGAATTGAAGTCCACAAGTCATAAAAAGGCCAAGTTTGAAGAACCCTGCTGTTAGGAGTAAGAAAGCAAAGGGCAAATTAAAGAAAGCAATTAGGAAGACTAAAAATATCAGGAGGCATATTCTTCATAGCAAGATGAATATCTTGTCAAAGGCACTGATAAATTAAAATCAACTGAGTATCATGGGAAAATGTATATAATACTCATGGGAAGGAAAAATACTTAGGGACTTTGATCTGGTTGGGTAAATAAAAAATACAGTTCAGATGGCACTGAATCATTTAGGGATACTTTGGTAGGAAGACAGGTGCCTCTGTGACATGACATAGTGGCAAATTTCCTCATAATTAACACAAAGAAGTCTATCAATTGAAAAGTGCTTTCCTGAACTCAACTCTAATTAGAATCAGTGATAGAAAATTACACTGCCTGACATTCTTATGAGATTATACTGCCAGGATTTCATGGCAAACATCCTATTACTAGTGGTGCATTTTTTTGCTTTTTAAAAAAGACTCAAAATAGATTCAAAATACATGT
The DNA here is from genome assembly GCF_947247035.1 of Vipera ursinii. NCBI lineage: Eukaryota > Metazoa > Chordata > Lepidosauria > Squamata > Viperidae > Vipera > Vipera ursinii. Next base: position 157,829,618 of record NC_139516.1, on the reverse strand, counting down.
TTATTTGACCTCAACAAGGTTTAACCTAACTCTTCATATCACTGTCTGATAGCCATGCCCTCTTTAGGCCTCAGAGGCCTAAAGTACCAAGGCATGTGTGTTGCATGCCAATAATATTCTCCATCACACAACACAGTGGTCATAGTTACACACTGGAAAATTATCATGAACATTAGTCATATTCCTGTTTGAGAATTCCTTCATCCTTTGATGGTGGGGAGAATCAATGGATGAGGTTTCAGTAGAATTTAATGACTTTTGTCCTTACACATATTCTTACAGATTCAGTCATTATTAGTGTTATATATTCGGTTCAGTCGCAGTGAACGAGACTCAGGCATTCAAACTGGAACAAGGTTTATTGAAGTGGAACAGTAGCTGCTGCACAGCTATTTATATGGTTGGCCTCTAGGTGGTGACCAATAGGTTTAGGTTTGAAGGAGCCCATTCCCACCCCAAATCTACCAATGATAGCCCTGGAGACAGCAAGTCTGGCCTAGGCAGTAACCGTTACACACACACACACACACACACACACACATCATTGAGCAATCGTTAATGCAGCATTTAAACAGACACATGAATCTGCACAAGCAAAACCCCCAATACATTACACCCCTCTCCCCCTAGATGGTACACACATTATTGACTAACATAATCTTGAAGATATTTTGGTGGTCAAAGAGACCGTTCAGAATGCCTGATGTTTCCAGGGAGCTCCCGGTCTACCTGCTTGCCTGCCGGGGGTTCGATTGAGTTGAAATGACTCAAGTTTCTTTGGCTGACCATAGCATATGAGTCTCCTCCCATCGGGGCCTGCAGCATCTCTGGTCTAGACTGTTGACATGTGTAACACTCATGTACTTGGGCCTCGATAGCCTTATCTAGCCCTGGCCACCAAAGGTAGCTCCATGCCAGTGCCTTCATTTGAACGATACCCAGATGGCCCTCATGCAGAGACTGGAGAACTCTGTGCCTTAATGAACTGGGGACAATAACCCTACTGCCCCAAAGAATGCACCCCTTATGAGCTGAAAGCTCATTTCTTTGTATGAAATAGCTCTGCAACTCTTGTCCCGGGCTATTTTCCAGTCATCTGGTGTGAACCCAGGACAGCACCCTGCTTAAGATTTTGTCTGCTGCTGTTTCTGCAGCGACGTCCCCTGCATGGAGAAGAAATTCTGGCAAATCTTGAATGGACAACATGCGAATGGCTGGGGCCAGATCTGGCTCCACATGTGGCAATGGCAATCTGTTAAGGCCATCTGTGTGGCCCATGTCTTTGCTGGGTTTGTCTGCCTGTCAGTGGTGAATAGTCCCAGCAATGGCTTGTGGTCAGTGAAGACCGTAAAAGGGCGGCCATACAAATAGTCATGGAATTTTTTTAACCCCGGCCATGATGGCCAAGGCCTCTTTGTCAATCTGAGCATAATTGCGCTCAGCCGAGGACAAGGTCCTTGAATAATAAGCAATAGGGGACTGAGTCCCATCAGCCGACAAATGGCTTAGCACCTCTCCAACCCCGAAAGGGGATGAGTCACATGCAATACAAACTGGCAAGTTTTCATTAAAGTGTGTGAGCACTGAATTGGAGGAGAGTAGTGATTTTACCGCCTTAAAACTGTTTTCCTGAATCTTGGTCCATTTCCACAGGGTGTTCTTGTCTAAGAGCTGGTGTAATGGCTCTGCCACTGCTGCCTTGTTAGGAAGGAATGCATGGTAAAAATTTAGGAGGCCCAGGAATGCTTGGAGCTCTCCTTTAGACCTGGGGCTTAGTGCCAACTGAATTGCCTTCAGCTTGGACTCTGCAGGATGGATACCTTCGGCATCAATACAGAACCCCAGGAATTCAGTGGAAGGGACCTCAATTTTACATTTGTCCTTCCTCACTTGAGTCCTGCTGTGTGGAACTGCTGAAGGACAGCTGGAGCTACAGCAGAGAAGGTCCATATTTTGGTCCCCACCAGCACTCTTTGGCCAATGAGATCCAATGAGACTCTTGGAAAAAGACAATCCCTCAAATCCCTTGGATTATTACATATTATAAATACGATGCAAATGCTAGTTAATTAATCCATGAGGTGTGAATGTTACTTTAAAAAAATTCTGGAGCTCTTACTTTATGATCCAAGAATATTTGGTTATCTTCCTGAATAAGCAGGTACTGTACACACTTCTGCTATTTTTTCTTCTTCTATTCTAACCCAGAATAACTGAGTTTTATTTGTCATGATAATTAATGCATGGTATGGTGCTGGTTTGAGAAATTACAGTAATATTACGTTTTCAATATTTTTCTGTGGAACAATGGGAATTTATTTTTTAAAAAAATGACATTTCAGTCCAATATATTGAATACATCAAAAAAGCATTAAAATTTTGATAAAAGCCTTTATATTCTTTTATCTATAAGCTCTTATTTTCAAATGTGGCTTCATCATTTGGCAGCTGTAATTAAGCATACATATCTGAAAAGTAAAATACAGTTGAATTATAAAATATAATTGTTTTTGCTTTCCCTGTGATAAAAAATAGATTTTTTTTTATTCTATTTGAAAGGGAATGCCCTGACTATATGTCGGTACAGTGCAGATACTCTTAGGGTGATACTGGTAGAAATATGTTGATTTGCAAAGTAATATCTAATTTAGAGATCCTACTTTAATAGAATTTTGTGCAGAAAGATGCTTCAGGTATAGCTGGGTTTTGTTTGTGCGTTTAACATAGCTGAAATCTTTCCAAACTGACCAATACTTTCCTTATTGTTAGCAAGATATGCTGCATGTGACAGAGATGGGATTAAGGCTGCAACCATAATGCCTTTTTTATCATAATTAACTGACCAATTGACCAAAGTCATGATGGGAAGCAAAGGTCAGTATTTATTTATTTATTTATTTATTTATTTATTTATTTATTTATTTATTTATTTATTTAATTTATATACCGCCCTTCTCTCAAGAGACTCAGGGCGGTTAACAGGGCAATACGTAAAAGACAGATACAAAAGTTAAAATTATTAAAACATGATTAAACAGTGCCCATAGTACAAATTTAAAATTAAAGTCATAATAACAAACCCACCCCGTCCCATCAGGCCAGGCCCGCTTCCTTAAAGAGATGGGTTTTAAGGTCGCGCCGGAAGGAGCGGAGGTCGGGCGCCATCCGGAGCTCTACCGGAAGATGGTTCCATAAGTCCGGTGCACCCACAGAGAACGCTCTCCCCCTGGGGGCCACCAGTCGGCATTCTTTGACCGGCGGCACCCTGAGGAGGCCCTCTCTGTGGGAGCGTACTGGGCGGAGGGAAGTTGACGCCGGCTGCAGGTGCTCCCCAAGGTATTCTGGACCCATGCCATGGAGGGCTTTGTAGGTCATTACCAACACCTTGAACCTCACCCGGAAGACAACTGGCAACCAATGCAGCTCGCGGAGCAAAGGTGTGACACGGGAGTATCGGGAGACCCCCGACACAACTCTCGCGGCTGCATTCTGTGCCAGCTGGAGCCTCCGAGTGGTCTTCAAGGGTAGCCCCATGTAGAGAGCATTGCAGTAATCAAGACGAGAGGTCACGAGCGCATGAGTGACCGTGCGCAAGGCATCCCGGTCTAGATAGGGCCGCAACTGGCGCACCAGGCGAACCTGGGCGAACGCCCCCCTAGTTACAGCTACAATATGGTCTTCTAAAGAGAGCTGTGAATCTAGGAGGACTCCCAAGTTGCGAGCCCTATCTACAGGAGGTAATGACTCACCCCCCATAATGAGGGGTGGGATATCCTGAATATCCCGGGATGCCGGTACGCACAGCCACTCCGTCTTGTCGGGGTTGAGACAAAGCCTGTTCCTCCCCATCCAGACCCGGACCGCCTCCAGGCACCGGGACATCACGTCGAGGGCATCACTGGGGTGGTTTGGGGTCGAAATGAAAAGTTGGGTATCATCAGCATACTGATGATACCCAACTCCAAAACCACGAATGATCTCACCCAGCGGTTTCATATAGATGTTGAACAGAAGGGGCGAGAGGACCGACCCCTGAGGGACTCCACAAGCGAGAGGCCTCGCGGTCGACCTCTGCCCCCCCGTCAACACCGACTGCGAACGTCCCAGGAGATAGGAGGAGAACCACTGAAGAACCGTGCCTCCCACTCCCAATCCCCTGAGACGCCGCAGCAAGATACCATGGTCGATGGTATCGAAAGCCGCTGAGAGGTCTAATAGGACTAGAACAGAGGGGTATCCTCTGTCCCGAGCCCTCCAGAGATCATTCACCAGCGCGACCAATGCCGTCTCCATGCTGTACCCAGGCCTGAAGCCCGATTGGTACGGGTCTAGATAATCCGCTTCATCCAGGACCAGAGGGAGCTGATGCGCCACCACACTCTCAACAACCTTCGCAAGGAAGCGAAGGTTGGAGACCGGACGAAAGTTATTCAAAACAGCCGGATCCAAGGTAGGCTTCTTGAGGAGAGGTCTCACCACCGCCTCCTTCAAGGCGGCGGGAAAACTGCCCTCACTCAAAGAAGCAGCTATAACCGAACCAGCCTCGTGTCCCCTCCCGGGCTGCATAAACCAGCCAGGAAGGGCACGGGTCCAATAAACATGTGGTGGAGCTCAGCCTCCCCATGATCCTGTCCACTTCCTCCGGAGTCACAGGATCGAACTCCTCCCAGATGACATCGACAAGATCACTCGTGTCCTGATCGTCCGATACTGCCCAGTCGGAGTCCAAACCGGTCCGAATCCGAGCGATTTTGTACGACAGATGTTGACTAAATTCCTCGGCACGCCCCTGCAAGGGATCCCCACTGACCTCCTGGTTGAGGAGGGAGCGGGTCACCCTAAACAGGGCGGCTGGGCGATTATCTGCGGACGCGATGAGGGCAGCAAAATAGTTAGATCTCGCTACCCTCATCGCAGCGAGATAAGACCTAATATGGGTTCTTAGTCGCAATCGGTTGGATTCAGATTGGGTGGACCTCCAGACGCTCTCTAGGCCCCGTCTCCGACGCTTCATCTCTCGGAGCTCCGCAGAAAACCATGGAGCCCATTGGGATCTGCGCTGGGTCAGGGGCCGCAAGGGTACAACTCGGTCAAGTGCCTCCATGGCCGTCCTTTCCCAGGCCTCCACTAAGGCATCCGCCGAGCTGTGAGCTGGGGAGGCAGGTGGGGCCCCCAGTGCTGCCTGAAACCTCTCAGGGTCCATTAAGCGCCTGGGGCGGAACCATCTAGTTGGCTCAACAACCCCATGGTGGGGAGTGGCAAAACGGAAGACCAGCCGCAGGAGATGATGATCGGTCCATGACAGGGGCATAACAATTGGGGAGCCCCCACCAAGATCATCTAACCACCGACCAGATAAGAAAACCAAGTCAAGGGTGTGGCCTCCCTCATGGGTTGGTCCATAAATTACCTGCGTCAGGTCCATGGCCGTCATGGAAGCCATGAACTCCCGAGCTAACTCAGATACTCAGATACTAACTCAGATATTTAAAGACACATCAGGCAATGACCGTGGCTTATGGAAGATTGTAGTTTGAAATGCAAGAGGGACAAATAACAAAAAAAAATCATGAATTAAGAAATGAAATCAGGAAAAAAATAGCCATGTATGCATTCTATGCAAGCTAAGAAAAAGGGAAAGCATGTAAAAGAGTCAATGAAGGTAGTCTGAACTTGTGGAATGGTAAGTAAAGAATACAGTCAGGGAAATAAAAGTGCCAATTTAATTGTGAAAGAAACAGCTAGATGGCAGAAAGTTTGAATTGGCATCATTTAGGTCAGGGGTGTCAAACTGCCAGCCCACGGACTGGACGCGTCATCCAGAAGCCGTGCCCACCCCATTGTCGGCAATGGCAAAACTTTCCCGATACATTGCGCGATGTCACGTGATGTCGCGAGTTTGACATGTCTGATTTAGGTTCTTGTATATGTATAACGATTTTTGCATATTATGCTTGAAGGAATGGTTCTTGTGGTTTTCATTCTGAGTTTTTGGAATGAATGCAATCCAGGGCCCAAAGTTGTTCTATAGCTAACATGAATGAATGAATGAATGAATGAATGAATGAATGAATGAATGAATGAATGAATGAATGAATGAGTGAGAACAAGACCAAAGAGAGCAAAAAATGGATGGGATCATTTAGAAATCCAAAAGTGAATGAGAATGAGAACTGGCCAGTACCTACTTAGGAAAAGATCTTCGAGTCTGTTTACGTGTTCCCAAAACAAAGGAATGAATATACAGTAACTCTAAAAGCAAAATTTAATTATTTATGCTGGACCAATTGAGATAATTATTGAAGAAGACAAGGACATGAGAGATGCTGAGGAAAAGCACTTGCTGTGGGGCTGAAGGGAGACAAGTGACAAAAGCAACATTGTGTTGCTGTGACACAAGTTCACACCTTTCGTCCGCACATCACGATGCCACAAGATATAGGCAAAAAGCATAAAGTCTGAGCACAATGGTGCAACACTGCTTTCATCATTTTGATGAAACCATTTGACCTTTATGGGATTTAGATTTTTTTTAAGTGCTGGGAATGTATGTGGCAAATTTGGATTACAATGTTACGAGGGGATGACAGTGACAAAATTTGAGAAGTGGCATGGCTTTATGCAGGGCAGATTTATGTATTTCCCCACATGAATACGGAAAGCTTTACCTTGGTCAATGAAAATAAAGAGATGATGTAGAGTGCAAGTTAACATGACTATTAGAATTAAATATGATCAGGTGATGCAATTTCAGCCCAAATAAAATGACCCATGATTGTTTATGATCTGAATTAAGCTTGTTCTTATGATGAAAATCAAAGCATGATGTGTAATGTTCTGGGACTTTTATAAAGCAACATAATTGAAATTCAGTAATGGGCTTTGAACCAATCAAGAGCTGTTCCTGCAAAAGGTGTCAGGCTGTGAATAACCATCATTTTCACACAATGAAATTGAAGAGGATGCAAGACATGAAAATCAGGAAAGAGCAATCATAGACTGAGTACCGGGGCCATGACAAAATGTAATTCCGCACTTGGGAACAATGGACTAGTCAAAGAAATCAACAGTAGGATAAAATCCTTTGAGAAATGACAGTGCTACTGGAATCATAATGAGACCGTCAGAAGGCACATGGATTGCTTCAATCAGAATGCCCCAAAATGAGGAAAATTAAAATAGGGCTTGAATAAAAGATTATTAGTTATATCAGAAACATAAAAGAATGCAATAGGTAGTTGGACAGCCAAATGCAGATTTGTATCCAAGTTTGCTTAAACACAGATGACCATCAGTCAACTCACCAGTTTTCCCTTGCTAATGTACAATCTGCAGGTCTGGCTAGTGTAGGATCTGTTGACAGGCAGACAGTAGACTGGAAAAGATCTTTTGACAAACCTTTTGCCCTGGCTGACCAAATGTTTTTGATTTTACTAGAATTGTATTCATTATGAATTTTTTTTTTAAATTGTGAATTTCTGCTCCTCTTGGGTGCCTGTTTGTATCCTTCCTCATTTTTGCAATACCTTATTGAGTTCTTCCTCCACTTTCTTCCCTTCATTATTTTAATGAATCCTGTTCTCACTTCTGTCATGCATGTAATAGCTTAATAATACCTTTGCATAGACTGTCATTAAACTCTTTCCCTCTTCATCATAATGTTTTTCTGTGCTCTTGTCGCCCCACCAAATACTTATTTGGCCGAGCTGACCAAAGGACATTTGGGAAAAAGTGAGATAAATTAGCTTTCCTTCCCACACTCCTCCTTTACGTCCGTATCTGTTTTTATGCAGAAGGAAGGCATGCAGGAAACCAATAAAATATATGTGAGGTAATAGAAGCAGTGTAATGTAGTGGGTGCGACGCAAGGAAGAGACGCCAGCCGGAGTACGTGTTCAGCTCTTTATTGTGGGGGGGTGCGTACTGGAGAACAAGGGCTACCTGGCCTCCTTATATACCTGGCCAGGTAGGCGGCTAGCCAATGGGGTTGGCCCTAGGTTTCCCGCCGAAACTGGGTTTCCCACCAAAACCGTCCAGGCCAACGCCCCCTAGTGGCCGCTGCTATGCAGATGCCTGCACCTGGATACATAACAAGCAGCCACATCTTAGCTAAGTGGAAAAGTGGCAAACTGGGGCAATGGTTACATCTGCTGCCCTCCCTACCAACCAGCTGGAACGCCTGCTTTGTTGTACTTAACATATGGTTCTGTGGATCTGATTGTTGCCATACTGGCTAGGATTGTCCTGTAGCTATTGCTCTGAGTCAGGTTTCATCACCTAGTTGCAAAGCTATTTTGTTGGGTAGTCCAGGAGCTATTTATCAGTGAGAAGGAAATTCTATTTAAAACCAATGCAGAGTTGTGTTAGAAACCAGAAAAGTACCTTGATCAGCTATAACGTCTTAAAGCTCAGCTTTTGTTACTGCTGCCTATGGGATCCAACAATTGACAGAATAAGAGACAGAATGAGGAGAAATGGTACAATGTGAGGACACATTAGCCAGTTCAACAATGCTCTCATATCCTGATCTAAATTCACATAGTTAAACCACTCATATTGCAAGCTTCAGCTCTTTGCATTTTAACATCATAATGCCGTGCTGAAAATATCATCAGATTTAATATTTTTTCTATCCCTCTGGTAGAAGAGAGATTACAGAATTGTAATGAAGCCCCCGGTTTGATCAGAAATCCTCTGCCCTTCAGCTTGTCCTCAGATACATTACTCTCTGAAGTTCTAGTCCTGCATTAGGATGCAATTAGGATGATACAGGAGAAAAAGCCCCTATAATTTTGATGAGACACAAGAATACTACAGGCAATGAATGCTTTTGAAGAATTCCCCTTCCTTTACTCTCCCCCCTTGCTAACCTCACCTTTTGCTCAGGTTTAATTCCATGTAGCCTCTTGAAAGCAAGCACCCAGGCATATTGTTGAAAGACTGGCTGGATTGCAAATCTCATTAATGAACAGGGATGACACATTTTAAAACAATTATGAATAGAACTCCTCTGAATAATCCACATTGGGCAGTTACCATAAAAACAAACAAAATTAACTTTTTCACCAATCATTAAGAGAAAGGGTGAGGAAGCCAATCTGAGTTCTTCCCCCCACCAGCCCTCCTCCCTGGTCTGCCTGGGGAATATGAAAAGGGGAAACTGCAAAGCTGGGTAGCCAGTTCCAAATCACCCCTTCCCTTGTTTTTGCTTTTCCTAGAAAGAAACTCATTTTAAGATCTTATTTCCGTTTGTAATTCAAGTAATTCCAGAGGAAGACCAGCAGCAGCTGTTCTGATCATTCCACTTCCCTCTCTTTGCAACTCTTTGCCTATCCCAGGCAAAAACCTGGAGCTACCTGAAACCAAGTCTTTGTAGCCACGTGATTCCAGCCAGCCCAACCAGGAAGTAGAAAAAGGAATATGGGTGTCCTTCATTGAACTAGACTTGCCAATACAACTCAAAGGAGGCTGCAGCCTTGCCCACTTAGACACTTCTCAAATCTAATGAGCAGCCCTACAGAGTTGAATTTCATAGCTTGAAAGAACCAACAAGCTTTGCTGATCAGTTGGGCCCAAATCAGATGGGGGAATGGGACACCAATGACCATCTTCTTAACTGATCTGAGCCCCACCATGGTCTTTGGAGCCCAGCATATAATAAAATACAAAAATGATATAACCTCTAATCTGTGAAGTAGTATCTGTCCCTGTAGTATAGTTCGTAAATTTTGTTCCATTTCTGCAACATTGCTATATTTGATAACTGAGAATGGCACAGTTCTATATATTATATTAGAGCTGGACAACTAGTAGGCAGCAAAGGAATATAAAAACTTTAATCTTTCATGCCAGTTTGTGGTTGTCCAGATTTTTTGCAGACCAAATATGGTAGATCTATGGTTTATTGTATTCAGCAACGTTGTTTCCAAATTGCTAAGCACATTGGTTTGTGCTTAAATTGTAAGCCGCTCTGAGTCTTCGGAGAAGGGCGGGATATAAATGGGATTAAAATAAAATAAATAAATAAAATAAATTCTGAACTAATTACTAGAATGCCTTTGCTGGCTGTCATTGTAAGACAGATATTGAAAAGTTCCTTTTTGCTCTCCTGGATGTAAGATTTTGGTTAGCACAAGTTAAGGCCTGCATACACAACTATCTCTACTCTAAGAGGTAATAACTGATCATTCTGACTACTTTAGAAGTGGTTTATTATCCTGACTTTGAATTAAGTAATTTTTGGAGTTAAATATTTACACTTATCAATATAATCCATTCATAAATGTTTTCTGGAAACAATTTCAGTAAAGCCCTGTAAATCCTGCATTCTCCATTTCATTGACATGAAAATATTTCTTTTGTCAATGTATCAAAAAGCAATATAAATTAGGAAGGCTTCCTCGTTTATGGTGGCATTTGCCATTCTGCTATGTACAGATGATGAAAAAGAATTATTTAAGCATAGTATCTACTCATGTTCCAAATGTAACAATAAGCAATGTACAAGTCTGGCTAAGAGGTAATTGAATAGTTATTTACATTCAGTGCTCATCCAGAGTTTTTTGCCTCTGACAAAGCATGCATCACAACATCTCTGCACAGATGCCATGATTTATATACCAGCATTAGTCATTGGGAGGCAAGGACATGATCATGGTGTTTATGTATGATGTCACCAAACACTTGTCATTATTTCAGTGTCATTGCAGTTTGCTGCAGATGCTTCTGTTCAGATTGCCCTTGAAATTAGACCAGCTGTGGTCCTCCCTGCTATTAAGTAATCCCTATCAGTGCCACCTTTGTCCTTTTTGCTAATTTGTCCAGAAGCTTTATCTCCTCTCACTGTCCTGGGATATTCTTGTGATTGGATGGATTAGAAATAATTATTTAATAGGGAAAACTGGGAAATCTTTATGGACAGACACAGACTATCTTTAAAGTTCTCATTACATTGAGTTATGCAAGGAGATGAAAGGAATTTTCATCAAATCTCAGCAGTTTCTCTAGTCTAGACTGGTTTTGAAGAGCTGTTGTCAGTTGGTGAAGAAGTTGGCTATTTTTTTTTTCATCTTTTTTCTTTCCATTGCACTTACAACTTATTCCTTCCTTTATCTGACCAAATAGATAGGTTGTTGAGCGTGGGGCCAAATAACATCGGCTTTGCAAAACTGGACATTAAATAAATAAGGGGTTAAAAATGTGCTACTATCAGCTCATTATATTTTTAAAACTATAACCTGTGGCATGGGTCCAAGCTACAGAAATGTGGGATCATTTCTACCTGGCTGTATCTACCCATCCCATTAACCCTGGCAGAAAGGACTTGCTACAAGGCCCATCTACAGTATTAAATATTGTCTGGCAGGAGCCAGAAAGAGAGATGTTCCTATCACAGTGCTGTTCTCTGGAACATCAGTCAATCACCCTTATAAATTCTTCAAGACCTGTTTTTGTTACTGAGCCTGGGACCTGAAGTGTGTGGCTGAGCCCATATCATGGTTGTGTAAATGTTGATTGGTTTTTATCTCAGCTGTTATATATGTAATTTATAATGTTGTTATCAGGCTTTTAACTTGCTTTTATTTATTGCTAGCCACCCAGAGTCATGTATTTAAAATGGGTGGCCATATGGAAGGAAGGACGGAAAGAAGGAAAGAAGGAAGGAAGGAAGGAAGGAAGGAAGGAAGGAAGGAAGGAAGGAAGGAAGGAAGGAAGGAAGGAAGGAAGGAACTTGGCTGAAGCTGGCTAAATAACTAAAAAAATGAAGACTGGAAGTTTGCAAGATGCTACATATCTCAGAAATTGTGTTGCTGGAAGACTTCAGTTCTGACCTGCTGATTTAAGATATTGCTCCCTATAGATGTTATATTTGTTCCAACTCAAAAAGCTTAAGACATTATAGTAGTGACTGGAACAGTTTAGAGATTTCTTAAAGTGGCTAGACAAGACATAGCAAAGTAAAGTATCTTCAGGGAATCCTATAATAAATGGAACAGTCAATTATCACTGCAAACACAGCAAGATTCATATAAAAGCATTCTGTGTGATGAAAAATGCACCACAAATAGAAAAAATAAAAAAATACATTATCAGTAATGCCTCCAAGGATCTCTGTGTGTGTGTTGGGATTATACAGCAGAGAACAGTATGAAAGCAAAATCTTTTAACTAAAGAGTATTTAAAAACTATACATCCCAGAGTGACCTAAAAGGATGGCATTATAGACCTCAAACAAAGGGATTGGATTTTATTGCAGAATAACACAATGAAAGCATATCAGTGGGAAATGGCAAGGAAGGAGAAAGCAGCAATCATTGGAGAAATAAGATTCAGTGGGGAAATAACACTTAAAAAGTACTGAGATACTAACAATGAGCAATCAGATCACTAAGGGATAGTGATAGACCAGCAAATACAATGCAGGGTTTAAAGAAGACAGGAAGTCAATACTAGTTCTAAACAAACCCTCTTCTTTGTCTTAAGAGAGATAGAGAATCCTGAAGAACAAGAGAAAGAAAGAAAAGTGGAAAGAGAAAGGATATGGAAAAAGAGTTGAGAAGTCAGCCTGTATATAAAGAAAGATAATAGATAAAGCAGGCTGAAAGGAGAGAAGCAGACCTTTCCATAGCACAGTTCTGCTTTAGGGCTTAGTGATAGATACAACCTCCTGAAGTTCATGGAAGAAAAAGGGTTTTTATTAAGAGATGGTCACTGGTGTCTTTTAGGTGGATCAACTCAGCATTTGACCTACTGAAGCTGTGACTGCCCTGGACTGCGAATGTAAAGTATGGAGAAAGGCTTAGATGCTCCTAGGGGAAATTCAAAGGGAATTCAAATTTACTGAACCTTTTAAGCATTTTTTGGGACTCAAGGGGAACATTAGTCTATCCTCCATGTAGAAATATTACCAGTGAACATTCCCATCTTGCAGCAAAAAAAATGGAGAATGCAAAAAATCAATTCCAGTTCTAATAGGAATTGGTATTCAACTTAATTGAGTAAATTGTTAGATGGAACAGGTAATATCATTACAGAAGTAATATCAGCAAAGTATTAAATCATCTAAATCCGGTGGTATTTTTATAGATTCTTTCTTTGAATACTATTGAACTCTATACTGTATATTATATATATTATTCTAGAATTGCATGGTTGACCATATACTGTAGATCACAGAGATGCCAAGGAGTAAATGGAATATGTATCCCATGATCAACAAAACCAGATGAATAAGACAATAGTCAAATTACTTCCTGATAACATACCATAGATAAAATGGGCATAACATTTCTCTAAGATCCCCATATTAGAAAAAAAAATTACAATTTCTCTTTTCAAGTAATTCCAGGGTCTGTTAGTCTAAACGTTTTGAGCACAATACCACTTCTTCATATATGATCCTCTTTTATTTTTTAAAGTTGTTTCAGGAGTAACAGTGAGCAACAAAATCCTTCTATGAAAATGATTGGAAAATCAAAACTAATTCTTATCTTCAGTCAGGTTTTGGGTTCCCCAAATCTACAGTGCCCTTTATTTAGCCATTGCTCTTAAAATTTCATAGATATAGACTTTCACTCAGTACTATCTGCCAGATGAACTTGGGACTTTTCTACTTAAGACTAGAGAACAGGAGCCATAGTGGTTTTTTCCAATTATGTGATAAGACTCTGGGTATACAATATGTATGTATCTTATTATTGCCCAAACACAAGCAATAAGTATTTGCTTACACATACAGTAGTACTTTATCTAGTGAATGTTTTTTACACAAAGCTGTGTGGTTGCTTTTGTGTTTCAGTTGATGTCTACATTTCAACAATAAGCACTATTTTCCTTGGATATTATTCTGGTATATCTGTTGTTCAAACTTAGTTTACTGATTCTCATAAGAATAGATATAAGGAAGAATTACAGATGTTGAGCTAGCAACAATTAGGATGGAGGGAGAGGAGGAGAGGGAGAAGGGAAATTAGAATGGAGGTTTGGCAACAAAAATGTAGTAGATAGTAGACTGTTAATATTGCTTTTATAAGAAGAACTATTGTATGTGGGCCAGAAAACATTGCTGAAGAAAGGAGAGAAAGCTGTTGTGTATAATCTGAAAAAGCATGCTGAAGGCCAGAAGAGAAACAAAAAGTGTGGGTCCACAATTACTAATCAATGAAGAGGGTTTGGTGGGATATTAGAAGATATCAGCCCCACTTGATAGACCAGACCAGATCAACTCCTCTGAAGGTAAAAATTAGTTTTATTGAAATTAAATATAATAAAAGAATCCTGTAAGTTTGATTGTGCTTTATCACCTCTTCTTCTTATAGTAATATAGTTCAATAAATTAAAGTGTCAGCCTGAGTCACTTCTTGATGTCATTTCACTGTTTTGGGCTTTAAAATGCTTCAGCCCTTTTGCTTAAATAACAATTCTGACATCTCATATCGAAAATAATCTTTCTTTCTTTCAGAAGAAACTAAGATAAAAAGTTGCACTCACCATCACCAAAGAAAAGGGGGCTGATATCTTGATTGGGAGAGAGAGAGAAAATGCTACTCTTCAATGTAGGTCCTAATTTACAAAGGAGAAATAAAGTAGCATGCACATACAGTGGATATAGAAAGTTTATGTAGCCCTGTTAAAAGGCCAGGAGTTCCAAATATATATATATATATATCTAAAATCAGATCTAGACTTCAAAATTATTTCCACCTTTAATATAATATATAAGCTGTACAATTCAATTGAAAAACAAACTGAAAACTTTATGGGGAAAAAATAACAATAAAAACTAGAATAATGTGGCTGCAAAGGTACTCATGCCCTCTTATAAGTAGGGGTGTGGCTGTGTTCAGAATTAACCAATCAATTTCAAACTGAGGGTTTTTTTAAAAAAAGAAAAAATAGCGATCAGTACACACCTGCCATCAATTAAAGTGATTCTGATCAATGAAGGAAGGTAGGTTGGGCTGAAAGAACTAATGAGTGAGTAGCCTAACATTGCCCAATAATGGCTGAGAATAGAACCTGGAATCCTTACAGCTAGCACACCTTAATCATTGTACTATACCAGCTGTCTAATATGAATCACAGTACTTCAGCTTGTCCTTTCTTAATTTAGGGAAAAATCAATCTCTATGTGACTTTCTTTTCTTGACCAGAAATTCCTGGTGGCAGAAATTATGGCTTCTGGTATCTCACACTTTTGGGATTTGTGAAGTGTGGCAGGATATGCCGACCCCTAAAAAAAGTCTGTGATTAATCCCGTACACTCCAATCCTGTTTCTGAAGGAGGGTAGGAGAGAAAAAAATACTACAGGTAGTCCTCAACTTACAACAATTCATTTAGTGGGCTATTTGAAGTTACAACCGCACTGAAAAAAGTGACTTACGACCATTTTTCATAGTTACAACCATTGCCACATCCCCATGGTCATGTGATCAAAACTTGAGTACTTGGCAATTGACTCATATTTATAACAAATGTCTTACTTAGCAACATAAATTTTAGGCTCAGTTGTGGTCATAAGTCAAGGACTATCTGTAAACAATTTACTGTAATGTAATCTATTTCGTTATTACTCTCTCTGTGTGTTTGTGTATGTAATTTTATTTAATGGAAAAGAAAATATTTAAGAATAACACAGATGTTTCAGGGGCCTAGGCAAACAAAGTTATAAAAATGAAATTAAACAAAAATGCTTGGAATGTGCAAATTTAAATCAAAATAAATCCACACTACTATGCATGTCAAAATAATTTCCTATTTTCTTCATATTTGACCATATTTTGGTTTCACACATCTTACAAGTTTGTTTACTTGTGCTGAAATATATTTTTAGTTGCTAGATGTTTCACTGCTTTCTAATTTTCTTGTTTATTATGCCTTGTGCAAAATTTACATTGCATTATATGGAAGGTTTATTTTCAGGGTGATTTTTTGCTACAGTTTCTCAATTTATAGACATGATTTTCTCAACTTCCCATTCCAAATATTATTGTAAGCTGCAGTTAGAAATCAGAGAGCATTGCACAAACTAGGTAAAAAACCATACAATTTCTCAGGAGACAATTCTAAATTGCAGGGAATAAGATTGTTCAACTTTCTCTTGCAACCCACAGCTAAAACAAATATTAAGTGGTATTTAGGTCAAGTGACATAGTGTTGAAGAAAATTCCCCACAGCATTCAGAGTTATGTGAATACATGTTGGGGAAGAGGATTGGGCTCCAAAATGCTTTACAATAAGCATTCTACAAAGAAGTAACCCATTTTGAAAAATCACTGCATGAAGTTTAAACAAAACTATTGGAATATTGCTTCCTGTCTCTGATGGGAATTTAACAAGAAAGATGTTGAGCTCATAAAGAATACCAAATCTTAGACTAAGATACAGCAAAATTGTGGAAAAAAACCAATATGTAATGATATAAAGTCAGATTTGTAACTTTCCCTTTGAAAATCTACACTTCAGAATTTGCTGGAAACAAGTGATATTTTTGGAGGAGGTTTTAAGAGGGTTAAATCTCAGCCTCAGCTCTAGTACAAATGCAATAAAGGGCCAATCTTTTTGCTCTACCAAGTCTGGAAGAATTATAGGTGCCCTGAAAGTGAAGTTGGTACTCACCTCCTTCTCATCTCTTGCACCCAACTCCATTTCTCCTGCTGTTTTAATGCCATGATTCCCAAACTTATTACCTCTAGTTATATGTAGATTTTAATAGTAATACAATTTTCTCTTGACTAAATCACGATCATTGCTAATGTGTCTCATATAAATATAAGAAAAACTGCTGACATGCTGAAAAGCTAAAAAAAATGCAGGTGTTTCATTCTTTGGTGATGACTTCAATCATTCAAGATTTCATAAGACTTTCCCTTCTGAAATAGAAAATCTGCTACAGATACTTTATGGCTCATCTTGGAAACATATGAAACATTAAACATTTCCTGCAAGAATTCCAAAACTATCCCCTTGTGACTACTTAACATAGCCAGTCCATCAACCTTTATGAAGCAAAGTTGACTCAGTTGTTATTTATTCCACATTCTCTTCAGCTTTAAATTTTGTTATTGGGGTATAGAAAGACACAACATTTCCTAAGCATACATCTTATTATCTTTTTTTCACTGAGCTGGCAAAAGTGGCCCAGAGGATGACCTGTCCTGTGGTAACCAACCCCTTTCTTATTTAACTTTATGTTCCCCTGAAGCCAGATCAGTCCTCACCCTGCTAACCTAGAAAAGTGATAAACCTATCCTTTTCCTCTTCCAGCATTTGGGATGAATGACCTTTAAGAATATATAGCACAGAGGTCCCCAAACTCTTCGGTTCATCAACTCCATTGGCCTGGATAAAAGACAAATTCAACATTATGTACAGTTGCTTCCTACAATTCCATACATTAGCTGGATTTTAATTTTGTTTTGCAAGTACCACATTAATTTTTAAATTTTCCTCAAAGAACTTACTTCTGAATAAACATACACAGATTTCCATAACAATTGTGTGAATTCATTCATGTTAATTTTCATATCATATGCTCAAATAGACCAGAGTACCTGATCTGAACTGCCAGAACTACAAACAATAGATGACAGCATCGAGAGAAAATTGCAGCTGTCTATCGATTATTCAGATTTTTGCACCCAGATATGGTACTTCTAAATATGGTTAATAGTTAGGGCTCAAGAACACATGCTGTTGCAGTTTTCCATCTTTCTTACAATGTGGTATTTAGTGATAGGTGGTAGTTTTTGACACTCTGGATGTTTTAATTTTTTTAAAAAATTATTATCTTCAACAGCGCTTAAAATAGTATGCATTACAGAAAGTTAGCTCTATGCAGCAGTTATTTTAATATAGCTGCAGCTTTTGTTCAGTAGAATAAGTCATCTGCCATCAACAAATGATTTTCCCCTTTAATTTAGAGAGATCCAAATATCTTATATTAACTATGCAATTTTGAGGAGGAAAAGTTGAAAACCTTCTTGCTTTTTTGAAAAAAAAACACCTCCTGTTTAATCCATTTATAGAAATATAAAGATGCAATGTTTTTGTGATTAATATTAATAGCTTTTCAGTTTCTTGCATTCATGAATAGATGGCAACATTGGAAAAGCATAGTTAGCAATGCATTTTAATGATATAGCTTATGTTTTATTCAGGGTGTATAGAAACAGAAATGCCCTTTCTTAACAAATAGAAAACCACTGGATACATTTTAGCACTAATGGCTAATCAAGCTTTTCAACCACAGTAAGAGTTCTATATTTATTGTCATTACAATGCACCACACATCTTTGATGAAAGCCACAGGTGTCAGATCAGAAGTATAGATCATCATCATTTGAGGCTATAAAATGTAGGCCTAATTATCAACTTTGTAGGCCAAACATCAACAACTTTCAAAACTCAAATCAAGGTTTTCAAACAGAACAGTTAAACCAATTTGTCAAAATTTAAAGCTGCCTGGTAGTCTTCTGCTAGATGGTAGATGCACTCTGCAGTCAACTGCTCAAGTTAGCTGTCATGATTTAGGACACACTGATTTATTTCTGTGATACCTCACATTTCTCATTTAAAGGTTTAAAGATTGTTAAGCTAACTTTAAAAATAGAGCTACTGACTTGGGCTGCAAAAATTTCAAATAACTGCTAAGTGGTTCAAAAGAAGGAGGAATTTTCTGTGACTTTTCCCTTCTACCTAGTGACACTCTAGATATTTGTAACCTAGATAGAATGATTCATTCTTAGCTCTCTGATATGTATGCAGAAGCTGGATCCTTTTCTCTATTATTACAAAAAGGGTGCCAGATTTATTTCCAGATTCTGAATAGTTAATACAATTTAGTTAGCTCCATTATTAGAAGCAAACCTCACCATCATCATAGACACGAAGCTTCAGTGGACCTTTTTTTTTCATTCTGAAAAACATATGCCTTGTGTTCCAATTAGAAATCTGGTAATTACTTACATGCATGATCAGTATAGCACTTGCAAAAATGATAACTGAGTGTGTGCAGTGGTTTAATCAGAGAAATTAGCATTTGTCTAATGACAAAATAGTAATTTGCTGGAATATGTTTAACACTGAAGGTCAAGGTGAACTATAATTTACTCATGGTTTATCTGCCCTGACATACAACAAATAAACGTATTAGTTAAATATTGTTAAAGTCAAGCTAGAATTCTTAAAGCCAGATCTGCTTTATGTAACTTGAGTGCTTGTCATAACTGAATATTTGTCATAATAAAGCATGGAAATTCATATTTGAGAACTACTCAAGCTCTTGTAAAATCAATAGGTATATACTGAAAAAGTAGGATGTTAAGTTGAAATTAAGTTTGAATACCACAATTTTCTTTCTTGGTAATTTTTTTTTTTCATTTGACACTCAGAATAATATTTTGCTAAACAATCACATTCCACTCACTTTGACATTTCTGAAAAACAGTATAGCTGTCAGACAAATCCTTACAGTTACACATGAACTGAGATATTAACTTTTAAAGGAATTCTTTTTGTACCAGTTGGTGAACATGAACTCTAATTCATATAATGCCAAGAAATTCAAAGAAATATTTTGTTTCTTTTCCAGTTTTAAAAAAGATGCAATCAATATCCTATGTTTGCAAAATCTTAGTCATGAAACAAACTACCAGTAATATCTATTTAAAATATGGAATTTGAAAATTGAATTAGTGAAGACAATGTTGAAGAAACAATTTGCTGGCTTTGAATTTCATCATGGTGAGTAGAGTCTGGATAATCTTCCAAGCACATCCCAAAGATGGTCAGTAAAATGCTTTGCTTCTGGAAGAAATTGGAAGGGAAAAGAAATAAAGCCCCAGTGTAAAGATTGAAAAACAGGTTAAGTACTTTCTGAATCCTAGAAAGCATTTCTTGGACTCAATAACGTGTAATAAATTGTTGAGAGTTGGCCTTCAAAAGAATAGCGGTAGTATTCATGGTCTGGCTCATTAGACAATTAATAATGCATGCTGTCATTTTCAGCACCTAAAGGTTAAATTTTCCTAATTCATACTTAATCCTCTGATTAAAATCAATAGGGCATACAAGGGCCGAAAAATGACTGCACCATGTGTCGGCAACTCAAGGTATTTCAGGAGATTAAATTTAGCAATTCTGAATTGCCATTCACTGTCTCAAACCCCTTTGTTTAAAATCGCAGTGTAGACACCAGAAAACATGGCAGTCCTAAATGATGTTCTGGTATATTCACTTGTCACCTTCAAACTTGCCGATTGCTCCAGGCTGCAGCTGGAATACTTGGTCCCCATTTGGTTGCCAATACAAATCAATACGAGAATATCGAGGAATTGGAAAGAATGCAGAGGAGACTAAGAAAAATTAAGAGTAAGACAACACAAGGGGAATAAAGGGTACCATGTATCTCACAAATGGGAAAGAAACTTGGAAGAATTTCAGAGAGATCAATTTAACTCCTTCCTTCCCCTTTTCTTCTCTGCTTCCTCCTCAGTTTAAGACAGCAGACCACACCAATATGGGAAGAGGATATTTTCAGCACTTGGATATTGGTATATATGTTGAGAAGGGAGACTGCAGTATATGGGAAAGAGTTGGAGAAGAGGTGTCTCAGGAGACTAAATAATACCCAAGTGAGTTATTTTATACAGATCTAGGCAATTCAAGTCTGCTTATAAAGAAGGAAGGAGAAAAGGAGAAGGAGAATAACCGTACATAAGAATCCTTAAAATCAGACATGTAGCACATATAGAAATGGGTAAATAGATGCAGGTGTGATAATGAAGGCAAGAGATGAAAAGGACAGCCAACAGCAAAAAGGATGAACTCAGTGACAGGGGCAATGAGTACAGTGAGAAAATCAGTGTATATGGTCACTAGGACTTGAAAATGACTTGATAGTCAATCAACGTATAACTAGGGTTAGAATTAAGCAAGAATCATAGATTTTAATTGATTTAAATTATTTAATTTTAATTAAGATTTGTTTTTATTTTCCTATAATAACGTTTCTTTTGTAACAGAGGACATTCTTTCCTCTAAAGAGGATCCTCTCTCTCACACACACGTGTGCAGATACCCCAGTTGGTATATTGCAAGAATAACAATAACAATAATAAAGTTGGAAAGGACCTTGGAAGTCATCTAGTCCAACTCCCTGCTCAGGCAGGAAACCCTATACCATTTCAGACAAATGGCTTTCCAGTCTCTTCTTAAAATCTTCCAGTGTTGGAGCATTCACAACTTCTGGAGGCAGGTTGTTCCACTGGTTAATTGTTCTAACTGTCAGGAAGTTTCTCCTTAGTTCTAGGTTGCTTCTCTCTTTGGTTAGTTTCCATCCATTGCTTCTTGTCCTGCCTTCAGGTACTTTGGAGAATAGCTTGACTCCCTCTTTTTAGTGGCAACCCCTGAGATATTGGAACACTATCATGTCACCCATCGTCCTTCTCTTCATTAAACTAGACATACCCAATTCCAGCAACCCTTATATGTTTTAGCCTCCAATCCCCTAATCATCTTTGTTGCTCTTCTCTGCACTCTTTCTAGAATCTCAACATCTTTTTACATCATGGTGACCAAAACTGGATGTAGTATTCTAAGTGTGGCCTTACCACACTTAGTGGTATTAATACTTCATGTGATCTTGATTCTATCCCTCTGTTAATTCAGCCTAGCACTGTGTTGGCTTTTTTGGCAGCTGCAGCACACTGCTGTCTCATATTTAAGTGATTGTCCACTAGGACTCAAAGATCCCTCTTAGTTACTACTATTGAGCAAGGTACCACCTATACTATACCTGTGCATTTAATTTTTCTTGCCTAAATGTAGAACCTTACTTTTTTCACCATTGAATAGCACCCAATGCTCAGGTTTGTCAAGATCTTCCTGTATCTTTAGCCTATCTTCCAGAGTGTTGGCTATTCCTACCAGCTTGGTGTTGTCTGCAAATTTGATGAGTTCCCCATCTATCCCCTCATCCAAATCATTGATGAAGATGTTGAAGAGCACTGGGCCCAGAACAGAGCCCTGGGGCACCCCACTACACACTTCCCTCCATGTACAGTAGATGCAGTTCCATTGAGGACCACATGCTGAGAATGGCCAGTCAGCCAGCTATGAATCCATCTGGTAGTGATGCTGTCTAACCCAAATTTTTCTATCTTATCAAGTAGTAGGTTGTGGTCTACTTTATCAAATGCCTTACTGAAGTCCAAGTACGGTAACTGACCCTCTTCAAAAACAAAACCCATCTTCCTTGATGGTGATTGTTCCTAGAACTACAAATCATAACTGGAACAGGATTTGAAGTTAAGCCACTAGATATTATCCATCATGGTAGAAGAAAGAGGGGAAAGATCCAGCTCCTATGGCCAGATCCAGATCACTTTACATTACCGAAGAGAAGGATGCTATGCAAAGGTGCACTTTCCTATAACAATTGCATTACCAAAACAGCCCTTGGTTTTCTACCATACTGAGGCCCCTACTTATTAATGCTTACTGGTTAAATTAAACAGAAAGCTGAAGAATGGGGGTTAGATTTAAGGATTAGGGTTTGGTGAAACTACATATTCATATTAGAACTTAAGGGTCAAGATTATTTTAAAATAACAATCTGAGACAAATTTCAATTGATCTATTTACAGCAAGGTAAACTATGATTGTCCATTTATCACTTCAATCAGGCTACCAGACCAGAAAAGCTGCCTTGAGTTTAAAGTTGGGGGTGAGAATGGGAGGTTGAACTGGTTAACTATTTGTAATAAAATTCCTGCTAGGCAAAGGATTAAACCTCTCCTCTTTATCTAGAGTGAAAAGAAATCTCAGGGCAAAAAAATCCTAGTGGTTCTGAAAAGCAAAATAGTCTTAGCCGCTAACTGTAACTTAGTTTAATTATTTAGCACCTATTTGACACTCAGATTAGCATTAATTACACAGAAATAGAGGTGGGTGTATCAGAGGCAAAGATATATTTTCAATGAGTCACCTATTGTACAAGGTGGGTAAAATCAATTATGTTTTGCCTGGTGTTGAGGATCTCTGTAAAACAAAGACATAGCACATAGAAATGGCCTGTATACAGAGGTCTTAGAGTCGGTCTTGCATTTAAATGTAACCATACAAGCAATGGACAATTGTTTTGCCAGCAGGTTTGCTTGTTTCTAGTGAGGATGACAGATGATTATGACCTATTCAAAGGGAATAACATAGTTCTGCTATGCACTGGAGGGAAAAAATACAGATCATGTTTCTAGTTAGCAGCGCTGACAGCTTTTCTCTTGATGTTCTTTAACAAAATGTGCACTGCTGTAAGAAATACACACTGGCCCACATCATATTTAATATGTTTCACTGTTGAAGTGTTTCATCTCCCAGAATACATTACCAAGATTAACAAAATGAAAAGTTAATCAGTCCACATACCATTACGCATGTAGGGCATGCACTCTTGTTACATTATTGTCATTTTAGTAAATTTGCCCTATCTGATGATTTATATATACTTTACGATCTATGTATACTTTCACACAGCTAGTGCATTTCAAAAAAGCTCCACTATAGCCCAGATTATGATTACGTTTGACCATATGCACAGGACTTAGATATCAGTTCTGTGTGACTTTGAAAATGACATTGTAACAGATTATCCTTGGTAAGCAAGCCCCTTTACTTCGTAGTATTTTCCTATCTATATTGTCTGATGCTGAACTCAAAATTATGGAGTAGTCTAAGCAAACTGCTTATTCCTGCTTCTGCATCCGTGCAACTGTTGGAGTGTTGGAAGGTTAAGTGATGGAAGGTTAAGTGATGGCTACCTCTTTACTGTATACACGTCAGTTTGATTCTGAGATTGCTTTATACACGTCAGTTTGATTCTGAGATTGCTTGGCAATCATCATATATTTGAAGGCTACAGAGAAAAATCAAATTGCAGTCTTCCTGTCCACCCTCCAAGTGCAATTATTTCACAATTCTCTTACCCTCCACATTTGACTCTAATGTTGGAAACAATGTCTTGTTCTCACCAATATTTGACAAGATACTATTTAAATAGAAGGTGTACCAGAAGGCCCTGCAAAATTTGCAGCAACCAACTGAACGAAACCTGAATTACATTCTTAGAGGTGATCTCCATCCCACCCACCCCTTTTGACAGTGTGAACACAGTATTGTTTCCACAAGGACCAATTATTGAGAAACAGAAGATCTGCTCAGGCAAGACTATTTTTAGCACAGAAACAGATGTTTAAAAAAAAGACAAATCTTGTGATTTTCATCTTTAAGTGCATGCTGAGATAAACGTAACTGTAGGTTAAAGATACATTATTAAAGAGGCAGCAAACAATTTGATTGCATGGCAAAGGAGTCTTAGGATGGAGTAAAAAACTTTGCATTGTCCAGGCAAAAGCTGTGTAGAAATATGAAAAACAACAACTGTCAGCAGACCTGGTTTCACACTGTAATAAAGCTGATGGAGGTCTGCATAGGTATTACCATGGCTATTGCTAAGGTAGACCAGGGGTGTCAAACTTGCAATGTCATGTGACATGTCGTGACGTATCGTGGTTCTGCCACGATGCATCTGGCCCATGGGCCGGGAGTTTGACACCCCTGAAATAGACCAATGGGAAAAGAGTTGGGGAAATATGGAGACAGAAGGGTAGCTGAATATTAGTTGCTACAGGTACTCAACTACAATTGAGTCCAAAATCTCTATTGTCAAGCGAGAGTGGTTAAGTGAGATTTGCCCCATTTTATGACCTTTTGTGCCACGGTTGTTAAGTAAATCACTGTAGTTGTTAAGTTAGTACCATGGGTGTTAACTGAATCTGGTTTCCCCATTGACTGCTTGTCAGAAGGTCACAAAAGGAGATCACATGGCCCTGGGACACTGCAACTGTCATGAGTCAGTTGGCAAGCTTTTGAATTTTGATCACATAATCGTAAGAACGCTGCAATGCTCAGAAGTGTGAAAAAGTCACTTTTTTCAGTGCTGTTGCAACTTCAGTTGCTAAATGAACTGTTGTAAGTCGAGGAGTAGCTGTACCAATTATGGACCTTGCATTAAGCATCCCCTGGTTTCTCTTGGAAAGATACTACTTTATATGACCCTTTAGTCTGATCCAAAAGGAATCTTATATCCTTTATTAGAAAAATTAGTGCCAAAATACACATAAATGCAGCACCAACCTTTGTTATTATACAGTATACACACACCCCAACACACACAACCAATTTACACTTGATAATGTTTATTTGGGATGTACCGTAAGTTATTAGAGCACTTCCGATTCAAGTCATAATAGCTGCTGAGTGAAGTACTTCATGTGATCGCTCACTTTGTTTCATACCAGAGGCTTTTCATTCTAATTATTATGTTAAACATTGGAGTGAAAATGGAAATATATTTCAGTTTAGTAAAACTATCTGGAAGTTTAGTCATTAAAAAAATGATAAACTATACTTTAGCCTTAAATATTATTGTTTGAGACACTGAACATCTGGTTAAGAATATCTAATGGGCACAGAAATGGTACCAACAAAAGACAGCTATAATTCCCTTTAAGATGCACCGGGCAGTAGGCATCACGTGCAGAACTACTGACTATCCTTTGGCATTTTGAGCAACTATTTTGCAGCAACTAGAAGTGTTCTCTGCTACGTGAGTCAAAGCTAGATATGAACAGATGTCTGAAACGCCTGAATGGGGGAAATATTTATAAAGCATTTCTACATTCATAGACTAGTTGAAGGTTCAATAAGCTTCAATAAAAATAAACCATTTTATATATAATCCAGCAGTAATAATTAAAACATTTCCATTCACTATACATAGAATAAAACCATTTATTCTTTGGAAAGATAGTAGCTCCTAGTAAAAGTACTTGGTATGAAAACACAAGAAATATAAAGTGTTTTTTTAAAGATCAATATTCATTTTTATCAAGGAAAGGGGTTCTTCTTCTAAAAGTGTGTATGATTATTTTTGAAAACAACTGCAATAAGGATAGTATAATTTCCTTCCAATTAATAAAATATTGTATGACAAAGAATTAGGCTGGATAGCTTTGCTTAAGAGTTATGAGAGTTTGTTATAGAGAATGAAATTAATTGAAGTAGCAAACAAAAGATTCCTTGGCCTTAAGGTCGTATTTTTTTTAAAAAAAAAATTAAACTTAATATTTGACAAGGTATGTAAGAAACTCTGCTGATTAAAGCCAAATATTTGACTATGACACATAAGTTTACAATTTTTATTTTCAGTCGTTAAACTGAATATTATACAGCCATAGTTTTAAAAACTACTGCTATGGCAATCACCATGGTTTCAATATTCCAAGTATAACCCTATGGCTTATCCCTTGAGATCTCAACCTAGGAAACATGGTCTCTATTCATATCATGGGACAGTACGAGGGATGATATATATAATTAAAACTTATGACAAAAAGTATTCCTTTTTTAAAAAAAAATGCTGGCCATATAAAGATGTCAAGTGAATTTTCAATGTAAGTTAATAAAATATTAAGATTTCTTTTCAGCTGCAGAAACCAAAGATGTAGCAAGGGTTTTGTTAGATAGCTTAAATATTGTTTAGTTAAAAAAAGATTTGTCATTAACTATGCAAAGCCATATTCGCCAAACTATTATGCTAGTGCAGCAATTAACAAACAGAATCATTAGACTGTCATATGGTTAAAATGTAGGGGAATTTCCTGTACAGGAAAAAGATTTAACACCTTTACTGCAACACATTGGACCAATATAATGTAAATTAGTAACAAATGGACCCAGAGATCAAACAGAAAGTAAATGAATGCTATTTCTATATTTACTAATCATGTTTTCTTTTTTTAAAAAAAAAGCCAGGGAATTTGTAATACTTCTCTTTAGCTATCCCATTTTCTAAAGAGAAATTCTAAATTATTTTCTTAAAAAATAAGAAACACTGTTTGGAAAGTATAGCTTTTAAAATATGCAATATCTCAAAGCATATTTTCCATGAAAGATTTCTACAGCTCAGTATTTATAGGTTTTATCACAGGCAAAATTAAAGGAGGGAGGGAGGGAGGGAGGGAGGGAGGGAGGAAGGAAGGAAGGGAGGAAGGAAGGAAGGAAGGAAGACTTTGGCCATAATGGGAAAAATATTTTTAATTATACATATCAGTATCCAAAAAAGTAATGATGGGTTTTTATAACCCAACTCAGATTACATTCATTAAAACAACCCATTTACTCACTCAAATTTTCTTTTTAAGCAGAACAGAGACAATAAGAGACCTCAAAACCCCAACTCCAACCCCATTCTTCTTCACAGCCAAGCAACTTGAATGCATGCACATAACACAAATGAATGAAAAAGTTCTTATCTCTGAAGATCACAGGTGTAATTGAATTCAATAAATAAGTCTCTATTTGGAAATTCTACAGGAAAGAAACAAAACCGTTAAACAGTTCAGTCTTTCTTTTTTTCCAATATAGTTTTCTGTTCTTGCTCTCGCTCTGGAAATTCTACAGGACTTTCACTGCTTTCCTCCTCTGGTTCCTCTTCGGTACCTTCATCAGTTAGATCCCTGCTCGGGGTTTCCTTCTTCGATGCCTCACTTTCATCTGATCCACCCGAGTCAGCAGTGCAAATCCCGTAACACATGATGCTGATGACACCCAGTGGTAGACCAAACAGAAAGCAACCAAGAAGTGGTGAACTCTTGAAAACAGACTGTAGGGAAATAATTGGCCATCAGTTATATTTTCATAACGTATTGAATACCTAGGAGAAGATGATTCCCACCACTTCCCCACGCTTATATATTAACATATTTTAAGAAGAATCAAGGTCTGAAGAATGCCATTTGAGTATCTCACGGAAACTTGAATGAAAGAAGTGGGAAGATTGTTGGGCAGTTATTTTTTTGCTGGTATCCTTACAGCCTTTTTTTTTCCCTGCCTCATGACTCACCCTTAGAACTAGCAACATGGCCAGAAATAATCCCCAGCAGCTCAAGGAATATGCACACAAATGTTCTAAGAAAGGTTTCAGAGAAAGCCTGGGTGTTACTTCCCATTTTTCCCTTGTTTATACTTGGTCTCATCTACCTTCGGAACTCTTTGTAAAAAGTATATTTCAAATAGGTAAAGGTTCCCCCGCACATGCGTGCTAGTTGTTTCCAACTCTAGGGGCCGGTGCTCATCTCAGTTTCAAAGCCGAAGAGCCAGCACTTGTCCGAGGACGTCTCCGTGGTCATTTGGCCAGCATGACTAGACGCCAAAGGCGCACGGAACGCTGTTACCTTCCCACCGTAGTGGTCCCTATTTTTCTACTTGCATTTTGACGTGCTTTCAAACTGCTAGGTTGGCAGAAGCTGGGACGAGTAACAGGTGCTCACTCTGCTACGCGGCACTCGGGATTCGACCCACCAAACTGCCAATCTTCTGATCGACAAGCTCAGCGTCCTAACCCACTGAGCCACCGTGTCCCTGACATATTTCAAATAGATCAATTTAATTTTTGTTACGGGAAGAGTGGCTTTTAAGGCACATGCATGCACTTAAAATTCTGTCAGAATTTATTCCATAGCTGGAGGATGGCCTAGACTTAAGATTATTTAATAGTTTAAACTGTACAGAAGAACACAACAAACATATGAAAAACTGTGTTGACGTCTACACAACATTGGTCCTACGTCAACTGGTGTTCATGGACATCAACTACCAACATGGATGTATTTATGCACACTTAACTGAATCAGAAACGATTTGGCATAGCCATAAAAACAAGCTCAAAGTGTTTGCATGTGTACAAGATAAGAAAGAAATGGAAAGAAAACTATACAACTGAAAGAAAATAATATCCTTCCTTGTCCAATGTAAATATGTAGCAGCACAATTTCCACCAGCGCAACACCCAACTGAACACATTTTAAAAATAATAGAAATGTATATCACTCGAGAAAGAAAGCAAAATTATAGTTAAATGTTATGCTCTTTGTGGGGAGAAACAAAAACAAGACTGATTTATGTACTATGACATATCTATCCAATTACTACCAATGACACATTTTATATGTCAACAGGTTTATTTCAAAAACAAGGTGTATTGTAACCAAGAGAAATCCAACTAACTTAATAATATGATTGAATAAAACCTTTCCGGATTCATTTCTGTGCTTAGCAAGTGGTGCATCTACTTTAACTTAATGTCTATAAATATTTTCTAATACTTTACGTACTCCCACTGTAGACTTGGCATCGTAAATTATTCTCTTGATTCGTTGAAGAATTCCATCTCCACCATATGCCTGAAATTTGAAAGATAAAAGATTAAAGGAGATCAGCATTATTTATTTTTCAGTTTTCAATTACTTTATTTTACAATGTCATCTTACCAATACTTACTTACAAAAATATTGTTTCACTGAAGAGAAATTACTTCATGTAGAGTTGGGGATCCTACCTTATTCCTGCAGGGCAACACAGATGGACTCAGTGCAGACTCTTAGAAGAGTATAATAACACTTAACAGAATAATAAGAGTTGGAAGGGACCTTGGAGGTCTTCTAGTCCAACCCCTTGCTCAAACAGGAGATGTATGCCACTTCAGGCAAGTGGTTGTCCAATTTCCTCTTAAAACCTCCAGTGATGGAGAACCCACAATTTCTGAAGGCAAACTATTCCACTGATTAAATGTTTTCATCGTCGGAAAATTTCTAATTTCTAGATTGGTTCTCTCAATTAGCTTCTTGTCCTGCCTTGAGGTGCTTTGGAGAATAGGTTGGCTCCCTTTTTCTTTGTGGCATCCCCTAAGATATTAGGTGTAATGGTTCACTCATCAGAAATCTGGTGTCTTCTCTTCACCACAATTTGCTTCTATTGTTGAAGTTCAAGCAAAGCTATGGAACTATAGGGGATCAAAAGTGAGAAAGGGCTGAACATTACTCCTTTAGGACTAAAGGCACACTTCATGCCCACAATACAGTAAAGAAAAGCATACATTAGTTCTGATACATGAAATCCTTGACTTATGATCACAATTGGGACTGGAAAATTCATTGTTAAGTGGTGTAGTTGTTAAAAGAGAGGCATCACATGACCGGGTTTTATGACCTTTTTGGTCCCAGTTGTTAAATGAATTGCCACAGTCATTAAGCGAGACATCACGTGACTGCAATTTGTAGCCTTCCCTGCTGGCTTTCCCAGTGACTTTGCTTATGGGAAGCCGGCTGGGAAAGTTGCAAATGGTGATCATGTGACCCAGAGAGGTTTCAACCATCGTAAATGTGCAAAAATTGCCAAGCACCAGAAGCATAATCATGTGGCTATGGGGACAGTCATTAGTGCAAGACTGGTCTTAAGTCACTTTTTTTTAGTGCTGTCATAACTTCAAATGGTCACTAAATGAACAGTCGAAAATTGAGGACTACCTGTAGTTTCCACAGGCTCAAGCCTATGGAACCTCATTAGAGGTTTTTAAGAAAAGCCTGGACAGTCACCTATTTGAAATGGTATAGGGTCTCCTGCTTGAGCAGGGGGTTGGACTAGAAGACCTCCAAGATCCCTTCCAAGCTCTATTCTGATTGATTGACCAAGCCAGATTAACTCCACAGTGGATTTCATTCACACCATGTATAAATAACAAGTTGTAGATCATTTGTAATATTTATGAAGTCAATTGTAATGCTATAACAAGCCATTCATTTCAAGTCTTTGGATGGCCACATATAAACTACGGATCAGTCCTGTGGAATAACCCATAAAGAAAAGAAAAGAATGTAGTTTTTTTTCCCCTTCTACTCTTAAAAAGTTGTGCTGGTTGCTGATATGGTGGAACAGGAAGGCAGGAGCTAGCTCTGCGGCAGGAGAGAATCAAATGGAGAGACCACCAGTCGTCTCTCCTCTTGTCCTGCTAGTTTCATAACCCATGTTTAAACTATTTATATGATCCATTATTTTTTTCCCTTTAAAGGTTATACGTAAACATACATTTGGAACCTAAACATTAGAGAAGATAGTTGTCTGACGTACGAGGAAAGAGCCAAGAGGATGACTGAAGCCAAACTGCAGTGGACCTGCGATAGTCACCACAGACACATTTCAAATAATGAGGTTAGCAACACTCCAAAGATTCTGCTTTGATTTCCAAATAAATATATGCAAAGATACTTCAAGCAAGACAGTGCAAACGAAGTGGGATAATTAATGAACTGCTCTCATATTTTGGTAATTTGAAAAAACTGTTGAGATTTTAAACAAATGTGCAATACTTACTTCAGTTGCACCTTCCAAAATATCGTTAATGAACTGGACCAGATCTTCAGTGCTCTCTATTTGTTTATGCGGTAGGAAATATTGTTGATTGGAGGTATTCAGGACAGCAATAGTGGGGATTACCAAATCACTGAAACAGTAAAACCAGACAATTCAGAAACTGAACTATAACTAGTTCATTAATAAAGCCTTGAAGAATGATCACACTCTTACCAAAATAACTGGGAAGAGAAGGGCTTTTCAATCATATTACTTACCACTAAATCTTTGTGGAATAACACTAGGGACTGATAGGTTGGTTTAATTTACTTCTTATATAAATATAATAATTATGGCTAATTAATCATCCATTTCAAAGGCTCTAAAGTATTCACAGTTCTGTCTAGTGTTTCATTCTATTCAACATCTGCACTAGCCTGTTGGACCAAATGAATCAGGCATTAATTATGCTACAAACTGACGGTACTGCAGTTTTGCAAGTTTTAATATTTACCCAATGAATGCCACTGATGAGAAATTAAAGGCACTATAACTGAATTCAGAGAACATTAATGCAATAGTGAAAACAGTACAGAATACTTAAAAGACAAAAGCAGCAGTAAGCACTGATAAGGTAATCTTCCCTTTACAAGCTGTCATTACAACTTATTACTAATTCAGAGATAGGTCTATGTCTTTAGTTGTCAATCACAAAAGAACCTCATGTAGCCTTCTGAAGGACATAACATGATCGGATGTTACCGCAGGTAGGCACAGTACAAACTCCATAAGCCAAATTTTTTCAGCTCCTGAAAATTAGTTATTTAATGCTGCCATCTAGTGGAAACACATTTGAATATTTCATCTTTCTGTTATCTTTGTTTAAAGAGTTTAATTGAAAGAAACAAATAACTTTATCCTCCATATGAAAAAAAATGGTTTTACTTACTCCATTAGTAAACTATTAATATATTCATTTCCATCCATATAGCCAAACTGGAAGTTTCTATTAAAAGGCAATTCACAATATTATCTGTTAGACTGATTTGAAATGAATAATGATCTTAACAAACAAACAAAAAACATGATATCAACCAATACATTTGCTGAAAGGAAAATTCAAAGAGGAAAAGGAAGGAGATTCAATCTTTAGGATAGCAGGAACAGATACAGAAAACTGATTATCCAACACTATTTACTCAAAATACCCTATGCAATCATGAATAACAAAAACTTGGCTAAGGAAAAAAGCAACTAAGGATTTGGAAGGGAAAGAGCTGCAAATGTAGTATTTTATCCTTTTACCTATATGAAAGTTTTGTTCTAAAATTTGCTTTACGTGCACCTGGAAGAGTCTTGGAAGCAGACAGGATTTGTTCCTGAGCTTCAGAAACCAACTAGGGCAAGTAAAGCTATGGAATACCTCTAAGGTCTTGTTCATTTGTCTCATAATTAATTATGAAACTAGAATGAGGCAATCTTACAGAACAATGTATAGGTAATAGCAACTTAGAACTCTGTTATATTTTGCATGTAGGTCTCTCTAAATTGCCCAACTATTCTTGAAAGAGCAGTGCAAACTTTTACTATTGCACTAGGGATCTGACAGACAGATCCAAAAACTAAAACAAGTAAAAGAATCTTATTACTCATGATCTTATGATGATGATGACGATTTATATGGCCATCCACACCAGATAAACAACTCTGGGTGTCTAACACAATAAAAGCATCAATATTATAAAGGATGCAGTAACTAAAACACATAAAAGACAAATGGCCGTCAAGGATAAACCAATAAATAACAGATACATTCCCTTCATTTCTCCTCCACCTAAGAGAAAACAGATTTATGAGCGTCACAAGAGGCCAGCAGGATTAGAGTAACCTAATGGGTCCTGGTTCCTGAGAGATGGCAAGAACTCTTTAATTTAAGGAACTGAGAACACCCCTTTTTCTAGATCTGATGGAATAGGTCAAACAATTGGAGAGAGACAGTCCTCAAATAACCTGGCCCCATGCTATGAAGGACTTCATAGCTGATAATCAACACCTTGAATTGCACCCAAAACACTACTGACAGCCAGATGCAACTCATGACACAAATGGGACTAACAGTGTAAATGGGCGTACTGACCTCCCGATTACTGTTAATTACCAGCCATATGAAAATACAGAAAAATTACATGAAATTAAACCCATTGGTAATACAAAGAGCTTTTTTTCTACTGCTTTGATTACTAATTCTATAGGTCTTTATAGGATCTTAGCAGATAGCAGTACTGAGCCTCAAGAAAATAATTAACTTATCATAGCTCCTTACTACATATGTACAAGAAGCAAAGGGGAACTTTTGTTTCATGCCCTCTCAAACAAACTACCATGTCCCAGGTCAGCACCCTTCTTTCTCTTCCACAGCTTTCTTTGCAACATACTCCACTGGTTCACCATTTTCCTAACTTCTATTCCCTTCCTCTTCTTAATTGCTGCTGTATAAGTTTCATCTTGGCATATCCCATTGACCAGCCATTTCCCATGCTTTCCCACCATATGCCTTTCTTCTCCTAAGCCACCAATAAACTCAAAACATAATAGAGCTACTGACCCACCTATCTCTGTTTTTATTAGGATCTTCTTTTAGTTAGCACCACTAATGGCTCAACGTGGCATACCTCAGTGATAGATGATAGATAAAGTAAGTATTGTATAACAAAGTGTTTAGATTGTTGAGCTGAGTTGTAATTATATGCTGCTGCTGCTGCTGCTGCTGCTTTATGCTCTTCATTTTTTTAACCGGTTTGTTTAATAGACTATTGCATTTTTACATTGTGTATTATTAGTTGAGCTACATTGTAAACATGATGTAAAAAACAGAATATATTTTGTAATACCATATGTACATAGTTTTAAATTGCAGAAAACTGCAAATGGTTTAAACTGCAATCCAATCCCTATTTATCTAAATGAAACCACTATATTCACTGGACATTTATTTTTTAACATTAGGATTCCCAAACAAAAATATATTACCTATTAAAAGATCACAGATTTCTGAGAAGCACAGTAAAATCTACCAGAATTGGATATACTGTATATGCATGTAACAAAAGATAGAGCTAGATTATAAACATAAAAAATCTAACTCAATTACCTATGAAACTGGTCTCTGTAATTTTTAGCCACATCTTGAACAATAGATTTCAATCTGCAAGATAAAAAAAAATTCATTGGCTTTCCGTATCTTTTTAACTGGTCAAAATATACAAAGGAAATAAAGAATACAAGCATGAAGCCAGCTAATGAGGAATGAACTAAATGGCATCTGAATTCCTCTGCAAATCTTTGTTTTTTATTAAATCCATTTTATACCTTAATTTCAAATTATAAAGGGAAAAAACTCCGCTGTTATGAAAAATTAGGAAATATGTGCCAAAGACAAACTTAGTATATCATTTTTTAATTTGAACTGCCTATTCAAGAAAAGAATACATAAATAGATTTTGAATCCAATCCTTAATAAACATCACGTTCCCAATGTTTCAGGATGCATTTACATAGAGTTTTTAAGTGGCAGGGGTAATATTACAAATGGCAATATTACAGCTGATAATAATTTTATTAGAAATATGTGATTTATGCAAGAGTTAAATAGTGGTATTTGGTTTTGCAGCCAACGGTACACACTGGTATGCAAGTATGGCAAAATTCAAGAAGTCAGTTGCTAATGAGACAGAGTCCTACAATACCTTTTGTTTGAATTTATTTAGTAGCTGTATGGTAATCTGTAATAAATTATTCCTTGTGAAACTTTTCAATTTGGAAAATAAATAATCCATTTGGCCAATTCTTCTATTGTTTGGTTCTTCACCATAGAATACCACTAAATATACTTCTAGGACTCTGGTATAAAAAAATCAAAGGAACATGAGATCTGCTTTCTTACGCTCTATTTTACTGGAGCACAGGCTGCTTTGACTATTCCAGCATGGAATTTCAGATAGGATTTTGAGCCAACAGTCACCCTGTTGCTCTGATTAAAATGCTCTGTAAAATTCACTCAGAATTGGATTGAATCCAATCTTTCTGAATGCAGGAATTCGAATTAAAGTATCCCGGGAAATCCTGATAGCCACTGAAGGAAACCTCTTTGTGTATCGTCTACACTTGAACTCAAATTCTCTTGTGGGTCAGAAAGTATTTTCTCCTAATATTCAATGAAAAGTTGCTTTCCTGCAAATTAAAACTATTATTCTTTGATCTGCATTCTGCAATGATAGGAAACATTACTGGGTCTTTCTTTTGGGTGGCAGCTTTTCAAATATTTGAAGAGTGCTGTCATTATCTTCTCTCCAGCTTCTAAACACTAAATATTTTTTTCTTCCTTCCACCTCCCTTCTTAGGACTTCATTTTAAGTCCTATCATTATCTTCTTAGACTTAGAATAACAATAGGATTTGGAGTGTGTGTGTGTGTGTGTGTGTGTGCTCTTTTTATCCTGGAAAAACCCAAAAAGCAAATGAGGGTTGGAAAGAGAGGCAAGGAGGCACAGGGTGGCAAAGTTTGGCTCACTTCCATTGAACCCTTTCTTTGAAAAGGGCAGAAGTTGATAGGTGGGTGGGGAGATTTGCAGCACCCCTGTGGTCTTAAATTTGGACAGGTTGCCAAGTGCCCAAATTTTGATGTGAAAATGCAACACCTGTAACTTCAGGAACGGGTTGTAAATCCCTTCGCTTAGCACTGCCATAAGTTCAAACGGTTGGTGAACAAATGGTTTTAAGGCAAGAACTACCTATTTTGTTATTTAGATTTTAAAGTATTCTTATTATGATAGTTAAATTATGAATATTACTGTATATTCCAGGAACCCAAGTGGCACAGTGATTAGAATGCGGTATGAATAGGCTAACTCTGCCCACAGCCTGGAGTTCAATCCTGATGGGGCTCAAAATTGATCCACATCCTTCCAAAACCGGTAACATGCAGACCCAGATTGTTGGGGACAATATGCTGATATTTGTAAACCGCCCAGAGTGTTATAAAACACTATGGAGCAGCATATAAGTCTAAGTGCTATTGCTATTGCTACACAAAGTCAATTATTTTTTTGAAGAGTTCAACATCAGTTTTAAAATAATAATTCATATTTTAAGACCAAACCCCTGGACCTACCTTACATGATCTGCAGAAGCGTTTTTATCATCAATAACTGCAATAGCCACAAGTTTTCCTAAAATAAAGTGAGATGCATAATGCATATTTGTTTTGATTTATATTCTATCATTATTTTCTACATCGGCAATCAAGATAGTCAATTAAAAAAAATTAAAAAGCAAAATGTAAAATTACAGATTAGAATTAACAATAAAATAAATCCAAACTTTATTTATGACTGCACTGCTAGTGGCATGGTTTCTGGTCCCAATTACCATTGGTAAGACCACATAGAAAAATATTTCTTAGATTTAAGGGGGAAAAAACAGACCCAGGAAATTACAGGCCAATCAGTCTAACATCAATATCTGGGAAGATCCTGGAAAAGATAATCAAAAACAGATCTGAGAACAAGAAGCAGAATTATAACTATTAGCCAGCACGGGTTTGTTAAAAACAGATCATGCCAAACCAACCTTATTTCATCTTTGACAAAGTGACTAAATTAGTAGACCAGCGAAACACTGTGGACATTAGTATGCTTAGATTTCAGTAAGGCATTTGACAAAGCAGACTACAACCTGCTGCTTAGTATGCTAGAAAAAGGTGGGATAGACAACATCACCACCAGATGGATCTGTAGCTGGCTGACAAACCATACTCAGCAAGTAGTCCTCAATGGTATGACATCCACATGGAGAGAAGCAAGCAGTGGGGTGCCACAAGACTCCGTCTTAGGCCCAGTACTCTTCAATACCTTCACAAATGACTTAGATGAGGGAATAGAAGGGGAACTCATCAAATTTGCAGATGACACTAAACTGGCAGGAATAGCCAACACCCCAGAAAACAAGCTCAGGATCCAAAAATATTTGACAAACTTGAACAACAAAATGAGTTTTAATGTGGAGAAAAACAAAGTTTTACATTTAGGCAGGAAAAATCAAAGGTAGAAGTACAGATTAGGTGACACCTGGCTCAAAAACAGTAACTGTGAGAGGGACCTTGGATTCATAGTGGATGATCACTTGACTATGAGCCAGCAGTGTGCAACAGCAGCCAAAACAGCTAATACAATCCTGGGTTGTATAAACAGAGGCATAGAATCAAGATCATGCAAAGTATTAGTACTGCTTTATAAAACCCTAACACCACACCTGGTCACCATACTACAAAAAAGATGTTGAGACTTTGGAAAAAGTTTAGAGAAGAGCAACTAAGATGATCCAAGGCCTGGAGTCTAAAATATATGAAGAACGGCTGCAGGACTTGGGTTTGGCTAGTCTAAAGAAAAGAAGAAACAGGGGTGACATGATAGCAGTATTCCAGTATATGAGGGGCTGCCACAAAGAAGAGGGCATCAAACTATTCTCCAAAGCAACAGAGGACAGGACAAGAAATAATGGTTGGAAACTAACCAAAGATAGAAACAACCTGGAATTAAGGAGAAACTTCCTAACAGTGAGAACAATTAACCAGTGGAACAGCTTGCCTTCAGAAATCGTGGGTGCTCCATCACTGGAGGTTTTTAAGAAGAGACTAGAGAGTCTCTTGTCTGAAATGGTATAAATTCTCCTGCTTGAGCAGTGGGCTGGACTAGAAGACCTCCAAGGTCTCTTCCAGCTCTATTCTATTCTATAATTCTAATCTTAATTTCCCAGATAAAGAACACCACATAATTTAATTATATAAACAGAAACAATGGGGAACTTCTTTTCCTTTCTTTTCTTTTTCTCTAATCACCCACACTTTACATCACTTTAAAAGTGTTTTCCCCCAAGTATGCCCTGAAGAGGCAGACAAACAGATATTCTAGCAGCAATGAATCACAATCCAATCACAGATCTTCACAGCAACACTGGTCTTTTCTATCCATATCAAATTTAGAAAGGCTCCCACAATATGCCAATCTCTATTTAAATGCCTACTGCTTCAAAATCCACATTCTTCAGATCACTCTACTCCAGGGGTGTCAAACTCAATTTCATTGAGGGCCGCATCAGCATTGCGGTTGCCCTCAAGGGGCCGGGTGGGTGTGGCCAGGGTGGGCGTGGCCTACTGGGTGGGCGTGGCTAGAGTGCGTATGACCTACTGGGTGGGCGTGGCCAGCTCTACATCGTTCGCATCAAGGGTGCCTATGGGGGCCTGGGCAGGAGTGGGACAGATCTGAGGGTCTCTGGCAGAAGGAGGGTCTCTGGGCCAGGGCCAAGGCAGTGGGGGCCGTTCCCTCACTGTTTCCAGGATGGCTTCACGGGCCACATGAAACCGCTTCGCGGGCCGCATCCGGCCCCCAGGCCTTGTGTTTGACATGTCTGCTCTACTCTGACTAAACCCAGATGCTTCTAATGGTCCACACAGGAAATAGTATAAGCAAGACAATACTAAGTCACATTGCCTAAAGTGCAATTTTGAATATTACACAATATTCACAACAGCAGCATGGTGCTTTCTTCCACACTCAGGATAATACATTCAAAAACCAGTGCTTTTTTCCATGCCCAGAAAAGTTGAAATCTCTATTTCAAACTCAAAACAGTTCACACCCTATGGGTAAAGAATCTGGAGGCAATTGAAGTTATTCTGGATACTAAGAAAAATTGTAGGTATTTAGCATCATGATCCAAAATAAAATGCATACTTAACACACATTTAGCTACATAGTTCTTTCAGGCACAGCATGCAGAAATTAATAATTATTTCCAATTGAAGTTGACATTATAAAGATCTATGTGGTAAGATGGGAAGGATTCTCATCTTACCTGTGTCTCCAAGCTCATAGAGTGTAAATCCATCTATATTAAGGTATCCTTGAAACCTTTCCCTATTTATCCAGGCTGACAAATCACCATCTACATACTCTTTATGGGGAAAAAGGGAGAAAGTAAGAAAAATGAAAAGATGTACTTAATCAAGAGTCACCTCTTAAGTTCAACTGTATACATTAGAAGAACATAAAGGCCATATACAACAATTCAAAGCTTTGTGCTCCACCGATGAAAATGAGATATGGACTGGCTTACTGGAAATTGCTGATGCTCTCAAAGTTTGCAACATTTCAAACTGTCACTAATCATTTAGGAGTCAAGAATGTAAAGCAAATAATGCAAATGTAGCCTGCAGGTCAACCCCTCATTCCAAACTGTCAGTCCTCATTCCTATCGGGAAGAGCAGCCCCCTTCCCCCATGCCAGACTACACATTCCCATAAAGAAGAGATACACTTGGTCACATACGGAATAAAATATCCTAGTTTTTCCTGCCCGCCCCCCAAGACTCTAATAAATGGCTGAAATATACCAAGAATCTGAAGGAGACACCTTTTTTTGTGGTGATCATTAAGGAATCTGGCGATCATTAAGCAAATACCACGGTCATTAAGTGAACTTTTTTTAAAGGAACCAAACCGGTCAATATGCACCAAACCAGGCACATTGTTCTACTGCAGCAATTCAAGATTTTGTTTTTTTTAATTCTCAGCATGGCATACATTTCCTGGTGTCTATTCAACTAACAACCTCACCTGACTTGCTTAGCGCACACCAGCCTGCTGCAACCTACAGACACATACATTAGCAATTCTCAGGTAATCCACAAATAATCTAACCTAACACTGCTTCTCAATCTTTTTAAATATGAAAGGACAGTGTAGTGCCAAATAAACAAGCTCGTTTTTGAAAAAGAAAAAAAATATAACTGTAGATAAAAAAGTTAAGATCCATAAACACCTATGATAAGAG
Organism: Vipera ursinii; assembly: GCF_947247035.1. Taxonomy (NCBI): domain Eukaryota; kingdom Metazoa; phylum Chordata; class Lepidosauria; order Squamata; family Viperidae; genus Vipera; species Vipera ursinii. The sequence continues at coordinate 157,789,485 of NC_139516.1, read as the reverse complement.
CCGATGAACTTACCATCATACACAAAGTAAGTTCCATCTTTTAAGACTAGAACAGCTGGCATCTCAGGGAGTGTCATATGCTGAAAAAAGTGGTTAAAAAAACAGAACAGTTTAATGACAAGTCGTCTTTACACATTCAGAGTCTGCATTTTTCCTATAAGTAACTATACTTATTGATTTTTAACTTCATTCCCGTTATGAATACTGTAGTAAAGAAAAGTGGCAAAAGAAGTAGTCTCTCTGAAGTCTTTGTCAGCTAAAGTTTTTTTTAAGAAACCCTGAGTTGACTTCATGTAGGGACAGTGTGAAAGAACCATTGTTATTTCGAAGAGTTAGACATGTTTTTTATTTCTCCATCATATTATGAAAAGTCTAGAAGTTTAAAAATTCCTTCTGAGTTAGCCTGCTTGTTTCTCTCTCTTGCTTGCTGAAAGAGAAGAGTGAGGAATCTTCGCATAGTTTCCACGCTTTGCCCTCTCAGACTTTCAATTCCCATCCCAGAGTCATGAGACATCCAGTCAAGGTCAGATCTGACAGTCCCCTGACCATAGCAGAGCCATGAAGTTATGGTGCCGGTTTTGATAAAAACTATGGGATTATTAGGGACGCGGTGGCTCAGTGAGTTAGGACGCTGAGCTTGTCGATCAGAAGGTCGGCAGTCTGGCGGGTCGAATCCCGAGTGCCGCGTAACAGAGTGAGCACCTGTTACTCGTCCCAGCTTCTGCCAACCTAGCAGTTCGAAAGCACGTAAAAATGCAAGTAGAAAAGTAGGGACCACTACGGTGGGAAGGTAGCAGCGTTCCGTGCGCCTTTGGCGTCTAGTCATGCCGGCCACATGACCACGGAGACGTCCTCGGACAAGCACTGGCTCTTCGGCTTTGAAATGGAGATGAGCACCGGCCCCTAGAGTCGGAAACGACTAGCACGCATGTGCGGGGGAACCTTTACCTTTATGGGATTATTGTTATGGGAGAGCTTCTGCAAAGGAACCTATTTCTGGGTACTGTTGACAAATTTACCCCCCCCCCTTTGGGATATCTCTGCTGTCATTATTAAGGAGCTCCCGGCAGCTTTTAAGGTATTTGGTTATTATCTTGCTTGGTATGCATGCTTTTATGTTATTCTTTTAATTCTGTTTGTTTGAGCTAATAATCAAGCTTAAAATGCCTTTATTTAGTGGTGTGCCTATTGTCTCCCGAAGAACCAACTGCCTGAGCACCTGATCATTTCCTTGATGCCTGACAAAATACTTTATTTTTAATTCATAAATAGTTGTAATAGATTTTAAAACGTGTATTAAACGCGAACTTATTTTTTTCTGACAGCTGTTTTTGTTCCCTTATTAATCTTTTTAAAGTATTCTTAGTTAAATTATGGATATTATATACATAGTCACAACTTTTTTTAAAAAAATCAAGGAATTAATGATAAAAATTAGGTTATTGTCTGTGTCCCTCCTTTTCCTTCTTCCTCTCTTGGATTAAGGAAAAACTAGGCTGATTTTATAACAGAGGAAAAGGAAATTTTTAAAAAATATTTGCAGATGTACCATGAAGGAAGACATGTGCCTTTTAAAAAGACAATTCAATTCATAAATATTTTGCTCACATTTTCTCAGTACTAAATTAAGAAATAGTTTATGCATAACTATTTAAAAAGATGTTTAAATGTCAAGTTGGTGTATGCATGTTTAATAAGTTGCTCTTAATAGAAAGAAATTCCGAAGAAAAGTACATTTGGATCTTTTATCGAATTTGGAAATTTGCATCTCAATTCTTTTTCTTATCCCAATTTTTCATTTTCAAACTCTGAAGTTAACAAAAACTACCAGGACCCAAGGCAGAATGATCTCTCGAGCAATGAAGAGCTACGATGATCCCTTGAGTCTGAATCAGGTTTCATAACTTCTCCTCATATAATAAAGCCTCAGGGTATACTAAAGTCACTATAAATACTTTTAACAGAAACAATTCAGTTCTGCTTTCAAACAAAACAATAACTATTCTTTGCTGCTTATATTAATCAGCTTTGTGACAGGATGTTCTTTTTAGTTTGCCACATCAAAATATAAGTAGAGAAAATGCTTTTAGTGAAGATGTACCATGTCTTTATATAATCTGTAATATCAAGTATATGTGAAGGGGCTATAATTTTACTTGCACTAATAAAAGAATATTGTCCTGTCCTTACTAAGGTCACGATTAAAGGTAAAGTGCTTGCATTCACATAAATTAACAATGTAAAATATAAGATTCCCCCCCCCCCAGTTTGCAAGAAAAAACATAAAAAGCAGAAAGCAAGTCAGGGATACTTAAGTTGGATTGTAAAATATTTTTTGGGGAGGTGGTAATAAAGATGAATTGTTTTCCAGGCTCAATTTAAGCTGTTCTTCACCTTTAAAATAATGAACTGCTGAAAGCCTGGCTCAGAAATGACTTGTCTCATGAGCCTACATAGTTAGTAAGATCTGCAGGAAGGCCCTTTGAGGATATTCATTTTTCACAGAGAGCTATTTGTCTAATTCAGACAAAAGGTCATTTGCTTACATTACTTCCAAATGGAGGAAAGTTCTCCTTCAAGGATTAAGATTAGTCTGCCAGTTTTTCAACTTTCAAAAAAAAATGGCACCTTTAATTTGGTATTTTAAATTTTGAGGTTTTTTTTTCAGTGAAAGTTCTGTTTTTTCTGTATTGTATTGTTCTGTGAAATGTCCATCTATTGAATAAAATAAGGCTACTATTTTAAAACTAAACTGATCTTGCAGGCAATGTTGGTTGGACTATTCACTTACATTCAGACATAAACATAAAATATTGGGTTGCCAGTTAGCAACAAGGATATAAATTCCCAATACTTTCGTAATAACCCTATGTGCAAAGACAAAGCTCATTTGAACTCCTCATCCTTTACTGTTCTAAGAAAAAGAGAGACCTATGTTTTAAATGTATAATTAAACTCTCTAATTGTAATGTGCTAGTCGTTTCCAACTCTAGCGGCCGGTGCTCATCTCCGTTTCAAAGCCGAAGACCCAGCGCTTGTCCGAGGACGTCTCCATGGCCATGTGGCGGGGGAACCTTTACCTTTACCTAATTGTAATATTTTCGTTTACCTAATTTGGATTCACAGGTTGCACTAATCATGAATGCGATTTGACTAAGAGCAATATAAACCAATCACTGTGGCCGAGTGTTGCATAACCACCATCAATACCACAATTAGAACAAACCAATGTAAAAATAAATTAGAATTTAACATAATATGTAAACTCAACAGCCAGTGAAGAAAGTTTAGGTTCTATCATGAAAAACAGACAATCAATGGTTGAGTTAATAGTGGGAGGTTTAAATGCTTACTCTACCTGGCATTCATTAAAACTACTATCAATAGTAAGGGGTATATTGTCAATGGATAAGAGGTATTTCTCAACACAAGTAAGTATTCAATCAGGTACATTATCATAATTGTTATTATTTTACCTTGGGCAGTATCTCTTCTGAGGCAGAAAAAAAGTATGTATAAACAATTAGTTCGGAAGCAACTTCTATGTATCTTTCCTGTGAAAATACAAATGGGTAGTTTTAATGCATTTCTTGGTCTTCATAAGCTTCTTTTGGTAACAGAGCAAGATACTATTTTAGTTTAATTTCATGTTTCAATTAATGCAGGTCTTTTGCCACTCCAACTACAGAATTATTTGCAAGCAATAACAGATAAATATAACTTTTATATACCTCCCCATTCTTTTGCTATATCAAAAGACAAATCCTTTTTCTATCCAACTTTTTGGTATGTTAAGCAAAAACAATCTTATGTTAATTCCTTCATCTTGTATTGTTGACATTTATTGTATCTCAGTATAGCAATAAGATAGCTCCATTTCCCCATTTCAATATTATCATAAATACTGCAGGAAACTACAGCATTTCCTTTTTTTCTTGTATTTTCATAGCGTGAATTGCATATCACAAACTGCCAGCCCATTTTAATTTTTCCAAGTCATTAACTACAGTGGCCTTTTTCCAAAAGTGAAAAGAAAAAAAATGTGGAATTCTAAATGTGTCTGTTCAAGTATTACCGCAGTTTCATGATTTCTATCCAGTAAAATGGAACATAGTTCCTTTGACATTGCTGTTTTAAGTAAATTTCTACCAGTTTGCAAAGTTCTGCAATACAGAACTTTACTAGGAGATAGATATTAAAGCCCATAAACTACATGTAAAAATGAACAAAACAAATATTGTGGTTATTAGTGTTTCAGACCTTTAATGGAGATTCCCCACCAATGTACAGAAAAAATATGCGATGTCTTTTTTGAACATGCTCAAACATATGTTGGCTAGGGAGATTTCGAATAATAGGCCTGCAGATTAAAGATAGGGAAAACAACAAAAGATCAACATCAATAGCAAAAGGCAATGAACGGCTTCTTAAATGCTATTCCAGGGGGTCTTCATATTTGGCCCTTTTATGACTTGTGGATTTCAACTCCCAGAATTCCTCAGCCAGCGAGAGTTGAAATCCACAAGTCACAAAAGGGCCACGTCTGAAGCCCCCTATGCTATTCCTAGAGTTCTTTCAGAGGATAAGGATTCCCAGCAACCCCACTTTGAATAACATAATTAGCCTAAAACTGGTAAGGTTTTAATTTTTTTAAAACTGCATTATTTAAAGCTGGATGAAGAGTCCCATGACAATTAAAATGCATGTAAATATGAAGGGGGGGGGGCAGAGAAAGACAGTGTTAACTTCATATGCTTAAAGATGCTGTTAGTATTTACATTTAAAAGCCAAACATTTTCATTATCAAGGGACAATGCTCAGCAGTTATCAGCACTTATAGTGCACTTTGTGAAAACTATCAAACTATCAAAACTATCAAACTGGTTATGGAACCAAAAGACTAGCTTTGAAAATAAAATCTTACCAGAATTCATTGCAGTTCAGAATCTAGAAGTTATTAGCAAATATTTCATCGTCTTATTTTACCACAGTAACTATCTTTTACAATTGCATCATCATTAAAGGCAACATAAAAACATTTGAAGATTTAGTAATGCAATTTCATCACACTATTGCCCATTAGAATATTTTTTTTAAAGAAAAAGGCAAGTTTTTAAAGTTTGCTTTCAACTATGTTAAAACAGTAACTGCTACAATCATTTTAAAAGTTCCGTGTAAGCACAAGAGTAAACACATCGTTACAGAGGTAATGGAAATGGAGTCAGATACATTAATATTGAATATAGCATATTTGAAAGCTTTAAACTAATATTCTGCTTGTCATACTCATTGGATTATTTTTTTTCTTTAAATCTTATTTTTTAAATCTTTCATATCCCAAGGAGGTTAATTAAACTATTCTAAATGGCAACAATAACCTTTCCATTTTCATTTATAACAGCAAACAGTCGTTGGAATAACTAATGTGGTGAGGGAAAGAGGAGAGGAAGAAGAGGGAAGTAGGAAAGAAAGGAGAAAGGGAGAAAGAAAGTAGAGAAGAGAGAAGAGAGAGAAGGAGGGTGGATACAGTGAAAGGGGAAATGGACGAGCAGCACCCAAACTTACGTGTATGTATTTATGTATGGCGATATATTTGTTGACTTGTTTGTGGAATAAATGGGGAAATAAAATTGAATATTAAAAAAAAATAATTGCTTTAAGTTCTCTATATGGCTTAGGCCCGGGGTACTTGCGAGACCACCTGCTGCCATTATCAACCTCCCATCGCCCGGTTTGCTCCCACAGAGTCAGCCTCCTCAGGGTGCCATCGGCCAGGCAATGCCGGCTGGCAACCGCCAGGGGGAGAGCCTTCACTGTGGGCGCACCGACCCTCTGGAATGAACTGCCTCCGGAGCTGCGGACGGCCCCTGACCTTCGGTCTTTCCGCCATGACCTGAAGACTTGATTATTCCAACAAGCGGGTCTGGACTGACTATGTTTTTTAAATTTGGCTTTTATTGAGTTAAATTGTCATGTATCTATTACATTTATTGTTTAATTCTTTTTTTAAAATTTTGTATTCCATGTTTCTTAAATTTTTTGTTGTGAGCCGCCCTGAGTCCTTAGGGAGAAGGGCGGCATATAAATTCAATAAATCTAATCTAATCTAATCTGAATCCTTATGTTTAATCTCAGATACAATTATATAAAAAGAATTGGCTTCCACCATGAGCAGTTTGTACTCCAGAACAGGGGTCCCCAACCACCGGGCTGTGGCCATTTAGGAACCAGGCTGCACAGCTGGAGGCACGCGGCGAGTCTGCAGGGGTCTGGGCAGGGGCGGGAGATTGGCAGGGCAGAAGCCGGCTTGCTCAGGTCAAAGGTTCTTCAGCAGCTCCGCTGGCAACTGGCTTGCAAAATCTGGGCTCAAAGTCCTTTCTCCTCTTCCTCATCCTGCTTCCTGTGCTCTCTCTTCTTCTGCCTCCTCGCCTCCCCTTCCTGCTTTCTCTCCCTCCTGCTGCCTTTTTATTCCTCTTCCTCTTCTTCCTCACTTTCCTCCTCTCCCCTTCCCAGCACCCCAGCTGGGCTCGTGTTCCTTTCACGCAAGTCTCCAAGTTTGCAAGGCAAGTGCGCGCCAGCCCAGCTTGCAACGGGGGATTCCCCAAGACCTCGTTGGAGGGGGTTTCTCCGCCCCGCCCCTCCCCAAGGTGTTTGTGAGGGTGCTTTCTCAGGGTGCAAATAGGGGCAAGGAGAAGCTACCTTTCCCTTTAAGCACGGCGTCTTCAAGGGAATGTCTCACTTGCACGTTTTCTAAGACCGCTGAGTTTTTTTTGCTTTTGTTTTGATGGTGCTGCAGGTGCCTCAGGTTTTGGCAATTTCCTGCCTGCTTTTCGTGGTTTGATTTGGTGTGTGCGTTTATGCTCCTTTCTTCCTGCAACTCTCATGTTTGCAAGCCAAGCACGCTCCTACCCGGCTTGCAATGAGGAAGTGGGGAGGGGAGAAGCTACATTTCCCCTTAAGCACTGTGGGAATACCTCTTTCATCTGCACTTTTTCCAAAGCTGCTGGGCTTGCACAGTGCTCTTGCACTCTCTCTCTCTCTCTCTCTTTCTCTCTCTCTCTCCCTCCCTCCCTCCCTCCCTCTCTTTCTCTCTCTGAATAGTTTTTTCAGCACTTCAACATGCTGGGGCTTTGGTTTGTTTTGCTGGAAGGCTGAGTTTAGGATTGTCTCTTTTCCTTCCCACTTTATTAGAAGCAGAAAGTCACCGGTCTAATCTAATACAATGCAATAATAGAAATAAAGTGCACTATTTATTTGATTATTTATAAAATTTAGAATAAATATAATGAATCATCCTGAAACCTCCCCCCCACCACCACCACCCGAGTCCATGGAAAAATTGTCTTCCATGAAACTGGTCTCTGGTGCCAAAAAGGTTGGGGACCTCTGCTCCAGAACATTAAGAGCTATACAAGAAAATGAATGCAAAGGCTATTAAATAAAACTAGGGAAATGTGGGATTGCAGTAGAGAAAACTACTCTTCCAAATGCCCAAGGAATCATACAAATGTGAAAAATTAAAAAGGTTCCCTTTTAATTATAATACTGAGCCAGTTTGGTTGCATGATCTGACATACTCCCAATGTTCCCCCCCCCCCAGTATTTTCCAATGCAGCTCTTTATTTTACATGCTAGACAGGACTGAGCCCATAAATACTTACCCTGCAACTCTATTTGCAAACTCAATAATATCATCTTTGGTTCTTGGGCCTCTATAATTGTATGCCAAGTCACCCTTCAAGCTAAATAAATAGACATGAAACCAGTGAATACATTTAATGCTAGATTTTTTAGGCTTAATAATAACCAATAAAAACATTGCATATGGAATTCAATTATAAGGGATAACCTTAATGTAGCAATACTACTAATACTAGCAATACTTTAGGAACAGTAAAGAGAAATGACTCTTCACAAAGTTTCAGTTGCCTTTTAGCTAATGCAAAAAAAAAACCCTGAAATAAAAGATTGGCTTAAGTTTTATTACAAATTTGCAAAGCTTTTTTCTGAGAAACAAAGTGAGACATTATTAAGCACACCTATTGTAATACAGAAAACACAATATTCAACTTACAGTTTAATTGTTGGATAGCCTCGAACTCCAAATTCAGAGGCAATGCCTACCAAAGGAAGCAAAATAAAACAGGGAAAAAAATGAAAAATTTTAGCAGGTGATTTTTCTTTGACAAATTCATATACTACAAACTGTACTAGTAAGCAACAGGAATTATAAACTTAAAAAGTATTCTTTTACTGAGTAACTAATTTAGACTATTAATATGCTGCACTGAGTTTTTAATTGCCAATATTTTGGAGCGATAGCTAATTGAGCTTTTGTTAGTTTCCAAAATTATAAATTATATAACATGAGAATACATTGGCAGTAAACTTACTAGAATAAGAAGTTGCATCCATCTTGCCAACCTTTACTGGAGACCCAATACTTCCCATCTCTTTACCAACTTCATTCCACACTGGCTCCAATTTCTTGCAATGGCCGCACCAAGGTGCATAGAACTATGAACAAACCATAACCATTCAGAATTTAACCTACAAATAAAGAATGGCAGTTTCCTATTTGTTCCTTTAAAAATGCTTGTTAGGAGGACACTACTAATACTTTTTTTCTTGAAGTGCAGTAGCAAGATATTTGATCTTACTATGCAAGATAATACAAATGCTAAGTAAAGTTGTAAATGTAAACATAGACAATCAGTAGATCATCTCAGTATGGAAAGTATACAATAAATAATTAACAATAGCATATCAGATCTTCCAACAATGACTTTTAAACCACTGCTTCACATGTAACACTACAGTTCTAATCTATATCAGATTCTCTTGATTTATAAAATCAACTCTTAATCAGAATAATTGTACTGCATTTATAAGATTAATAAAGCAACAGCCAATCACTTCCATATTTGCCAAATAAAACTACATGAACATGACTATGAGCCACTAAGAGTTGAGTTTCATTGAAAGAAGTTTTTATTGTTAATTGAATGTTCTGCTTTTGCAAAAGGATAGGCTAATCACAGAAGAACTGTAAAAAAAAATAACGCAAATTATATTTAAAAGATTTAACAACTCTGTTACTCACATCAACAAGCCAAATGTCATCTTTACGTTTCTCTTTAAACCTACAAAAGATGCATAACCAATAAACATTCTTACTAAATTTAGGTATTTGTCTACACTCTAGATATTTACATTAGGTCATAACAAAATGATGAGTGAGAAATCACTTTAAACAGAAAGATTTCTCAGAATTTGGTATTGATTAGAATGTCATTTTGTGTACTTTACAGCTATGAACATTTTCTGGAAAATTTGATGGGCAAAGCATCTCTCGGCAAAATAATTAAAGCAGCAATGTCTTTTTCAGGCTTGCATGGTTGCTTTCAAAGTTTTCAGTAGGCCTCACAACTATTTCACTTTGCTTTTTTTTCATTTCTGTGCATTGAAAATGATCTCTTTCAAACGACTTACACAAATTTACTGTGTAATATGGATTATAATCCTAATATATAACAATTCAGTAGGCACTATGCAACAATATAAATAACATAAAATGAACAGATTGTTTACAAATCGTATTATTCCTAAAGAGTTAGACATATCATAGAACTTGGTTTTTCCTCACCATTGTGAATGTAAAACAGAAAAAGATAATCTTAAAAATAAAACGGGTAGCACTTCCCACATCTAGTTTTAGGAATAGGCTATCCACCAAGAGAAACAAACAATCACAGTGCCACATCCTGGGTCAATAATAGAAATATAGAATAACATGGTCCAATGGGACCTTATAGAATATTTATTCAAATTCTCTACCCAATACAGGAATGATATTATTTTTGAGATCTTGTTTATAGAGCTGCAACTAAAATAAAATCTGTCAGGTCTCATGTGTTGGAATTTTTAGATTTCTGACTAAAACTGTGACTCCTGCAAAGTCTTAAGCTTCTGATTTAAAACTTTTGAAGTTTGTTTATAGACCAAAAGGAAGGGTTGTTTTGTTTTTCTTTTGAAGCAAATAACTAATTGCACTAATTCCATTGTATTTGTTTCAAAAGAGCCACAATGACCATAACTTGTAACGAAACAAGAAAAAAATGTGAATAGTTATATATAACAAAGATTACTGGTATCATCATGTATAAATTAAAGGTTTTAAGATTTTTTTGTAGTTAAGAATAGTTAGGTAATATGATCAACTAATTTACGCACTACAGAAAAGTACATTTGTAAGCAAACCCTTAAGCAAAAAAAGGCCATTTAAAAAAAAACAATGATGTGGTCTCTCTTCTGTATTTGTGATCTACAATGTACTAATATACAAGAAGAAAAGGATGCTTAATGGGATATTTGTCATTCCATAAAGGTACAGTAAAACATAAATCTCTAAATTCGTAATTTGTGTAAATGCTACATACTTACGATTCATCTAAGTCTTCCACAAACAATGCATCTATGGCAAGTATACAGGTAGTAAATGCTGGAAGAAAAAGTTGGCAGAAGAAAAAAGTAGAATGTGTCTTATTTCATATACACTAAAGCCTACACATTCATTTTCTACCTACTGAAGCCATCTCTACTCCAAAATACTACAGGCACAATTTTCCTCCAATTCCCTTAACTTCTCATAAGGTAGTCCTCGACTTACAACAGTTCATTTAGTGACCGTTCAATGTTACAAGGGCACTGAAAAAAGGAACTATGACCATTTTTCACACTTACCAGCTTTGTAGCAGTCTCATGATCACGTGATCAAAATTCAAATGCTTAGCAACTGGTTCATACTTATGACCAGTGTTGTGTCCCAAGGTCACGTGATTCCCCTTTTGCGACCTTTCGACAAGCAAAATCAACAGGGAAGCCAGATTCTCTGTACCAACCGTGTTACTAAGTTATCAACTGCAGGGATTCACTTAACAACGGTGGCAAAAAAGATCGTAAAGACGGGGCAGAGCTGACTTAACCAATGCCTCACTTTAACCACAGAAATTTTGGGTTCAATTGCGGTCGCAAGTCAAGGACTACCTGTACATTTCAAGGCAGCCTTCTTTTAATTTAGGATTCTTAGGGAGAAAGTTGGCTCCCTGCTTCTTAGAACAAGCAGCAAGATGCAAGCGGCCGGAGCCTCAATCCCTCTCCATCTCTCTCAACCCAAACGGCAAAGAGAAGCTGCCTGTCCCGCAAGAAAGGCATAAGATAGTTTGCCTAAAAAGTAATCCATGCGAGAGGGAGAGAGAAGAAAGTTATGTCCAGGGCTTGTTTGCCAGTATTTACAACCACCCACGGGGAACCCTTCAGATATCTATTATTTGAAAGGGGGGGGAGTCCTATACCCAAAAGGGGGCCAACCCACCCATCTCCCTGGACCCTGTTCTGACTTCCACTTAAGGCAGACATGTCAAACACAAGGCCCAGGGGCCGGATCTGGCCCGCGAAGTGGTTTCATGTGGCCCCCAGAAGCCATCCTGGAAACAGGGAGGGAACGGCCCCCACTGCCTTGGCCCTGGCCCAGAGACCCTCCTCCTGCCAGAGACCCCCAGATCTGTCCCACTCCTGCCCAGGCCCCCATAGGCACCTTTGATGCCAATGATGTAGAGCTGGCCATGCCCACCCAGTAGGCCATATGCACTCCAGCCACGCCCACCCAGTAGGCCACGCCCACCCAGTAGGCCACGCCCACCCTGGCCATACCCACCCGCCCCCCCCCCAGGGCAACCACAATGCTGATGTGGCCCTCAATGAAATTGAGTTTGACACCCCTGACTTAAGGCTACTACTTCCACGGCAGTTCTGTATTATTCAGAGTTGTACTCAGGGCTTTTTTTTTTGGTCACAGAACGTTCAGAACGGAGTTCCGGCACCTTTTTTGGATGGAACCTTGTAGGGTAGGCAAGGCGGGTTGTATGACATGTGTGAGTTCCGGCACCTTTTTCTTTTACAAAAAAAGCACTGGTTGTACTACTCGTTTCTCCCCTCCACCCCCCGCTTTCAATCCGCTTCCTGCAGCGTCAATCGATGCACGGGGCCATTTCCTTGTCCCTTTGCCTCCTTTCCAAAAAGGTGACGGAAAGGAGCGGAGGGCCATGGAGGAGGGAGGGGGGCTTTCTTCCTCCCATTCCTCTCCGCAACTCCCCCCCCCTCGCCTTTCCCGGCGTCTCCGCCCAGTCCCCCCCCCCTCTCCCCAATACAAATCACCATCACCCCAACCCTCTTTTAGCAGCTTTAGAGACTTCCTGCGCTCCGGCCAACTCTTCACCGCCCGGGACGCTGCCCTCGCCTTCTCAAGCTCATCCGCTGCAATTGTACCTGTTGCCCACAACAAGCGCAACCGCTCTTTCCTCGCTGCCCCCATCCTGACAGGAGCCGGTAGACAGAAGGGACCATCAGCCGGAAGGGGAAACGGGATTTCTCTCACCCCGGGTTTTGCCTTTCGGAGCATGCGCACGGTCGCCGCGGCGGCGGCGGCGGCGGCCGCAGCGGTTTCCACGATTGTTTCGTTGTTTGAAAGAGGGCGGGGCAGTTGCTAGGCGACGCCCGGACAATAGCTCAGAGTTATGCCTCATTGTTGTTGAGGGGCGGGGTGGGGAGAGAGGGCGGGGTGTCTTCTGGTGCGCCGGTCTGCTTCTGGCTCTTCTGGCAGTTTAGTGCAGCATTAGGGGAATTATTTCAGGCACCATGGAAAAGAAAAGCTCTTGTCGGCCATTATCATTTTCCTGAAAGCTGCAGTGGCAAAAAAGTTACGAGTTCCCTAGTTGCAAGTTCTGATCTGATGAACAGGGCCGATGACAAATGCATCTGAACGTCAAAATTTCTGGCCGATTGGAAATGCTGGGATGAAGTTAGTTGTTGCAACATCTTGGTTTCTGAAAAAAAAAAAAACCCACGTTATCCCTTTCTTGAATAAAATCACGTTGGGAAAAATAAGGGACAAATTCCATCTTCAAGCCGAAATACGTACTTTTTATGCCGATTGCTTAATTAGGTGAGGATCAACAGTGTTTTATTTGGTTCCCCACAATATTGGGTAAGAAGGATCAATGGTGTAGACCAGGGGTAGGCAAGCTCGGCTCTTTTGTGACTCATGGACTTCAACTCCCAGAATTCCTGAGTCAGCATAGCTGACTCAGGAATTCTGGGAGTTGAAGTCCATGAGTCACAAAAGAGCCGAGCTTGCCTACCCCTGGTGTAGACGACAGAATTCCAGTTTTGTTTTACAAATAGAATAAAGACTAGCTGAAACAGTTTCAAGTCCAGACTTTAAATTGTCTTTATGTCACTATTTCTGTCACTATTTCTGACATACTTAATCTACCTTTTGTTTCCATTCTGGTGTGACACAATTAGAAAAATGATCAACCAATTATTGTATAGCAAGATGATTTTTGTCATTTTTCACCCCCAACTCAAATGTGGTTCTAGGTGCCAAAATAGTTTTCTGTGTGCACACAACTTTTTTTTTTTCAACGTAAAGGTGACTTTCCCAATCACATTTTGGGAGTTTTAATACAGTCTTTGGAAAGATACAATCATGCATAAAATTTCAGCTTAGTAATTTGAAGTTGGATGATGGAATTAATATGGTAGCACAGTACTACCCATTTTTTATTTCAGAAATCATTAGACATAAATTTTTAAACTCCAGGGGGGGCGGAGCCAACTGTCAGAGCGGGCGGCTGTGTGAACGGAGCTCTCTCCACGCACAACCTCTCACCCAGTGTTCGCGGGGGCTTTTCGGAGCTTCAGGAGGTCCTGTAGGGACATCCGAAGTTGCAGGCAGCCCGGAGAACCTTCATGAGCGGCAGTTCGTGTTGAAGATCCGGAGAAAGTCTGATGCGAGCGAACCGGGGAGAAGGAGGCCAGTAATGGCCGACATGAAGATCTGACAGAGGGACGGAGCTAGCACGTAAGCAGCGGGACAACGGTAGAGCGGAGCTGACGGAGAGTGTATCCGAATATTAAATAGGAAGCGCTTGTGAAAGAGGTACTGGTTCGAAGTGGGAGCCTCACGGAGAGGGAATAAGCGGCGATAGAAGTCTTGAGGGAGGCGTTTGGCAAAAACAGCAAGGGAAAGAAAGCCGAAGACTATATGACTGTATTCTAGCTGGAGAAAAGCTACAAGTCAAAGTCTGAGCTTTGGAGCCTTAGAGACTGAACTCTGGATTGTCGGGCGTGGAAAGCGATCAGCTTGGTCTAGTCTGGTCTATCCTGGTAAATTTTGAATTTGTGAACTTTTGAAACTTTTGAAATTCTACTCTACTTGTCACGGGCGGCCATTTGATATAGCAATTTAGTAACTGGAGTTTTGTTTAGTGGGACACCTACTGGTCTTTGACAGCAGAGGAAGACGGAAAAGGTGCCAATTTCTGCGCCGGAAACGGGGGGGGGGGGAAAAAAAGAAGAAGAACGTGACTTTGATTATATTCATACTATAGAATTTTATTATATAAATTGCTTAGTTGGTAATAAGTATCTGGTGGTAACTGTTTTATATATCTTTTGTCATAGAGTTAAAAGGTTTATATAAGACTCAGGGTATTATACATTGATAAAACGCTGTTAAAATTGGGGAAACATGACAAGTATCTCGGGAGCAACTAAGCCTAGCGCTGGCAAAAAGGTAGCAGCACAGGGACAGGGGATGTCCTCTAGTCCCTCCAATCAGAAATCTATAGAGGATATGCTGCAAAGGGAAAGATCTAACTCGAATTCCTTTAAAGATTTACATGCCCTTTTGCAAAACCTACACGAGGCAATGGCCAAAAACCACGAGGAGATGAAGAGAGAAATAGGCCAAATAAGAAACGACACTGGTGAATTAAAGGGGAAAATCCAAGCGATAGATGATAAATTTGAAGGGATTCAACAGCAATTAGTCAAAAATGAACAAAGACTTCAAGATATGGAAGCTAGAATGGAAAAAGAGGAAAAGAGAGTAGATGATTTAAATGAAACACTCCTTCAGGCTAATAAGGAATTAGAAACAACAGTCATTTTTCTGGAAGCAGAAAAGGCTGCTCATTATCTACGCTTCCAGAACGTTCAAGAAAAAAGAGGGGAAGATCTGTTGGTCATGATGGCAGAACTGATGGCAAAGGCACTCGGTGTAGGGAAGGAGGAAATGCTGGCGGAAATTGATGAAACATACAGGGTCCAAACTAATTATGCGAGAAGGCACAACCTCCCAAAAGAAGTACATGTAAGGTTAGTTAAAAAATCAATTCGGGATGAGCTTCTGCATAGATCTAGAGAGGAACCATTAGAATTTCGGGGCCAACCAATCACCATCCTTAAACAGATACCTAAAAGGATGAGGGATCTGAGACGCGGCTATCAATTCTTAACATCCAAACTAATAAGAGAAAATGTAAACTTTAGATGGCTAACTCCAGAGGGTATTCTTGTTACGTGGCAGGATAGAAGGCATAGACTGGACACGATAGAGAAGGCAGAAGATTTTTACAAACGCCACTTCCATAGCCAAGAGGAAGTAGATTTAGAAGATCAAGATGGAAGGGAGGTAAGAGAAAGAGATACAATACGTGTGGCAATGGATGGGAAGATCTTAGCTACAGAGGATAGAAGGAACAAATCCGGTGAGTTAACAGAGAAACATGGAACTAGAGACAAGGAAGAGAGAGAGCCCCGAATCACGAGATCCACAAAAACCAGAAATAAGTAAGATGAAGGGAGGTGAGTGTAGTATTATGTCTGTGAATATTAATGGATTGAATTCGCCAGTGAAAAGGCGGAAATTTTTTAATAGGCTTATTCACCAACAATTGGATATCGTGGCAATACAAGAAGTCCATATAAAGGAACAACAAAAATATTTGTTAGTACAACCAAAAATAGGGAACCTATTCGTTTCCTTAGACCGACACAAGAAAAAGAGAGGAGTGGCACTATATGTAAACCCAAAATTGACTGCAAAACTAATTTATAACGATAAAGAGGGTAGAATACTGATAGTCGAGGTTATAATAAATCACAGGAAGGTCATGATGGTAGAGATATATGCCCCAAACCATAACCAAGAACAATTTTTCAAAACACTTCACAATAAGATATGTAGCATTGATTATGAGGAGATTTGTTTAATAGGAGATTTTAATGCTATCCTAGATATAAATTTGGATTATATGGGAAAGACGCTTAGGAAAAAGAAGAGAAGAACTCTACCGAGATCTTTTCTTAACTTGGCTGAGGAACTAAATATCCAAGATGTCTGGAGGGAAAAAAATCGTAAGGCTAGACAATATACATATTACTCCAACCGACATAACTCATGGTCTAGAATAGACATGGTGTGGATGACGAAAGAAATTAGTTCAGAAATAGATGAGGTACATATAGCGACAGGTACTTGGGCAGATCACAATCCTATTAAACTTATCTGGAAAGGTTCCAAAAAAATATCCAGATGGACGCTTCAAAGAGCAATTTTAAAAGAAGACGAATTCAAATCTAAGATGGAGAGAGAACTAAGTTTTTTCTTTAAGGAAAATAAAGCTATAGACACCTCAGTACAAAACAATTGGGATACAGCTAAGGCTGTGATGAGAGGGGTAGCGAGGGCATATATGGTATATAAAAATAAGGGGAAAAGACAACAACGGGAAAGATTAGAAGAGGAATATAAGAGCTTAGAAGTTACACTCCAACAAGATCCACAAAAAGAGAATATCAAGCAATCTATGGATCTGATTAAACACAAACTTAACATTCTAGACAAAGAGAAATTGGCACAACAATTGAGAAACACGAAACAAAATTTTTTTGAAAATGCAAATAAACCGGGCCGGTGGCTCGCATACAAATTGGGAAAACAAAAGGGGAAAAACTGGATTCACGAACTACGAGATGAGGAAGGGAGAATATTCCACCAGGAGGAAAAAAAAAAATTATAGCCCAGGAATTTTATGAACGTTTATATAAAGAAGATAGCCAGGCAAGTGTGGAGAAAATGGAGGAATATTTTCAAAGAGCCAAACTACCTAAGGTCACAGAAGATACCAGAAATATGTTAAACGAGGAAATTCGACTATCTGAGGTGATAAAAGCTATTAATGCACAAAAGAATAATAAAGCATCGGGACCCGACGGTCTTCCATCAGAGATTTATAAAGAATTACAAAATATCCTAGCTCAACCCCTAGTGGAGGTATTTAACGCAGTATTAGAAGGCGCAAGGACGCCTAAATCTTGGCTAGAGGCAAACATAACCCTTATTCCGAAAGATAACACAGACCATACATTAATCCAAAATTACAGACCCATATCACTTCTTAACTCGGACTACAAGATATTTACATCAATTATAGCGGAACGATTGAAACGATTTCTGAATGATTTCATACACGCAGATCAAAATGGTTTTCTCGCTAAGAGACACACTAAGCACAACATTAGAATAATATTAGATACATTGGAGTACTATGAATTACATAGCGAACAACAGATGGCATTACTTTTCTTAGACGCCCAAAAGGCATTTGACAATGTTAAATGGTCTTTTTTGTGCCAACAGCTTAGCTTTATGAATATGGGTGAAAAATTTATAAATATAATTAGGGCAATTTATGACAATCAGGAAGCAAAAATAATTATTAATGGGGAAGCATCTAGCAAGTTTCAAATTCAAAAGGGAACACGGCAAGGCTGCCCCTTATCACCGTTGCTGTTTATATTGACTCTTGAAGTATTAACGAGAACTATAAGAAACGACCCAAAGATAAAAGGATTAACCATTAAAAAGGAAACCTTTAAATTGCAAGCTTTCGCGGACGATCTAGTTTTTATTATGGAGGATCCATGTCAGACGGGACCAAAGCTATTGGAAGAATTATCTAAATATGGTGAGGTTGCCGGACTGCGAATAAATAGAAATAAGACCAAGATGATTGTTAAAAATATGACCAATAAACAAAAAGGTAATCTGGCCGAAATCACGGATATAGAAATAGTCAAGAAAATAAAATATTTAGGGATTAACATTACGGCTAGATGCACTTCACTCAAAAAGGATAATTATGATAGTGTAGTGAATCAAATAAAAGGTGACCTGGAAAGATGGGGAAACCTAAAACTCTCATTATTGGGAAGAATCGCTGTCATTAAGATGAATATTCTGCCTAAAATCCTGTTTCTGTTTCAGAATATCCCAATTCAACTCGACTCTAAATTTTTTCGAAATTTGGATAAATTATCACTAAATTTTATTTGGCAGGGGAAAAAACCAAGAATTAAATTGAAATATTTACAAGACACGAAGGAAAATGGGGGTTTTGGATTGCCAGACTGGGAATTATATTACCACGCCGCGGCCCTGAGCTGGATTAGAGAATGGGCAATCTTGAGAAATAGAAGACTATTAACTTTAGAGGGTCACGATTTGCAATATGGCTGGCATGCTTTCCTATGGACGGAGAAACAAGGTCTTTTCTCACATTTTCAAAGACACCGGATCAGGCAAGCGCTACTCAATACTTGGAAAAAAATTAGATCTCACAATTACACCAAAATACCGGTCTGGCTATCCACCCTTGAAGCGATAGTTTACCCAAATCTGTTTGATTTGGGTAACATAATCTCATACAAGGATATTCTGAATGAGGAGGGGGAATTGAAACTTAGGAATGAACTAGAATTACAAGGTATAAAACTCGATTGGTGGGCCTACTTACAAATCCAATCGAGATTTAGGAAGGATAAAAATGAATGGGGGATATACACCTCTGAAACAGCATTGGACAAAATATTATTGGGACCGGACTCTAAACAAATAAGGAATTTTTATAAATTACTTTTGGGATATAAGCTGTTTGAAGAGCAAGTGAAAGACCCCATGTTGATCTGGGCTAACAATTTAGGACATAACATCGACCTAGATACTTGGCAAACAATTTGGGATAGGAATAAAAGGATAACACTGGCCTCATCGTATAAAGAAAATTTATTTAAAATGTTTTACCGATGGCATCTTCCCCCAGCCCGCTTAGCAAAAATGTACACAACAGTATCTCCCAAATGTTGGAAGTGTTCTGAAGAGATAGGCACATACTTCCACATGTGGTGGTCTTGCAGTAAAACACAAAAATTTTGGAGAATGATTTGGATTTGGCTGAAAGAAATATTGAAACAAGATCTGGAGTTTAGTCCAGAACTTTTCTTGTTGGGAATCACGAAAGAGAAATATCCTAAAGATGTGCTATACTTAACGATCCATATTATCACAGCAGCTAGAATATCATTTGCGCAAAAATGGAAAAAGAATGAGATCCCAGGACAAAAAGAGGTTATTAGGAAAATTTGGGATTGCGCTGAAATGGACAGATTAACTTTGGAATTAAAGAATAAAGATCAATCAGACTATTATAGAATTTGGAACAAATTGTATCTTTGGATGGATAAAAAGAAAGGTCTCTATTAGGTTTTACAGACTAGCTCACTGTTTTAAATATTGTGGTATTTCACCGATTTGTAATCTAAGTGTATTTAAGTGTATTTTTGATGTACATATATACATGTATATATATATATATATAAACATTGTAGACAAAAAGGTTTGTCAGCTCGCTGGTACTGTGTCCAATGTTTTTAAATAATAAATTTAATAAAAAATAATAAAAAAAAAAAATTTAAACTCCATTCACATTCCATAACTTTTTATTAGATACATGCCCCACCTTTTCTTAAAGAATATACACAGCCTTCTGTTTTTCCTCTCAAAATTGCATACTTGTTATATGTATATTTTAAATGTTGCAATTTTTGTTTAATACTTAGAAAAAACTTGCTAGGAATCTTTAAATTTTCCTTGTGTTTTTTAAATGTTCTTTACTGTTGTATTCATAATACCGTCCCACAGTCTAACAAGAAATGGTTATAACATATGACAAATTTGTTTGCTACTCAGTATTATACAAATGATTATAAAATATATTTTTCTAGAAAAAAACCCACATTATATATACTTAGAATAGAATAGAGCTGGAAGGGACTTTGGAGGTCTTCTAATCCATCCCCCTGCTCAAGCAGAAGAACCTATACCATTTCAGACAAGTGACTGTCAAGTCTCTACTTAAAAACTTTCACTGATGGGAGTACCCACGATTTCTGAAGGCAAACTGTTCCATTGGTTAATTGTCCTCGCTGTTAATTCCAGGTTGCTTCTATCTTTGGTCAGTTTCCAACCATTGTTTCTTGTCCTGCCCTCTGGTATTTTGGAGAATAATTTGACCCCCTCTTCTTTGTGGCAGCCCCTCAAATACTGGAAAACTGCTATCAGGTCACCCCTGTATCTTCTTTTCTTTAGACTAGCCAAACCCAAGTCCTGCAACCATTCTTCATGTGTTCTAGTCTCTCTAGGCCTTTGATCATTTTAGTTGATCTCTGAACTTTTTCCTAAGTCTCAACATCTTCTTTGTAGTATGGTGACCAAAATTGATTGCAATATTCCAGGTGTGGTCTTAGTAGGGTTTTATAAAGCAGTACTAATACTTTGCATGATCTTGATCCTATGCCTCTGTTTATACAACCCAGGATTGTATTAGCTTTTTTGGCTGCTGCTGCATATAGCTGGCTCATATTCAAGCGATCATCCACTAGGACTCCTAGGTCCATTCCACAGTTACTTTTTTTGAGCCAAGTCTCACCTAGAATAAAACCATATTCATAGAACACCCCACCATCACCATATGAGTGCTTCATTCCCCAGCTGAGGCTGTCAAAGTATTGTTTCCTGTTGCAGGGGTCCCCAATCCCTGGTCCATGGACTAGTACTGGGCCACACAAACAAGGAAAGCCCCATCCACAGGATGCAGGCAGCACACAAAACCACAACCCCTCCAGTCCGCGGAGAAATCCCCCTCCACGTAACCGGTCCCTGGTGCCCAAAAGGTTGGGGACCTCTGTCCTTTTATGCATATAGTAGCTCAACTTTGTATCAATACTCTTAAACATTTATGTTTCTTTGATTATATCTTTCTTTCCATTCTTTCCTAATCACACTAAGCAATCATACATTGCTTAAATTGATGGTAATCAAGATACATACAACCTGAAATATTCTAAAGCAAATTACTGTTTTAAAATGTGTTGTATTTTATTCCTCTAGCTCTATCACCAGGACTTTTATTTCTCTATTCTTTATGTTAGGGTGACATCTTGTGGTAATAATTGCATTATTGTTAAAAAGAAATCATCTACTGTAATTGTTTCATACTTTGTCACTGATAATTGATCTTGTGATTATCAATTGTCAATTATCAATCAACTAATCACAGACTATGCCTTTTGTTTTGTGCTTCGTCTCAACAAACTACACAGCAGAAGAGTTTGTGGAAATCAGACAAATAGACACTACAGTGGTCTTTGAGTTATAACCATAATTGAGCCAGAAATTACACTTGTAAGCTATGCCGGTCATTAAGCAGATCATCATGTGACTGACCCAATTTTTCAACACATTTTGTAACAGTTGTTAAGTGAATCGCCACAGTCAATAAGTGAATCATCATGGTCATTAAGTGCATCCACAGTCATTAAGCAAATGGGTGGTTTTGCCAGAAATCTGGAGTAAACACAGATTTCTGGTAAAAAAAACATTGTAAATTGTGGTCATGTGACTGCAGGATGCTACAGATGGTCATAAATATAGGCTGGTTGCTGATGCTCAAAATGTGATCACTTGAACCTAGGGGTAGCAGCCACTAGAACTTTGAATCTGGGTCATAAGTACCTTTTTGCCTCCATTGTAACTTCAAATGGTCACTAAGCAACCTGTCTTAAATTGTGAGCTACATATAATTTGCACACAATTATATTTTAATGTTTGTGAAATCCCTTCTTCCTCTTCCCTTCTGCCCCAGTATGTCATATTTTTGCCTACTGATTACACCATTATAGTTTAAGGGAAAATAATTTTACAAATGTGTTTAATGATAAATTAAAGTGATTTATGTACCAATAGCAATTGTGGCACTTTAGCTAAATGGATTTGCTAATTTCTGATCTCTGTTTAATGGAATAGCTATCAACACACTGTGCTATCAAACTTAATCTGCAAGAGATGTGTTCTAAAGAACATAAATTCTGTGTCTTGACAATGGTGATGGTGTTTTTTAATGTATTTTCAGGGATATACTTCAAATTATATACTAGTTCATTATGTTATAGTTTTCAGTAATATAATGGCAAGCAAATTTGGCAGGCAGTTTTCCTCTTAAAGCAACATTAAACTAATGTTTTATTTATTCATTATGTAGTTATTCATTGAAATGATGAACCCATTTTTACATACGTCTTCATTTTTATATATTTCTGTATATAGAAGACCTGTCATAGTCCATAGTAGCATACATCAGTAGACGTAAATAAGTTTTATGTAAAGTGATTAGAACTGATGTGCTTCATGCCACCATTAGGTAATTTCAGAGTCTGCATTTAATTGTTCTAAAGGGGAAGAAGTTATGTTTAGATAACAAAGGTACACCACATACAATAAGCTCATACAGGTCTGGCTACATTCAAGCACAAGAACCAGTTTAGGATTTAATTCTAATGAAATTGGCTTATTTCAAAAGATGTATATTCATTTCAGCCAATTTTAAATTAGTTGAATTAAGACAAAATGTGTAATGTATTGGGATTTTTACTTGTACTGATTCACGTGTCTGTTTGAATGCTGCTTAAAGGTTGCTCAATGGCGTGTCTGTGTAACGATCACTGACTAAGCCAGACTTCTTGTCTCCAAGAAGATCATTGGATGATTTGGGGTGGGAATGGGTTCCTGCCGCCACCTAGTGGCCAACCGTATAAGTAGCTGTGCAGCAGCCACTGTTTCAGTTCTGTTCCTGTTTGCCTCAATAAAGCATGTTCCTGTTTGCAACCTTCCGTCTCGCTTATTACCTGCAAAGAACCGGCTACAAAACAAAATGGATACATAGAGACAATATAACTAGAGTTCAGGTTAATTATGGATAACTGATTTACCTATGGTTCACCAAGGAGTAACCTTCATGTTCTTTCTCCAGGCTGTAGCCACAAAAATCCCTGTGGGAGTGGAAGGCACTTTCACTATACAAATGCATATCTGCATTTAAAAACAAACAAACAGAAACATAGCGGACCAATTAGGCCTGAAACAATTATTTGCAGAGAGGCTAATTTTTTGTTTGGCTCAGTTTATAATTGTACATGCCAACATATTATTAAAGAAATCCAGCCAAGATGGATATAGCAGAGATTTGCAGCAAAAATGCATCTCTAGTTTGCAATAATTCTCGTATGCATTCTATGTTTAGAATCCAAGGAGGAAATTACTGTTTAATTTCCCTTCTGAGGGCTCTTCTTCATGATCATGTTAATACGTGTTCCTTAAATTCTTGAGCTGGGTAGAAGGCTATGTTTCCTTAACTTGTACTTCCCAAATGTGTCTCTTTCAAGCACTTGTCCTTACAGCTTTACTGCAGGATAATTTAAGGGCAACTATTAGTAGATTCTCCTGGTTTTGTTTTTCCTCCTGTCCAACATCAATAGCTAGCAGGAAAACCATCTTAAAATGCAGAAAAGCAGGCCTGGACAAGTGTGGGTGGGTGCTAGAGGTAGAAGCTTTATTTACTTTTCAAGTTACCAGACTGACCAGTAACTTGAAATGGTTCCCAAGTATCTCACGTGATTTCTGAGCACAGGTATACCAGTCTAAGACCAGTAGACTAGTAGGCCAGATGACAGGCTACTTCATAGAGAAGAAAAATAATATAAATTATGGAGAACCTCAATTAGCACATCAGGTCAGCTCCATCTTCTGTCCAACCTTTATCCTACAGGGTTATCCACTGAGCTATTTTGGAACTGGTGTCAATTTGTAGACCATGTATATGAGGAGTCCATGTATAGCCTAAATGTCACTCATACATTACATGGGAATATGCCTCTTAACTCTCCAATTGCTAAAGTTAAACTGAATTATGAAACTTATTGAGCAAATGAAATGGGAGCCAAGTGCATCCCAGCCTCTGACTGCACCATTAACAATGCCCACAATGACGGAAACATCATAGAATGTTTATATGGTAAGATTTGTGTTGGATCTAAAAACAGTGATCAAACTTCTTTGTCTCTTAACTAGTAGGACATGAAAATAAATCCTGAGTTTAGATGGAGGCATGCCTAGGGCAAATAACCATGGATCTAGATTGTGGTTAAAGTACTACAAACACCGGAATAGCGCACAAAGAAATAGATCTATATGTCATTGTTCCAGAGTAAATTTGTAACTGAGGATAAAGGAATATTATATATCAATATAGCAGTGTAAGTTGTTTATATTTATTAATGCTCTTCTGTTAAGAGATATTTTAGCACTCATTAATGAATAGGTAGTGATTGAGATCTTAAATTGTTGATAAAACACATTTCAAAATCAGTTAGTGTTAACCATGCTATAAGTCACTGTTGACCATAATAGAGAATTTTGTTTACATGGAAATATGCACAGTTTTTACACACTCTGTGGAGAAAACAGCGTCAATATGAGATGTAAACGTGATTTGTGAAGATTTTCTCTGGAAACTCAGGGAGTGAATCTGAAGCTTTAAGGCAACAGGGTTTTATCTTCCAAAACTCCTATGGCTTTATAAAATTCAGCACTATTTCTTCCAGCTTTTAGCTATAAAACAAAATAATGTTTTCTTGGCTTAGAAACAAAGTTGTCACTGTCTTGCACCTTTAAACTAAAATATGTTTAGTACAGTCATGTTGACATTATCCAAAGTATTTGCAGAAATATCCTGCTGTTAACAAAACATATTAATTACATGGAAAAAAAGTTTTGATAAAACACTTCACTGCATCTGCCAGAAATAGTAAAAGTAGAAATAAATAATACATTTCAGGGCCTTCTCTTAGTATTATATCTTTTATAAAATGTGAGGTGTTTTTTTTATTGTATTAGCCCTTTTATAGCACCAAAAAGAGGAATGAGTGGTGGTTTTTATTAACATCATGAACCTAATTAAAAGCAAATAAAATTAAAATAAAATCATACAGAAGTCTAAGACCTAAAATATTTTGCTTTAAAAGTAGTAACCAGAGTATCACAAATTGTAATTTTTTCAACACATATCTTATACAGACTTTTTTACTTCTCTGGATTATTTTTTTCAGATAAAACACAAAATAAATTCCATATAAAGCCCATCTTAATAGTAAAGCATGGAGTTTACAATTTTAAGATTATTTTCTTTGGAAAAAAAGAGAGAGAGAAGAAAATAGATTCTTAAATTAAAATTTCAATCTGGGCAGCTGTTTATCTATTGCTAAATGTTGATCTGAACATTAGGTGGGTAGTCAGATTGAAGAAACTGTATTGGGCATCATGGCTGGAAAATGCTGATAGACAAAATTGTATTCTTTGACCGGCATGCTAAGTCAAAATGTGATTACCCCTCCATTAATTTAAAAATAAATTATCTTGGTTTAGTAAACTTTTCCTTCACATAGGCACATTTAGGAAAAATGTTTTAAAGGTCCAGACAATACAGTAGTTATATTTGCATGACATCTATGCATAGCTGAATTATTGTACTTAACCTAATCTTCTGAGGTTATACAAGATACTGAATCATAAGGTAAACAGATACACTGAATTTGCACAAAATGACAGGATCAAAATAGTGGGTTAGTTTGTAGTTCAGGGGATTAT
Organism: Vipera ursinii; assembly: GCF_947247035.1. Lineage (NCBI taxonomy): Eukaryota > Metazoa > Chordata > Lepidosauria > Squamata > Viperidae > Vipera > Vipera ursinii. The sequence goes on along the minus strand of NC_139516.1, from coordinate 157,763,759 downwards.
CCAAATATGACTAACTGTATGGTAGGCTAGGAAGGTGAAAGATGACCAGCTAACAGTACATTGAAAATTTGATTACCCAAAGGCAAAATCATACTAGATCATACATGAATCAATATCAAATTACATAATATATGAAGCAACATACAATATTTCTTTCTTTTCTTCCCTCAAAGAAATAGCTTCTAGCTCAGACATGTCAAACACAAGTCCCGGGGGCTGGATCCGGCCCGCAAAACCATCCTGGAAACAGTGAGGGAATGGCCCCCACTGCCTTGGCCCTGGCCCAGAGACCCTCCTTCTGCCAGAGACCCTCAGATCTGTCCCACTCCTGCCTAGGCCCCCATAGGCACCCTTGATGCGAACGATGTAGGCCATACGCACCCAATAGGCCATACGCACTCTAGCCAACCTACCCAGTAGGCCACACCCACCCTGGCCATACCCACCCGGCCCCTTGAGGGCAACTGCAATGCTGATGCGGCCATCAATGAAATTGAGTTTGACACCCCTGTTCTAGCTATTTGACTGCTGTTGACATTCCTTCCTCAGTCTGGCTAAGAAGGTACTATCCACAATAGTATTTGGTGTGTTAAAACAAAAACTAGTTGTTGATATTAAAAGTCTGTTTGGGAAAGTCTGGTTTCATGCATGTTAACAAAGGAGGTAATAGCACTCATTTTTATGTTCCCCCAAATTGCTTAAACGTTCTGTTCTGCATAAAGGAATATGCCACAGATAACAGCAAAACGTTCTTAATATTTCAAGTCTGTGGCCTGACCTTTACACAGCATGTATGCCTGGTGTGTTCTGCATAAGAAAGTACTTTTCAAAACAAAAAGTATATGTCTATAATACTAGATGTTCTCAAGCATGTTCTAAATAACAGACATTTAGTTAAGGCTTAGGGACACGGTGGCTCAGTGGGTTAGGACGCTGAACTTGTCGATCAGAAGGTCGGCAGTTTGGCGGGTCGAATCCCAAGTGTCGCGTAACAGAGTGACTGCCTGTTACTCGTCCCAGCTTCTGCCAACCTAGCAGTTCGAAAGCATGTAAAAATGCAAGTAGAAAAATAGGGACCACTACGGTGGGAAGGTAACAGCGTTCCATGCGCCTTTGGCGTCTAGTCATGCCGGCCACATGATCACGGAGACGTCCTTGGACAAGCGCTGGCTCTTCGGCTTTGAAACGAAGATGAGCACCGGCTCCTAGAGTCGGAAACGACTAGCACACATGTGCGGGGGAACCTTTACCTTTTAGTTAAAGCTTGACAACAGAATAGCTAACCTTTATTATGTTATATGATCATACATACTTTTTAAAAACTATTGCAACTGTTGAATTCCTATCTTCAAAATGGTCAGTAACATTCTTGTTTATCTGGCACAAAATCAACAGATCTAATTTTCGAGATGAATAAAAAAAATGCCCCCTTGATTTTAATTTGCAAGGGTAGAAAATATTGGATTTCCACCATAAAATGATTATTTCTGGGGGAAAAATCTGTCTGTATTTCCAATAATAATTTCAGCTTTTTCTTTCTGTTGTTCATAACACTTTTAGGAAACTTACACTAGCATGATAGTTGTTGAACTTCAATAATATTGCAAATGAGCATTGTGGAATGATTTTATTCATGAAGTTCTCAGAATGTAAGTATGTGTTGTACAGAATGTTCCTGGAAGAACAAAACTGATGACAGGATTAACATCCAATCTTTAGTATTTTAATGCCTTTGTGTCACAACAGAGGAATCTTTTGGGGAAAAATTGAATACAACTTAAAAAATGTATTCAAAAGCCAAACAATTAAGAGTGCAATGCTGAGTGTGTTTGGCAATTAACCCAATTGATGGATTTACTTTTGAGTAACTTAGATTGCATGTTTTATTACTCTGTCAGGATGTCATTGTTTTTTTATTATTATATTATTTTCATATTGCCTGTAGTGTTGTACACTTCCCAGAGCAACTATGGAGTTGGATAGTCATATAAATTTGATAAATAAGTATCCTGTAGAATTGCACTGAATGTGACTTACAAATCTTTTGCATAAACAACATAAATTAATATGATTCCAATATTCACCCACCACTCATCCCTGTTACTGTAGTGCATTTTTAAAGAGTTTTATTGTATTAAATCATATACTGGAATTCAGAGAAGAAACACTCTATCTTGTATTTGTAAATCACAAAAATGGAATGCTAGATTGAATTAAAGACAAATCCAACACTCAGTTTACACTGCAACCAACTAGCTCATGGATTACTGCCTTGTTGTGGCGAAGGGGCTTGTGTAATTCAATGAAGCTATGAGCTATGCCGTGCAGGGCCACCCAAGACGGACAGGTCATAGCAAAGAGTTCTGACAAAACGTGATCCACTGGAGAAGGAAATGGCAACCCACTCCAGTATCTTTGCCATGAAAACCCTATGGACAGTACCAAAAGGCAAAACGATATGACGCTGGAAGATGAGCCCCTCAGGTCGGAAGGCGTCCAATATGCTACTGGGGAAGAGCAGAGGGCTAGTACTAGTAGCGCCAGAAAGAATGAAGCGACTGGGCCAAAGCCGAAAGGACGCTCAGCTGTGGATGTGTCGTGGTGAAAGGAAAGTCCGATGCTGTAAAGATTTTTTCTCCATAGGAACCTGGAATGTAAGATCCATGAATCAAGGAAAGCTGGATGTGGTCAAGCAACAGATGACAAGACTGAACATCGACATCTTAGGTATCAGCGAACTAAAATGGACAGGAATGGGTGAATTTAATTCAGATGACCATCAGGTATACTACTGTGGGCTAGAATCCCTCAGAAGAAATGGAGTAGCCTTCATAGTCAATAAAAGAGTAGGAAAAGCAATACTGGGATACAATCCTCAAAATGACAGAATGATCTCAGTTCGAATCCAAGGCAAACCATTCAATATCACAGTAGTCCAAGTCTATGCCCCAACCACCAGTACTGAAGAGGATGAAATTGACCGGTTCTATGAAGCCCTACAGCACCTTATAGAACTAACACCAAAAAATGATGTCCTTATCATCATGGGGGATTGGAATGCTAAAGTAGGAAGCCAAAAGATAACTGGAATAACAGGCAAGTTTGGCCTTGGAGTACAAAATGAAGCAGGGCACAGGCTGATAGAATTTTGTCAAGAGAATACGATGGTCATAGCAAACACTCTTTTCCAACAACCCAAGAGATGGCTCTACACATGGACATCACCAGACGGTCAACACAGAAATCAGATTGACTATATGCTCTGCAGCCAAAGATGGAGAAGCTCTATACAGTCAGTAAAAACAAGACCAGGAGCTGACTGTGGCTCAGACCATGAGCTTCTCCTTGCAAAGTTTAAGCTTAAACTGAAGAAAGTAGAGAAAAGCACTAAGCCAGTCAGGTATGAATTAAATCATATCCCTGTTGAATATACAGTAGAGGTGACAAATAGATTTAAGGAATTAGATCTGATAGACAGAGTGCCTGAAGAACTATGGACAGAGGTTCGCGACATTGTACAACAGGTAGCAACCAAAACCATCCCAAAGAAAAAGAAATGCAAGAAAGCAAAATGGCTGTCTGAGGAAGCTTTGCAAATAGCTAAGGAAAGGAGGGAAGCGAAAGGCAAGGGAGAAAAAGAAAGATACGCCCAATTGAATGCAGAATTCCAGATAATAGCTAGAAGAGATAAGAATGCCTTCTTAAATGAACAGTGCAAAGAAATAGAAGAAAACAATAGAATAGGGAGGACAAGAGATCTTTTCAAGAAAATTGGAGAGATGAAGGGAACGTTTAATGCAAAAATGGGCATGATAAAGGACCAAAATGGCAGGGACCTAACAGAGGCAGAAGAGATTAAGAAGAGGTGGCAAAATTACACAGAAGAACTATACAAGAATGAGCTTAATGTCCCTGATAATCACAATGAGGTGGTCACTGACCTCGAGCCAGACATCCTAGAATGTGAAGTGAAGTGGGCCTTAGAAAAACTGAGCAACAACAAAGCTAGTGGAGGTGACAGTATTCCAGCTGAGCTATTCAAAATCTTAAAAGACAGTGCAGTAAAAGTGCTAGAATCAATTTGCCAGCAAATTTGGAAAACTCAACAGTGGCCACAGGATTGGAAAAGATCAGTTTACATCCCAATTCCAAAGAAAGGCAGTGCCAAAGAATGTTCAAACTATCGCACCATTGCACTCATTTCTCATGCTAGTAAAGTCATGCTTAAAATCCTACAAGCTAGACTTCAGCAGTATGTGGATCAAGAACTACCAGAAGTACAGGCAGGATTTCGAAGAGGCAGAGGAACTAGAGATCAAATTGCCAACATAAGCTGGATCATGGAGAAAGCTAGGGAGTTCCAGAAAAACATCTACTTCTGCTTCATTGACTATGCTAAAGCCTTTGATTGTGTGGATCATAACAAACTGTGGCAAGTTCTTAAAGAGATGGGAGTAGCAGACCATCTTATTTGTCTCTTGAGAAACCTATATGCGGGTCAAGAAGCAACAGTGAGAACTGGACATGGAACCACTGATTGGTTCAAAATTGGGAAAGGAGTCCGGCAAGGCTGTATACTGTCGCCCTGCCTATTTAACTTATATGCAGAGCACATCATGAGAAAGGCAGGGCTAGATGAATCAAAAGTTGGAATTAAGATTGCCGGAAGAAATATCAACAACCTGAGATACGCAGATGATACCACTCTAATGGCAGAAAGTGAAGAAGAACTAAAGAGCCTCTTGTTGCGGGTGAAGAAGGAGAGTGCAAAACTTGGGTTGAAACTTAACATTAAGAAAACCAAGATCATGGCATCCGGCCCTCTCAATTCCTGGCAAATAGATGGGGAAGAAATGGAAGTAGTGACAGATTTTATTTTCCTGGGCTCCAAGATCACTGCAGATGGGGACTGTAGCCAAGAAATTAAAAGACGCTTGCTCCTGGGGAGGAAAGCCATGGCAAATCTAGACAGCACACTAAAAAGCAGAGACATCACCCTGTCAACAAAAGTGCGTATAGTCAAGGCTATGGTCTTCCCAGTTGCAATGTATGGCAGTGAAAGTTGGACCATAAGAAAGGCTGAGCGCCAAAGAATTGAGGCCTTTGAACTCTGGTGCTGGAGAAGACTCCTGCGAGTCCCTTGGACTGCAAGGCGATCAAACCGGTCAGTCCTAGAGGAGATCAATCCTGACTGCTCTTTAGAAGGCCAGATCCTGAAGCTAAAACTCAAATACTTTGGCCACCTAATAAGAAGGAAGGACTCACTGGAGAAGAGCCTAATGCTGGGAAAGATCAAGGGCTATAGAAGAAGGGGACGACAGAGAATGAGGTGGCTGGATGGAGTCACTAAAGCAGTAGGCGTGAGCTTGGATGGACTCCAGAGGATGGTAGAGGACAGGAGGGCCTGGAGGAATGTTGTCCATGGGGTCGCGATGGGTCGGACACGACTTCGCAGCTAACAACAACAACAAATACATATACATATATATATACACACACACACACACCTTGCCAGGTTTTGACTGCACCTAATATGAAAGCTGAATTTGGATAAGATGTACATTGCAGCTGTTTCTATAGCAAATTGATCTCCCTCCAAACTGCACAGCTGTTGTGCCATATTGGTTCAACTTTTAAGACACTACATTGCTGCAATAAACACCTTCATCTTCAAGGAAAGCTACCTTTTTTGGAATTATATTGCTGGGGAAAAAATGGCAGCATGGCTCCCAAAGGTGTTTGGAAGATAACTTATTGCTTCCATGTGTTTCTACTGTTAGAAATTGCTTTGCTTTAAATTGCTTATAGTGCAGATTTTTTTCCCCTGTGTACTGCCTTGCTTAAAGTGATGGCTTCCTTTGCAGGCTCAGTGGTTTTCAAATTGAAATATTGTGAACTGTGGAAGCAATTGCCAACTGGTGAGAATAATATTTTAAAAGGCTCTATATTCTTTGCCAGTTCCTGAATTGGAAGGTGAGCCAGGAGGTTGTGCCATCCTCCAGAGCTGATCTCCAAAAATTTCTTTAGAAGTCTAGACAGTTGCTATGTTTGTCCCTCTGCACTCTGAAGAATCTTTTGGAGGCCAACTCTGAAAGACTGCACAGCCCTATTGTAGATTTGTTATTTTCTTAAATATTTATAATAATAACGATAACAATAATGACAATAGTAATAGTAATAATAAAAATGGAAGGTACCTTGAAGGTCATCTAGTCCAACCCCCTGCTCAGGCAGGAAACCCTAGGGCCTATACCATTTCAGACAAATGGCTGTCCAGTCTCTTCTTAAAAGCTTCCAGTGTTGGAGCATTCACAGCTTCTGGAGGCAGGTTGTTCCACTGATTAATTGATGAAGATATTGAAGAGAACTGGGCCCTATCTTATCAAGTAGTAAGTTGTGGTCTACTTTTCAAATGCCTTACTGAAGTCTGAGTAAATTATATCCACAGCATTCCTCTGGTCCACTAATTTTGTCACCTGGTCAAAGAATGCAATAAGATTTGTCTGGCATGATCTGTTTTTGACAAACCCGTGTTGGCTTTTAGTAATGACTTTGTTTGCCTCTAGGTGCTTGCTGATTCGTTGTTTGATTATCTTTTCCAGAATCTTCCCAGGTATTGAGGTCAGGCTGATAGGTCTGTAGTTTCCTGATCCATTTTTTCTCTTTTTTGAAGATGGGAACTACATCAGCTCTTTTCCAGTCCTCTGGTAGTTCCCCAGTCCTCCAGGATCCTCTAAAGTTATAGTTCAGTGGTTCTGAGATCAGAATTGCCAGTTCATTGGTGAAATTCAAATATGTGAACAACCGTTTCTCTCTATGGATGCCGCTTCCGGAAGTCCATTCTGGGCCTGGGCAACAAAAAATTAGCTACCGGTTCTACCGAACCAGAATGAACCGGCTGAATCCCACCACTGTACCAGTTCCTTCAGAACTTTGGTGCGTAATCCATCTGGTCCTGGTGATTTGAACTCATCTAGGGTGGACAGGTGCTCACTTACCATTTTCTTTCCTATCATAACTTGTAAGATAACCTTTATTGTCATTTTTTTACTGTGGGCACAACGACACACATCAAAAATGAAATTTAGTGGAATGCATACACGACACACACCTAACCATACTATATACACATATGTATAGACCCACACCCCTACATATACATAACAAATAAATATTAAATACTGTACATCTTGAATATATAATGGAAGGAGGAAGCTTGAGAATTCACAAGGTTAATGCTGTGTGGAATGAAACTATGGCTGAATCTGGATGTTCTGCTATGGATACCACGAAGCTTCCTCCCAGAAGGTAACAAGGAAAAGAGGTCATGAAGAGGATGTGTAGTTTCCCAGACAATCTTACGGACCCTGCTCAAGCAACGCTTTGGTGCTATGTCCTGGATGGAGGGGAGGGAACTGCCAATGATCTTTTCGGCCATCCTCACCACTCTCTGCACCACCTTCCTGTCTGAAGCAGTGATGCTTCCAAACCAGACTGTGATGCTGTATGACAGAATGTGTTTCTAATCTGTTTTTATAGCTCTCTTGGGAATCACATAGCAAGTTACAATCCACTAAAATAAGATTAAAACAGTAAAACAAAGTTGAGGCAAGGAGAATAACAGACTTTTTGTCACTGTTTTCATTTAAATTTAGCTGGATTATCTTCAGAAAGGTGTGGAACACTTGGCTTCAGTATTAGAAGAAACCTGGGAGCAGTGGCCAAGCAGTTCTCCAAGCATATGAACTCACTTTAAGAATGGAATGTTTCATTGGCTATTAGAATCAACAGCAACACAGAGTTAAAATGTAGACATTTCATTTAAATGCTGCCTTCATTGAAAGGACAGTATCTAGAGAATGGCAAATGAGAGCAGCGAAGAAAAGGCTTTCCTGGCAGCTGATACTTCAGTGAAAATTAATTCTTGTATACTAATATTTCCCACCACCACCACCACCACCAAGCACATATGAACTGATGAGAAAGTAAAGGACTGTGTTATGAAGGGAAACAATTCAATAAAAATGTAGGCATTGATTAAACATCACAAATGCAATGAAGGATGTAATTATAGGTCTCATATCAAAATGTGCATTTTTCCACATTTGCATAGTATTACCCAAAAGCATAAGCTTGGTACGATAAAGAATGCCTTCATATTCAGCTCCTAGAAACCATAATGTTATATCCATGCAGTTTTCAGAATAATGCCGTAAAGGTTTACTAATGTCTTATTCTCAGTTCAGTAGAAGAATAGAACATTCAGCTATCCTGTAAATGCTGACTGTAGGAAATAACAACTGTATAACAAAATAATACGTACAGCTGCAGTCTGCATTTTGTTTCTGCTTTATAATGCAAATAAAATATTCTCTCTCTAAAGGCATGTACTTTGCTAGAGAATGTAATCAACTGTTCTTGTAAAACGATTTACATTTAGTGATAGTCATAGTTCATCAGTTGAATAAATTCCAATTTTGAATTCCTCTTAAACTAGTTATTGCCCTGAAGAATTGAATGGAAATCATCTGGAACCATTTAAAAAATAATCACATCTTATATGCTAAAAACCTTATTTGATTTAGCCACACCGTATTTTCATTGGGAATTGTTTTTATTTGTTAAGGTTATCTGTCAGTATGGGGACTTTAAATATAAGATTTACAAGGAATATTTGAAGGAATATTACATGAATGCATTACTGTCAATGAATCTCCTCTCTGAGCAGACTGTACAACTGTACAACTCACAACATTCAAAACAAATAGGCTAAGAAAGCAATTTAATCCAATTTCAGCATTGCTACAGAGGAATCCACTTCCAGCTCAGTCTATTATTTAATTTTCTAAGCTGATTTGGAAATAAAATTATGTAAACAAATATTTAGGTTTTCGTATCATAATAAGCCATAATGTAGTATGCTTGCATTCGGCTTTTCTTCTTGTGTAAATTCAATCATTGTGTTTTATAAACCACAATAGTAGTCTTCGACTCACAATTGAGCCCAAAATTTATGTGAATAAGCAGGATATGTGTTAAGTGAATTTTGCTCCATTTTACAATCTTTCTTTCCACATTTGTTAAGTGAATCACTGCAGTTGTTAAATTAGTAACGCAATTGTTAAGTGAATCTGGTTTTCCCATTGACTTTGCTTGTCAGAAGGTTGCAAAAGATAATTACATGACCCCAGGACACTGCAACTGTCATCAATATGAGTCAGTTGTCAAATGTCTGAATTTTGATCACATGACCATGGGAATGCTACAACGGTTGTGTGGAAAATGATCATAAATATTTTTTCCAGTGTCACAACTTTGATTGATCCCTAAACAGACTGTTGTAAGTTGAGGACTACCTGTATATGATAGCATGTTGTGTAAAGCAAACTAATTGTTTATTATCATGAGTGAATCTGATCAGTTGCGGCAGCAAGAATTTTTGACAAATTAGTCAGTGTGACCATTAAGAGAATATTTTCATAAGCAAAAATGTAAAGTTGAATAACAACCAAATATCATTCACCAAATACAGCATCCAAAATTTGGACTACAGATTTCTGAAAGGTGCTTAAGCATAGCATTGTATAGTACAAAAACTCCCACTAAAGTAAGTAGGTTACTACAAGGTTGATAAACATTTGTAATATAAAATTCTTGTGCAGTGCCACTATATCTTGTCTCTGTGCAGTTGTAATATCTTGATATGTTTTTAAAAATATCAATCCTAGGTTTAGGAAGTAAGTTGTTGACTCACTGTAAATTTGAAACTGGGGTCCTGATTTGTTAGTTCCAAATAAATAAAAAATTCTAACTTAAGAAAAAAAACTTCTGTTTTGTGCCAATAACTCTTGATTCCATTAATTATGATGAGCACACTGATGAGATTCACTTTGTATGTGAGAAACCTCTTTCCATAGGACAATAAACTGTTCCCCAGCATTGCCATACAACCCTATCATTTTTTTCTTTCAAATTTCCTAAAAGAAAATCTCACTTTATTATATAATTATAATACATCTGGTAATTTGATGGCAATACAAATGTCCTGCCAAATGTTAAATAATACCTAACTTTTAGCAGGGCACAGTATTGCCATAAAATGATAACAGAGAGTTGATGCTTAAAAAATGACTTTGCAAAGCAAAGATAACCCTATCCATATTGTTTTATTGCACACATCACCTTCTGCTAATACAGCTGATACCATTAGTCTATTATTTTAGGTGATTCATTTCCAATAGGCTTTAGTATTTTATTGCCAAGCTTGAATATAGATAATTTGCAGAGTAAATTAATATGATAACTGCAATAAGTACATGTTCAAACTGCAAGCTTAAAAAATCCAAATATTTTGGATCTAAGAACGTAATTCAGATCTAAGCAACAGTTTTCTTACTGTTAAAATGTTTTCTAAGCAAAGCCCGTTGCAAAGTATACTTACTAGAACTGTGGGATATTATGTACTACTTTGATATATTTTAATTAAAGGCTTTTTAGTCATCCGTACATAAAGCATAAATACAATGAACCTTTTTAAGCAACTTTGTATAACTTCTCACGTTTCAGACTCCACTAAAGAGGTATTCACAAAGTATGAATAAGTGATGAAGTATGAGTCTTGTCACAATGCAAACCTATGACTTACAGCATTGCTTCAGAGACTGGGATGTAAATCCATAAGAGGTTGTTTAATTATGCCCACCGTCATTGAGACTTGGTGTAGATGCCTATGTAAAACAGTCTATTTTAGAACAGATCAAAACAGAATTCACTAGAAATGTCCTTTTTGCTCAGTGAGCCCATTTTACAGTCACATTTACTTATGTCTTGCTAACTTCATTTAAGACCATTTTGTTTTAGAGATAGTTAGGAAATCATTTTAGAGTTCTTAAGTAGTGGATACTTCTAATTTTGGCATAATTTTATGTGCTGTGGTGGTATTTATTTATTGTTTTTTATTTCTTTATCATTTATGTATGGTGAATGAGTTCATAGATGGAGGGGGAGAAGTCAAGTGGTAGATGATGTCTTCTCCCCATTAGGTGCCTATTATTGTGAACTGCAGCTTAACTTATGAACCACCATGACATAATAATGAACTTGGAACTCACTGTTTGATTACAGCCATCATTTGGTCCAGATTTGGCACCACGCAACATCTACCTTTTCTCAAAATTGAAGGGACACTTTTATGGACATGAAGAAGTGAGTCTCTCAGTGTAGAGTTCTTTCATAAAAGCATCCTCTTATCTGGTAGTAAATTCTTTTCCCAAATTTCTACCTGCAAAATAATGTAAATAATAGGTTAAGAAGAAGAAGGAATAACCAAGTGTTGATTTATGGGCATTTCTTTGTCACAAAATTTGCCAAATCCAACTTTTTATATATGGCAATCCATATATAAGTAAATTGGATCCAACATATATAAGTAACCCATAGTAAAAATAAGAATAAGAACATAATGCAACTATGTGCTGGTAGATGGAATTTTATTGGCTTATCCTCTGAGCAGATTTAAGAATGTAAATAAATGCTTTTGAAGTCGTGTGATTTATATTAAATAAATTGTCTCCAGATTTGTCTTTCTCTGTAGTCAACTTGGCTTTTATGTGCGTTGCCAATAGCATTACTTTCTTTTTCTAGGCTAGATGTATAGGCTATTACAGTCCATACCAGACAATTGACTTACTGCAACATTTTTCAGAAGTTCTCTGGAGGTTGTTCTTAAGTATATAGCCTTTGCTAAAACATAGTGTTGGTCCTAAATTCAAAAGTTGATTCTCCAGGGTTTTTCAAACAGGTTCCTTTTCAGCTCTGGTTTTAAACAAACTTGCAGTGAACTCAACCACCAGTAAGGATGCTCTAAGGGTAGATTTTCCTTTTGTCTGAGGGATTCAACAACAACAACAAAGTCCCACCTGTAATAGTGAACATTTTATTTTTATTTATTTATTTTATTTTAATTCCATTTATATACCGCCCTTCTCTGAAGACTCAGGGCGGCTTACAAGCTTAGCAGTAGCCTTCATTCTATGTATATGCCTGCTTATTAGGGCTTTCATACACCCCCCCTAAGCGGCATTATTACAAAGTCAGCTTAATTGCCCCCAACAATCTGGGTCCTCATTTTACCTACCTGGGAAGGATGGAAGGCTGAGTCAACCTTGAGCCTGGTGGGATGCGAACCTGCACTAATTGCAGGCTGCTGGTGTTACTTAAGGAGGCATTAGCCCACTGCTCCACCCAGGCTCTTTTACTACTTTACTTTCATCATTAGGAAATAGCTTACAGGCACAGGTGAAATAGAAATTTTACTGCTGACCTCATTAAGTGAATCTCCTTTTCCCTCTCACAATAAATGGTATAGTTTCCTTAAAGGTGCAGGACATTCTAAATGAATTGGGCTTTCTAAGCTAGATCACCAATCCTTTACTTAAAGCTTTCAGCAGGAGAAAAATGGCACTATAGAAAAAAAAGCATTCTGATACTGATTTATCTGTCTATTCCCATTCACAGTTCATGGCTAAATGGCAGTGTCTGCAGCAAAACACGATGATACCACGTTGACAGTGTGTGTGTGGTGATGATAGCACACACCAGATTTATGTAGTAGCATCCTGATATCTGACTCAGGCAAATACATCAAAGCATTTGTGTGACAATATTATACACCTTACATTATGTGCTTCACCTTTCGCTTCCCACTTTAACTGCCCATGTGTTTTCAAATCAGCATCAGTATCAATGTTGATCAGGAACCTCTGCCAAATTTATGATGGGGCATATTTTTATCACTGTATTCTATAATGTATGTTATAGAGCAGACATGTCAAACTCGCAACGTCCCGTGATGTCACGTGACGTATTGGAGCTTTTTCCCCATTGCCGGCAATGGGGTGGGCGCAGTTTCTTCACAACACGTCTGGACCACGGGCTGGCAGTTTGATACTCAGTTGTTTCAGAAAACATTATGTTTCTAGAAAAATACTTGTATACCTGAAACCAAAAACAAAGATTTTATGAAATGTGTGTACTTAATTTTGAACAGACTCTCTTTTAATACCGTGGAAAGACTGGAAAATACGATTCAGTTTTAACTAGTTTACTATTTTTTAACCCTATATGATTGTTGCATTCTATTTTTTCCTTATGCTTCAAATTTCCTGGAAAATCAAAACTTATGCAGAGATAATTCGATCCATTCTCAGCAAGATAAAAACAATACATATATATGCATATCAATATTACATTCCCATCTTAATAAAATGTAGAAAATATTGAGAAGATAACAAAAGTGGATGAAAAATTCAAGTATTTATTCAATCAATATTTTCTGAAGAAATACTTTTGAGATGGCTGTCTTAGTAGACCATTTTGGAATTAAAGTACAGAATATATTGCAAAGGATGGAAAGCAGACTCTGTTTCAAATTTCCTGAGATATATTTTTCTTGTCCCCTTAAAAATCCATTTAAGTCTGCAAGTGGAAGACTGACAATCATCTAGAAGTACTGAGGCATGTGTTACTAAAGTGCCTCCAGAATGTCCTCCTTTTTAACTGCTATTGGCAATATTTTAAATCATATTATTGAGAGCATCTTACTACTGGTATTAGTGCTAATATTAAAAGTATTTTATTAATACTGGTACCAAATGGATAAGTGTAACTGCAGTAATGTTTCTGCTTTTGGTATGCATTTGGTATGCATTTTTTTTTAACAATGTACGTAAGTACAGCATTTGATCAGAACGCTGAAGGTTTCAATGATTAAATTGAATAAATCTAGATTTAACTTCAGAACAAGCACAAAATAATTATGTGATCCGCCCCAGAATAATTGCTAGACACAAATGTTATTTTTTTGTATATTGCTTGAAAAAGTCTAATTATCTTGTTTATAATGAAACCAGAACAATTCCAAATATACAAGCATAGATATATACCCACTTCCATCATTCTACTTTTCAGTATATAGATGGAACTTCCATGCTTTGTGAATCATTTCAATAGTATATTGCCATTCAAGTTTGTTAAATAAATAAATTTTATTCCAGTCTGTTTCAACTTCAGACACAGTCTGGAAGAAGACAGTTTGGCCCCAGCAGGAAATTCGCCATTCGTCTCCCAACTACTTTTGAAAATGCTATTCCTTTCCTATTCACATAACAACTACCATAGATTGTTCATTGTTCAAAAGATACTATAATCAGTTTAACAACAGTTTTGTAACTTTTTTTGGAACACTGTGTGGTTTCTTCGTCCCTGGGAAAAGAGACAGAAAAAGAGAAATCAGAAAAATCAATTTGCAACTAGGTTTAATGATTGTCTGGAGTAACAACAAGGTTGCCCTAGGACTTGTCAAGCACTTCCAGCTGCTGTAAAATGTCTCACTTCCCCCCTCCCTACAGTCACATGATCACATTTCAGACTTTCTTTCTTTCTTTCTTTCTTTCTTTCTTTCTTTCTTTCTTTCTTTCTTTCTTTCTTTCTTTCTTTCTTTCTTTCTTTCCTGCCTATCTCACTATTGAAGCGACTCTGGGCATCTTGGCAACTGTTTTACATTAAAGACTGCTTGTGTTGTCCCATGGTCACTCAACATCATTTATGACATTTTTTTGCTAGCTTTTGCTAGTTTCCAGCAGCTTTTGCCAAAAAACACACCTTCAGGAGTATGGATTAGGACTTACAACTAATGTGATTTGTTTAATGATTACCATAAAAACATTCACATAATTGAGTCCGGTTATAGAGGTGCCTTAACCATCACAACTTATGACCAAAATTCCTGATTAAGATCACAGGTCAAGGACTACTGTATGAGGAACTGAGAAAGCCCAAATAGGAAACTTCAGTGCAGACATGATTCAAAAAGCAATTTATGTTGTTTTCCTTTTAATACATTTTTTTTAAAAAAAAATATCCAACATTATAGTGTGTTAAAGTGAAGTTTAGTATATTTTCCCATTTTCCGTATTTTTACTAGTAGTATTCTAGTATTTCTATTTTGCCTTCACCCTGCCTTTTGATTTAACAAGGAGCATACCAAAATTGGTCCAGATAATTAGTAGCACTTGGCTACCCTTGAATGCTTCTTAAAAGCCGAGCAGGGTTGAACTTAGTTACTATTTGGATGGGATAATATACTAAAATACCAAGTTTATTGGCTTGATGGAGAAGTCCAAACTACATGCTAAAAAGGTGAGCG
Organism: Vipera ursinii; assembly: GCF_947247035.1. NCBI lineage: Eukaryota > Metazoa > Chordata > Lepidosauria > Squamata > Viperidae > Vipera > Vipera ursinii. The sequence continues at coordinate 157,748,554 of NC_139516.1, read as the reverse complement.
CAAAGAACTTTTTATTGCCAAGAAAACTGCAGATAGGTTCTGGACCCCTACCAATTGGACTTTAGGCCTGGGTACAGCACGGAGAAGGCATTGGTCGCACTGGTGAATGATCTCTGGTGGGTTCGGGACAGGGGTTGCTCCTCTGTCCTAGTCCTATTAGACCTCTCAGCGGCTTTTGATACCATCGACCATGGTATCTTACTGCAGCGTCTCAGGGGGTTGGGAGTGGGTGGCACTGTTTTACAGTGGTTCTCCTCCTACCTCCTGGGTCGTTCGCAGTCAGTGTTGGCAGGGGGACAGAGGTCGGCCTCGAGGCCTCTCATTTGTGGAGTTCCTCAGGGGTCGGTTCTCTCGCCCTTCCTGTTCAACATCTATATGAAGCCACTGGGTGAGATCATTCGTGGTTTTGGGGTGGGGTATCATCAGTATGCTGATGATACCCAGCTTTTTATTTCCACCCCAGATCAACCCAGTAATGCCCTCTCTGTGATGTCCCATTGCCTGGAGGCGGTGAGGGTCTGGATGGGGAGGAACAGGCTTCATCTAAATCCCGACAAGACCGAGTGGCTGTATATACCGGCATCTCGGATTGTCCATTCTATTCCATCTTTATCTATAGGGGGTGAGGTGTTACCCCCCCATAGATAGGGCTCGCAACTTGGGTGTCCTCCTTGATTCACAGCTCAGTTTTGAAGATCATATAGGAGCTGTGACCAGGGGGGCTTTTGCCCAGGTTCGCCTGGTGCACCAGTTGCGGCCCTACTTGGACCGAGATGCCCTACGCACAGTCACTCATGCGCTCGTGACCTCTCGGATAGACTACTGCAATGCTCTCTACATGGGGCTGCCCTTGAATACCACTCGGAGGCTCCAGCTGGTGCAGAATGCGGCCGCGCGAGTTGTGATGGGGGTCTCCCAATACTCCCATGTAACACCTCTTCTCCGCGAGCTGCATTGGCTTCCAGTTGTCTTCCGGGTGAGATTCAAGGTGCTGGTGATGACCTATAAAGCCCTAAATGGCATGGGTCCGGGTTATTTACGGGAGTACCTTTTGCTGGCGTTAACTTCCCATCATCCTGTGTGCTCCAATAGAGAGGGCCTCCTCAGGGTGCCGTCGGTCAGGGAATGTCAACTTGCGGCCCCCAGGGGGAGAGCATTCTCTGTGTGCACGCCTGCCCTCTGGAATCAGCTCCCTTTTGAGCTCCGGATGGCTCCCGACCTTCGCTCTTTCCACCACGACCTGAACTGCTGCTGCACACTGCTGGCTCATAGTCAAGTGATTGTCCACTAGGACTCCAAGGTCCCTCTCATATTTACTGTTTTTGAGCCTGGTCTCACCTAATCTGTACTTGTACCTTTGATTTTTCCTGCCTAAATGTAAAACTTTGATTTTCTCCAAATTAAAATTCATTTCGTTGGATAGGGCCCATTGTTGAAGTTTGTCAAGATCTTTTTGGATCTTGTCTTCTGGGGTGTTGGCTATTCCAGTTTAGTGTCATCTGCAAATTTGATTAGTATCCCTTCTATTCCCTCTTTTAAGTCATTAATGAAGATATTGATGAATAATAATGAAGATATTCCATAGAGTGCTTCAAACAATTATGTCTGTGTCTATATTACTTTTAAGAATCTTTTGATTGTGATGGAAGAAAATGAATTAATTGAGCATTAAATTACTGGAAGAATTCTCATTATGTAGATGTTTTGAAAGTTGGCATCCACTTAACATTTAGAAAGTCTGTCTAATCTGTGCAAGTTGCACCTAGAATTTGCTTTAAGTTGGCATTTTGTACATAGGTATAGTAAAGGATATTTACTTCTTGTGTTTCTTTGGATAATTTTTACTCTGTGCTTTATTCAAAAAGCATTAATAAGAATTTATAACATATTAGTAATAGAACAATACTGTCCACTTTTAGAATGAAGGAGAGAAGGTAAAACATGAACCTGGGACTTCAGTTATTATAGTTACAAGTTAAAATTAAAATAAGTGTATGCATACATTACTATGATGAATCGTGGTTTATAAATTTCTTGTTTATTGATTTTTGCATATATTTTTTTGGTTTGTTACTAGCTCTTTGATGCAAAAGACCAGAGTTTGAAGAGAGCCTCATTAAATATAGAGTGTTTCTTAGCAACCAGGCAGGAGATTGCTTGAATATTTCAATATCACAAATACGTTTTATTAGTTCCTAAAATTTCTTCCACTAAGATGCTGGTGTAATAGTGCTTTAGTTTATACAATATGCTTGCTATATACAGGGACCTAACTGAACAGCAGATGGTTAACTTGGTATTATTCATCAGTGCCATTTCAAGATAGGTTATAAGAACTGATCAATCACACTAGAATTAATTGTTTTCTTTCAGATGTTCTTGTTATTATAGGATATAATAATAATAATAATAATAATAATAGGAGGAGGAGGAGGAGGAGGAGGAGGAGGAAGGTTGCAAATGATTTGTTGTGAGGAATACATGTTTTTCAAAAGAAATAAAATATTTATATAAATATGAGATTTGGGTATGTCAGAAGAAACATTGCAGGGAGATGGACTACTAAAAGATCTGTGTGGTAAAACAAGAGAAGATCATGAAAGTTGTGGTTGGGTGGAGTTGATGAGACCCTGAAAAAGAGAAAGATAAGAGTCTAAAAAAGCCAAAAGCCATGTACGAAGCAGTGTTTAAATGCTGTAGATGCAACAATGGTTTGGTGCAAACTTTATTTTGCTATTTCTTTTTAATCTCATGCCTTTAATTTTTTTTGCCTTGTTATTTCTAGCAGTTTTTCTCTAATCTGCACACCTCTGCTCACACATATACAAAGAATTGCATGATGGACATTGTACAGAAATAATGCATGTATGCTTCAACAGCGCCAAAGAACGATATCGTTAACCTCCAGCTCTAGTATCCAAATAAAGCCCAGGATTTCTTTCATTTCTGAAAAATCTTACTGGTTTATTGAATGATGAACTGGTTTATTGAAAGATGGGGGGGGGGGGAAGGCACGTAGCTGCCAGATTTTCACTCTTGACAAATACTTTCTCTGCTAATTCTTCAGTTTCCTAATTCCCAGGAATTCTTCTGCAGAATCCCAGCAGTTTCAAACTACTGCAAACATTTTTTATCTTTACCATTTTTCAGTTTCAGGTCCCAATCTAGGTTTTCCACACCAAATATATCTTAAAGATATATAAGTTTAAGTTCTAGGACTTCAGCTTCCATTAAATAAATGCTGGCATTTTGTTACACTACCTATTGTACTGTTGATCCTGTCTATTGTGTCTTTAATAGTGAAAGGTATGCCAGATCTCCCGTATCAAATTTTGGTTGCCTCAAAGATTGCATCCTTACTTGCATACATAAAATGCTGAGAATTTGTTGGGTTTTCCTTTTGCAACTGCTTGTTTATGATGTTTGTGTTCCATGATGTCAGCCATGAATGTGAACTTACATGTCCAACTGTGATCACTCAAATGTCTGATCAACTTTCATTTATCCCCCATTAAAAATCTGCTTCTTCTTAGATAAAAATATTGCAACAAGAGGCCTCAATTCAAATCGCACATATCACAATAGCCACTTAATTACATATTCTGCTTTTTACAGATAATTAATGGAACTGGTGGCTATGCTATACTCTATTTTTAATGTGGCTTACATTTTTCCCTGCTGTTCAAAGGGACTGTTTGTAAATACTGCTAAGGAAGATATACCTGATTTACCTAAGGTAAGTTAATGTCAGCCTTCTATGACCTAGATATAACACTATCATGCACTATGATAAGACCAAGCAAATTATTAAGGCACTGTATCCAATGCTGACTCATCTCAGCATCCTCATTTATCTCTCTCACACAGATATACAAACTGGATTGTATTATTAATGAATGAAGTTTTAGCTATGGCAAGAGAATAGAAAACAGTATGTGTTCAGAGATTCTTCAGTACGATCAGTAGGGGGCACAAAAGGCCCGCCATTTGAAGGCTCAAATCTTTGGTAGGTTGAACACTTAAAAGTAATTTTCTGCTTCACATCACAAATAGAAGGTAAACACACAACCCTGCAATCATGCATTGAAATTCTGTGTACAGTGTTCAGATAAGTGTTCACACCTGCTATAAACGTAAACATATATCTACACCTGCTTGATTATATAAAATAAAGAACATTTAGATTTGTTCATTTATAGTAGAGCCTGAAATGATTTTATTTAACATTTCCAATCAAATCATAAAGAATATAGAATTATTTGAGCTTTGAAAGAGGTAGCTATTTTAGGACTATCAGATATGAGCCAGAACAAAATCCAGATGAACATGAGATGGCAGCAAAGAGTTAAGAGTGTTCTGTTTGCCTTTTCTACCATCCAGTGATGGTCTGAATTTTTTTTCAGCCCAGATTTGATAATCCTACATTAATGCATTTGTAGAAAGAAAGCCATTGAAAAGATAAAATCAAGAATTAATTTCTCCTATCTGTTTAATTTTTAACACAAGTTGATCTGGCTCAGCTCCTTGATTTTAAAAGTTAATTGAGTGACAATAGGATATGGTTTTTGTGAATCATTTTTTTTCCTTGTGTAAAAATGAAAAGACTTGCAAATAAGCCTTTCCAAGTTAATATTTTAGACCAAAATAGGGTACCTTGAGCACAGACAGACAGATACATTCAGTGCTTTTTTTGTAAAAGAAAAAGGTGTCGGAACTCACACATGTCATACAACCCGCCTTGCCTACCCTACAAGGTTCCATCCAAAAAAGGTGCCGGAACTCCGTTCTCAGTGTTCTATGACAAAAAAAAGCCCTGGATACATTAAAGCAGAATTCAACACTTAGCAAAAAAAGGTAGAATAGTATAAAATATTGTGCTCCCATAGCTAGGCTCTGATTTATCCCACGAATAAGGTTGGAAATTACAGTGTTCTTTTTTAAAAAAAAGTGCAAATTAAAGAAAATGTGTGATACGTTCTTCTGGCTTTGTTTGCAATTCCTTTAAGTGTTTCCTGCTAGTGGAAAAAACCACCATCAATTGGCTTTCAGATAACATATTCAGTAATTTTAGAGATCAGGTGGAGGGGGGAGGGCCTTCTCTGTGGGGGCTCCGGCTTTATGGAATCAACTGCCGGTGGAGCTCCGGATGGCACCAGACCTCCGAACTTTCCGTCGGGGCCTGAAGACCCACCTGTTCGAATTAGCTGGTCTGGCCTGATGGGGGATTAAGGGTTTTTAATTGTTTTTAATTTGTACTACTGTTTTAATCGGGCATGGGTTTAATTCTTTTTTAATTTTTGTATTGTCCTTTTTTTATATATGCCCTGTGAACCGCCCTGAGTCCCTACCAAGGAGAAGGGCGGTATATAAATCAAATAAACTATAAACTAACTATAAACTATATCTATCCATCTGTCTATAATATTTAATTAATTTCTTTGGTTGTGATTATTCCTTGTTCCTGACCCTTTTTGCAGGGTGACCTCAGACTCAGGAGCAGTGTCGCTCTACATCCAATGAATGAATGCTATGTTGCCTTACTCTTTCCCATGACCCTATCTATTTTGTAGATACTGTTTTTACTTTCATTCTTTTGCCTATTTTAGTTCTTGGTTAAAAAGCCTTGCTTGGCTATAAAACAGATTTCTGCTGATTCAACCTGTTACTTTTTTTTTGCCTGGGGCACTATGCTGTCCAAAGAGAAAGAAGAACAGTACACTTATCAGTTATTTAATAAGAGAAAGCAATTGCAATAGCAGATCAATCTCTATAAAAGCTGTCAACAGACCATATTGTGGAAGAAGTCTGTTGAAAAATCTTAGTTAAATCTAATATGTGATTAAACTTCCACGTTATTTAGAAAGAGGGAGCAACAAGCTTTATTTATACTATCCATTTTCAAATATTTTAAGGTATTGTATTAGACAGAAGCATGGCATAATCCTTTGAAATGTAAACCAAGCATCTGCTAATTCCCCCTTTGAAGTATATGTGGGAATGAATGAATTTGATGGGGAGGAGGGCTCACAATAAAATAAACATCATTGACAGAAATTAAGAACTGAAATCTCATTCAGATCATTTGGTTCAGACTGCTCCAAAGCAGCTGCCCATAAGAGATTTAATATTAAAGTATAATAAATAATTTCTATAATTCCTTTGCCTAAAACAAATTTTGCTGTTTATATAGAGTTTTGAGTTTGTTTAATCTATTACTACTCCCAAGCTGTTGGTTCTGCCATAATCCAATCAGCTACTTAAAAAAGCATATTAATGATATTTTAAAAAGAAATATGAGTTGGAATTAATGGCAGAAGGTTCTCTTTTGTTCTCCGATGAATTGTGGAATATTATCAATCAACTTGAACCAAATTAATATATGAATTATGGTATTCAATATTCCTTGAAAACGTTGGTCTATTGGTATCGATAGAACAACTTAAATAAAATTTCATTACAGAAGAAGTTAATTTTCAGAATGTTCCCAACTCTAAAACTTAATATTAAATTTTAACTTAATGTTGACAATGTGAAATAAAGAAAAAGAAAAGGAGAACAGGAATATCTTCTTATTATATTATATCTTATTGTGTTTATATGTGGCTGGAACATTGTAGAGTACAATTTTCCACTCCAATATTCATTGCAAAAAAAATTGAGGGATTTCTGGGAAATATTGGAAAGTCTACATTAATCTCAAATAAAATATATTTAATTATATATCAACCCATTCCTTCTTTAAGTAGTAGCAGCCTGCCATCCTGGCTATGTTTCTGTGCCTCAGAGCTCAGAATCATATAGGCAGTTGTTTTCCCTGTGACATTATAGAAGTGAAAAGTTGGCCTTAAAAGGAGCAGGATAGAAAGAAAATTGTATGATAGAACAATTCAGAATTTTCAGGTTGAGACAGAAACAACTAGGCTCAAATTATAATATTTTGAATACATTGTGCAAGGGTCAAGTTGTTTGGAGAAAACTCTGATGCTGGGGATGGTGGGAGGAAAGAGAAAAAGAGGATAATTAGCAGCAAGGTGGATGGAAGTAATTGCAGGGTTGATGGGTACACCAGGTTGGGGACAGAGTTTTCTGGAGAATATTTAACTATGTGATTGCTAAGAATAGATATAGACTCAGTGGCATAGAATCAAATCAAATAAAATATATTGGTAACCATTACATTTGGCAGCTATCTTAAACTTGATATGGAATAAGAACGCTAAGGCTTTTTTTAATAGTAAGGATATCTACTGTTACTAATATGATTAACTTGTATAGACCCATTAAATAATGCCTCACAGCTGTTTATTTAAACTATATTCTGCAAATTATCAGTTTTTAATCTGTGCTACAGACTTTAATATAAATGAAGATTCAAGGTTAGGTTGAAGTGTTTCAAAAATAACTTCTATTTCTTCAAATTCAAAGGCAATAGAATAATATAGTTTGGGATTTCAGCTAATTTGCTATTTTTCATTAATGTGTAGAGAATATACTTTTTTACATATACATCTACATATTTCACAAACACAAAAATTGTTGCTGATTATATTATTTTTCAATTTCTTTTGTTTTACTGAATGAAGTTATGAACTCTTCAATAGGCTCCACTTCAAACTCTGACCATTCTCCAATGCTCTCCCAATTAAAAATCAGCCAGTTCTAAAGTTGAATATTGAATATTTCTTCCCTACGAGATTATAATTGTGGAATATATTAAGAAGAAAATTTGATCTTTTTTTAAAAAATAAATAAATTGGGACTCTATTAATGTATTAATTCTCTGGGATACATTTAAGATATTTAAAGTCATCAATCAAGAGATCCATTACTGCTTTTACCTCAGCAAAAAAGAGACTTAGATACTCTAATCTTAAGCCATTAGAAAGGATGTTTAAAGATTCAGTCTTATTATATAGTAGAAGTCCCACAAATGAATCATATCAAGCACTAATAGCAGCTTAAACTGAGACTTCTACACTGAGAAATTTATTAGCTAAAAATATTGGGCACTATTTGAGGAAAGTTATTGGCTTATTGCCTGAATGAGAAAAAGCAACATTTTATCTGGACTTCAGGCCAATGATGGACTATTATAAAATGTGACAGAATAATTAATCATTAATGTTATAACTTTTATACTGATTTTTAAAACTACAAATACCTAAAAGCAAACAGCAAATTATTAATTTCTTGGGGAATGTTGACAAGACAATTCCCAGGCAGATAAAAATAAGTTGGCACAACCCCAGAAATCCCAGGGAGACTGCAATCTATAAAATCAGGGAAAGTTTATAGATTGGATCAATCTTCAGCTGAATGGTACAGCACTTTTACAGGTCTATTTTCATGTAATGTATATTGGTGGGGTTCTGTAACCAAACTTGCAATCTTTTATATTTCCTTTATCATATTATATTACATTACATTTTAATGTGAAAAAGACCTCCCACACACATCCAATTTCATAAGCTATAGACCAAATATCTTTGTTCAGTGTGGATGCTAAATATTAAGTGAAAACAATGCAGGAAGCTTCAGAAAATATTTGCATTAATAATTTACCAATCCTCCATCTGGATTTATAAAAAAAAACAGACAAGCATCTAACAATGTTCACCTGGTGATTGATATTATGGAAGCTGAAGTACATAAATTAGAATGAACTGTTCTAATTCTGCTGGGTGCTAGAAAATCCTTTGATGTGGTTCAGATTGAATATATGTTTGTGTGTATTTATTTGTATTCCTCCATTATTTTTACAAATAACCCAAGGCAGCTAACATTTACAGCATACCTTCCTCCACCTATTTGAAGTTTGTTCTAAGAAGATATGGATTTCCACCATATTTTGTTCATTTTGTAAGGATTTTTTAAAAATAAATGAAAGTCTGCATTTGTTGAAGATGACTGGGCTGAGCCCGAGGGAGTGGTCAAATACTTATCGGTCACGAGTCGCTTCAAACCCCAAGAGGTTATTAGCCCACCTTGAATTCTATTGACTCTTATTTACTGCCAATTTGCTTTGACTGTTAGTGGTTCACATTCTTGTAGAGGGTATTAGCAAGCAATAAGCCTGTATTCATTTGAACTACCTTGCATCCTGGTTTCTTGCACCTGACAGCATTTCTTATTTACCAGAATCTAGAGATGTCTCTAGGTATCTTTAAAACAAGGGTCATAAAACTGATTTTCATATCACCATTATTTTTGTTCTGCAAATTCTCAGAAGCATTATCAAGACAATCTGTCGGTTCATTTTTGCTGATTCTAAATTCTAAAAAGTAACAAATGAAAATAACTGATGTGCCCCAAGTTGGTGCAGAACCAAGAATTCTAAACTCATATCACCCATTCTGCACACAAAATAGAAAGGAAAACTTATAGAAAACTTACAGAAAACTTACTGAAAATGGGGAAGTAACAAAACAGAGGCATCTATCTTAAAATAGGATGCTCCTTACACTATTGGAAATTCAAGAATTGATGCAAAAAGTTTCTTCTAATGATGAAATAAAGCCATAGTATCTCACCCCACCTATACAAATCCTTAAATTTTAGGAGCCTCAGTTACATCACAACTAAATCAGAAATAAATCAATTTAGCTCATTAGTACTATTGGTATTGTGGGGATGCAGAGATTTAATTTATTTATAATAAATTATTCATTTATTGCAATTATTCATCAAGGGTTTTTTGGATAATCTGATTCCAATTGTTAAAAATCCTTATTTTGCTACATTAATTTGTAGAACTCGTTTAATTCATTAAATTAAATTCCATTAAGACAAACATCTACAAGATATATCTTTAGCCATTGCACTCAATGGAAAGAACAATCTTTAACAAGTTCCAGAATGCTAAAGTTTCAGATCCATTAAGACTTTGGGTTTTCTGTGTTTTCCATTTTCACTAACTAGATGTTTGTAAATTAATTATGAAAGTTACACTTTTTCCTCTAGGATATAGTTCCTATAAACCTCCAAAGAGCTTCCCTCTATTCAAGAACAAGTTAAAAACACTGACTTTATTTTCTTTATGTGCAACTTATTCCTTCCTCTGGCCACAGTACTATGAGTTTCATTCCATTATTTTAATGTGTTTCTGTCAGCAGAGAAAAAGCAGGGTAGTGCATTCACTTTCAAAGAATAGAAATTTGCTCAAGCTTCTCAAAAGTAAAAACACTCTGTTACAAATAGGATGGACGCATTAACTGATTCTGCTAATGACTCTTTTTTTCTATTTCTTGATGATATACTTCCTTTTCCTCGTTTCTAATCTTTTCAGGACATCTGATAACTATTTGTTATCAGACTTTAGCTACAAAATCAATTTCTCTGGTCGATGTTTTTTCTAGAATTGTAGGAAACACTTAGCTGTAACCTTGACCTTAATATTTAAATTAACCCACCAGTTGCTTATATATTGCTTATGAGTTGCTCAAATGTTGCTTATGTATTGAAATTCTTATTAATTTTTTTTCCTGGTACGACATGGATTAAGATTATGAATCTTACAAAGTCTAAAGATTACAGAACATGATACTGTAATTCTGTTTTCTAAAGTACATTTTTATCCCCAAACTACATTAATAGAGAAAAGAGTTTCCTGAATTTTGACTATTACTCAATTTTTGCAAGAAAAAAATTAAACCTTGACAACCTTGGGTCTCCCCAAGAAGCTTACTTTCATAAATGAATGTTGTTGCTATATTAGGTCCTGTCAATAAGGATCATGATAAAATGTTGAAATTGAGCTCTAAGGTGAAAGACCTCAAAGATCTTAATCATAATCATAATAGTAAAGTTGGAAGGGGCCTTGGAGGTCATCTAGTCCAACCCCCTGCTCAGGCAGGAAACCCTATATCATTTCAGACAAATGGCTCTCCAGTCTCTTCTTAAAAACTTCCAGTGTTGGAGCATTCACAGCTTCTGGAGGCACGTTGTTCCACTGGTTAATTGTTCTAACTGTCAGGAAGTTTCTCCTTAGTTCTAGGTTGCTTCTCTCCTTGGTTAGTTACCATCCGTTGCTTCTTGTCCTGCCTTCAGGCGCTTTGCAGAATAGCTTGGCTCCCTCTTCATGATAGAGAAGTAAACTGTCTGCAGTTCATTGGGATGATCAACTCAGGATGGTGTATAGTATACTGCTGGAATGCTGGGGGAAAATAAAGTATAATGTACGTACAGTAATTATACTGTACATTAGCAAAAATGAAAAGAAAATTCTGAAATGTAATAGATCTATCTCTAATGTCATCTAATGCCCCAACCTTGCCTCCAACATCCATATGTCATCTGGGACCTTCAGGGGAATGTCATAAGATGAAATCTCTAGTAATTGAATATATAAATGTGATACATAAAACTGATGGTCAAAGTCGCCTGATGGAAATTTAGATGTTCTCTCTCTCTCTCTCTCTCTCTCTCTCTCTCTCTCTCTCTCTCTCTCTCTCTCTCTCTCTCTCTCTCTCCACAAACTCAAACATATGTGCTATTTTTCTGCATGAAATTTCAATTCCAAGGTTATAAATTCTATGTTTAATATTTGATTAATTCCATTATTATTTCATATAAAAATGCCATACTATGTATATGAGAAATATAATTGTTATTCAGCAACCTCTGTACAGAAAAACAAGCCTATTTTGTCAGTTTTGTCTGTTATTTGGTAAAGGACGGCTGATAGTCAATAAATCAGAAGTTAATTGATTGTTTCTACAGTAGCAATGTTATGCATGAACTGTTTATAATAAAAGAAATATAACTAGAAAGGACATCATCCAGGCTAAACTGTTATACAAATATCCATTTTCTTTTTGTTTTATAATAGTTTTCAGTGCTCTTATTACACAAGGCTGCCTGAAGCTTTCCTGCTGTTTCTGCTTTTTTTAAAAAAAACTTTAATTAGATTTCTGGTGAGGACTTTAGTATGAAGATGCAATAGTTTAATTTGACATGTATTTTTTTTAAAAAAAATCATACTTTGGGGGGGGGAAATCATATATATATAGGATTTTCATGGAAATTAGACTGAATCGGCATAGATACAATATGGTATTACAGTACTATAGGCTAGATTGGGGAAACAAATAACCATTTCTTTATGATTGCCAGGGAAGCTACACTGTACTATCCATGAAGTTACCAGGAGAGTCCAACTCAACTCCCTAGTCCAGACATATCAAACACAAGGCCCGGGGGCCAGATCCGGCCCGCGAAGTGTTTTTATGCGGCCCGCGAAGCCATCCTGGAAACAGTGAGGGAACGGCCCCCACTGCCTTGGCCCTGGCTCAGAGACCCCCAGATCTGTCCCCCTCCTGCCCAGGCCCCCATAGGCCCCCTTGATGCCAACGATGTAGAGCTGGCCACGCCCACCCAGTAGGCCACGCCCACCCTGGCCACGTCCACCCGGCCCCCTGAGGGCAACTGCAATGCTGATGCGGCCCTCCATGAAATTGAGTTTGACACCCCTGCCCTAGTCCTAAAAGAGTCTTTCTTTTTTATGACTAGGGATGGCAGAAAAATTTCTTCCAATTGTGTGTATGTAAATTCATCCAGTCACACCTAACCAAACTTACACACAAACCGGAAAATACTTGAATCACAAATTCTGCACTTTCACAATGTTCCCATGTGAATTATACTTTAAAGAATGCTCAGAAAGAAGATTTTGAGCTCAAATGTGGATAGAATGCATTATGCTAAAGAAAATGTATTTCTAAATAGTGTGCATTCCTGAACATTTATAAGAATGTGCACTGTGTATATGTATCTGTATGTATACAAATGTTTATGTTTTAAATATCAATTTTCATATGGAGCAAAAGCACATTTCCAACTAAACTTAAAGAATTAAGCAGTAAAATGAGTAAATGATGAAATAACAAATTTGCTATCCTTTATGTGTGTGTAATTAGGCTTAGGAAGCAGTTGCACAGTTCTAAGCTGACTTAAATCAGTCTGAGAATTAATTCTTCAGTCAGTTTTTGAAAGATAATTCTGCTGGACCAAAGTAATGAAAGCTGCAAAGCTAATTAAAATCAGGCATCAGGTTTTTATGTACTGCTTTTGATTTGCCATTCATGGAACTTAGAACTTTTCTTTTAAAAGACTTCCAAATGATGTTTTCACACAATTTAGATAGGGGGAAAATGCTATATTTTTGCACATGATCTGGAAAAATGAGAAGCAAAAGAAAAAAAATCAACTCTATGTTGCCTTTCCCCCTATTATCCTTTCATTTGCCATTATCTTCATTCACAAAGTTCCATTTTCTTTCTTTCTGTCCAGATAAGGACATTTGGACTCGGTCCTTGTTATCTGCATGGGTAAATATAATTTACTGGAGCTAGTGTAATTAGGGACTCCTCCAAATGTAGCTTGAGGTAGACATCTCTGTATTACCTTTAGTGGGGTGGATGTTTTAACGAATGTGCTTTTGACACATTGTTTCTGATCCAATAAGAAATCAAACTGAGATTAGCATCTCAGCTGGCTTGATGGAAACAGTTTTGGAAATGCCCTGGGATGCCTCCTAGAACAAAGGAACGAAGCAGACTTCTTAAGGGTAGAATTAAATTCTGGAGCAGGGACGATAATTTATCTTGCCACCCAGCCCCTGCTATAAACCACACGGAGAAGCAATGATCAGATGAATAGAATATTCAGAGGTAATATGAGCAACAATACAATCAATCTTCAATGGATGTATCAACAGTGCTTCATTTGCAAAATGGAAATACCTTTGATTCAATTTGGGGAGAGTTTAGGGTTACAGGTTAAGGAACCAGTACATCATACTTGAGGCAGAGCTCAGGCTTAGAGAATCGGTTTTGTCAGGGGTGGGTTTATTTCTTAACTGTAAATTCCTGTTATAGAGTTTTTGCTACAGTTTTCAACTGTTTCACTCCTTAGTTCAGATTGTGCTTTCAATTTTCAGCAGTTATGACTGGTGGCTGCATAAAGATACTTGTCAGCAGTGTGTGGCCCTGGAGTTATAGGTTGCCCATGGTTTTAATTTTTTTAAAAAAAGCTTTAGAAGTATGGGGGTGCCTTGGGGGCCAGTGGTTAAGATGTTGGGCTTAATGACTGGCAAGCCAGCAACCCAGGTTCAAAACCCGAGTACCACATGATGGGTTGAGCTCCCTTCCTAGACCCAACTCCTGCCAACCTAGCAGTTCAAAAGAATGGAAATGGGAGTAGATAAATAGGTACCACTTTGGTGGAAAGGTAACAGCACTCCAGGATGTCATGGAGGGAAATTTCTTCAGACAGTGCTGGTTCAATGACTTTGAAACAGAGATGAGCATTGGTTGAACCTGGGTTGCTGGCCCTATAGTTGGCAATGACTAGCACAGTAAAATCTGCAGGAACTCCCTTTTTTTTAAGTAGTATTGTGGATTTAACTGAGTTGACAGTCCACACTGGTCATTCACTAGTCAAGCTCTTACCTTCAGTTGTATGATTGTAAATTAGGGTTTTTCCATCACCCGGTTGCCCATGGATGGACTGAGACACAGATAATTGGAATTTTGAAATAAGATTCTATTATTCTTACTTGATGCTATGTTAGTTGACACTAAGACTCTCTCTTAGCTGTTACAAATCTTATCAAGAAATTCACTGCCCTAAATTTTATGTTAGCACTCAAAACCCACTATAAAATGCTTCTAACATATTTAGATTTCATTTTCCAATACTGTCTTTGTACATCAAATTGCTGCAAGGGAAAAAGGTGAAATGATATAATGACAGAGGTAACATGAGCAAAACATAATTTATCCTCATTGACTGCACTGCCAATGCTTTATTTACAGAATGAAAGGTATCAGTGCCCTAGAGTGCCAAATGATAGCTCAGAAGCTTTGAGTTTATAATCAGAAATCCCCCTTTCTGCATTTACATTGGAATGGGAAGGAATTTTCAAATTCAGATGTTCTGGATTTCTATTAAAAAAAACAGTAGAGATTTGTATGCCAATTCCCCCCTCCCCCCAAATTCTACTAGATTGTTTATATTTGTACATTTCAAATAAAACTGTTATGAAAATGCATATATTAGAGAACAGTGAATATATACACAGAGAAAATGGATATGTGTAAAGAATGCATATATTCAATGATATATATAATAAAAGTGGAACCAAATAAATCCTTATGAACCTGCATGTACCATTATGTTAATTTACTTTAAAAAATACTCAAATTGTGGAAATAGAATGACCATTAAGGCATGGCAAATAGAAATTAAGCAAAACTTAATTGACAGAAAGTGTTGTCATCCAAGCCAATCTTATGCAGCAAGCCACTACATATCACCTCCAATAGATGAAACACCACCGTTGATTTAAATATCTCCAGACTGTTCCTTTATTGATTATCTCTTACTGATAGGATATTTTTTCATGATATTGAAATGAAATAAATTTTAAACCCATTGAGGTTTTTTTCTCTTCTCCTCCAACCACTAATAAGGACAAATATTGTCTGGCTCCCAGTCTTTCTTATCCAACATATAAACACACCTATTCCCATAATTTTTTCCTGCTAGACCAGAGGTCCCCAAACCTTTCTGTACCAGGGACCAGTTACGTGGAGAGAGGTTTTTCTGTGGACCGGAGGGGGCATGGTTTTTTGTGCTGCCTGCATCCTGTGGATGGGGCTTTCCTTGCTTTTGCAGACCAGTTGCTGGTATGCCACGGCCCAGCACTGGTTCATGGACCAGGGGTTGAGGACCCCTGTTCTAGACCTTCAAGCCTTTAAACTATAATTTGTCAATATTCTTTCTAAAATGTGATAGCCGGAAAGAGATACAATATTTTAATGCACCATAGGCAACACGGAGCAAAGCAGAGGAGTAACTTTCCTTGCACTTGATACCCTTGTATTTCTTCCAGACATGTAAATATACCTAGTTATTTGAGTAATGTGTTGTGTCCAAAGAGAAGCTTTAGATAAACATTATATTATTCAATTTTTATCTAAATCCTATATTTTGTTTGTCTTAGATCAAAAGAAAAATAGTCTCAGTGATAAAAATAGATAATTTTACTGAGTTGGTGTTCATATTTGACTTCACTGAGGACAAGACAGGTTGAGTATAAATATGGAGATTACATTGCATTTAAATTTGGACCCTAGGGAGATATCTATTACACAACACCTTCCATTATTCTAAAAGCAAGGCATGAGTGCTATTTTAACAAGGTCTTGGTCAACTCTTCTACTGTGGTTGAATAATACATTATTACTTTTCCACCTTCCCATCTTGAGTTCTGTAAGTGGTATGTATCATATTTCCCTTCAGCTCTACTGCCAAGGTTTTTAGACAGCTGCCTTGATTGCATGAAAAATGTGTGTCAAATCTAATATATACTGTACTTGAAACTTTAAAAAAATACTACCATCTATGCGGGGTTTTTTTCAAATTTATTATAACAGTCTGTTGAAAATGTGCCTTTTACTGTATTTTATTAGAGACATAAAATATGGAAATCAAAATGTTTTATGCAGTCCTTTGAAAATTTTATATACTCAACATTTAGACACTCATATGACAGACTGTATGCAAGAAAATAAATCATTTGAATAAATATTCTTATGCATTTTAAAATTTAAAGTATGTTATATTTGCAATCAGTATAGTTCATATTTTAACTTTAAAGCCATGCCTGTTTTACAAAATTGTTACATATAGTATGGTAATGTAAAGCCACTGAGAGAAAACATAACCATAGATTGCTTAAAACTTTCTATGGTGTTGAAAGCAGAACTCTAACTGAATGTCCACTATCTAAGTATCACTGAGGTTCAAGGTGTTAGTTATGACTTACAAAGCCCTTCATGGCATGGGTCCGGATTACCTATGGCAACACCTGCGACCGGCGTCAACTTCCCTCCGTCCAGTGCGCTCCCACAGAGAGGGCCTCCTCAGGGTGCCGCCGATCAAAGAATGCCGATTGGTGACCCCCAGGGGGAGAGCGTTCTCTGTGGGTGCACCAGACCTCTGGAACCACTTACCGGTTGAGCTCTGGACGGCCCCCGACCTTCGCTCCTTCCGGCGCGATCTTAAAACATTTTTTTTTCGAACAAGCTGGCCTGGTCTGACGGGATGGGGTTGGGTTTTTAAAACTAGTTTTAACTTTAATATGTATTGATTTTATGGGCATGATGTTTAATGGTTTTTTAATTTTTGTATTCGATTTTTATTGTGTATTGCCCTGTTCACCGCCCTGAGTCCTTCGGGAGAAGGGCGGTATAGAAATCAAATTATTAAATTAAATTAAAACTTACCATTAGGAACATGTTTAGTCATACTTATACAGCTAGTCCTCAACATCTGACCACAACTGAGCCCAATATTTATGTTGCTAAGTGAGACCTTTGTTAAGTGAGTTTTGCCCCATTTTATGGCCTTTCTTTCCACAATTGTTAAGTGAATCACAGCAATTGTTAAGTTAGTAACATGGTTGTTAAATGAATCTGGTTTTTCCATTGTCTTTGCTTGTCAGGAGGTCACAAAAGGGGAATCACATGACTTTGGGACACTACAATTGTCATAAATATGAGTCAGTTGCCAAGTGTCTGAATTTGGATCACATAGCCATGGGGATGCTGCAACAGTCATAAGTGTGAAAAATGGTCATAAGTCACTTTTTTCAGTGTCGTTGTAACTTTGAACAGTCTCTAAATGAACTGTTGTAATTTGAAGACTACCTGTATAACAAAAAAAAGAATAAACATACCTTTAGTCATTATAAATGAAGCAAACACTTTAGAGATTATAAATTTGGTATAATTCCATGTGCCAATGAATGTAGGTTACGTATAAAACAAATTTGGTGAGTGAATGTTAATCCATATGTTTTTGTAATGTGCAAAGGCTCTGAAATGGGTTGGGCTTTCTGACAATACTGGTCCTTAGGAATTTTTATTCCTGTTTTCTTCTCTATTTTTTTTTTAAATCCCAGAAAGAAAAAGAAAAAAACAGAGCAAGATTAACAGTTTACTGTTCCTTTGTTCAAGGAGATCGAAGTAGAGCTTGTGATTATGACTCTGACAATGCCCTCCCCAACAGTACAATGCTGGTTAGGAATGTCTCCAGTGATGGACACTCTCGAGTCATTTTCTTCAAAAAAAAAAAAAAGAGTAAAGAAAGGTGAGGATACAACAATAATTACATACACTTGTAAACACTGAAATTCATTAAAACGATAATGTTTAGTGTTGTGTATGTAAATAGTTAGCAATAAGCCATGAAAGAGATTGCAAACACTGTGCAGCTTTGCAAGGTTTAAAGCGGGAAAATAAGGTGCAATCATTGGACGCCACAACCAAGGAGCGGGAAAACAGACTGTTTGTATTGGTTACAGTTCAAACGCTTTCTCTATAAAAGGGTTGCAACATTTGACATTTGACAGTTGACTTTGTGTATTCAATAAACTCGTTCAGTGTTAACCACTCTGAGTCCTCGTCAATTCGAACCAAACAACTGGCGACGAAGGTGGGATTGACAGAAGACCAGAGATTAGGAAGAATTGTCGTGAAGGCGGCAAAGTCAGAGCGAGTCACAGTCAACCGAGCGGCCGCGGCAGAATAGGAAAAAAAATTCTCCGAATGGCGCAAATCGGGTCACTGAAGGAATTTGACCCTAACTTCCCCGAAGATTGGGAAGAATACATTGGTCAGGTCGAAGGATTCCTGTTAGTGAACGGAATCACTGACGACCGAAAAAAAACGGCGGCACTTTTGACAATTTTCGGCACACCGGTCTACAGAGTCGCTGTCGGGCTGTGCCAGCCACAACCAGTCTCCAGCGTGCCCTATGCCGACCTCCTTGCAAAACTAAAGGTTCACTTTACTCCCCGAAGGTCCGAACTTTTTTGGCGGCGCATCTTCGAGAAGAGAAATCAGAGACCAGGGGAGTCCATACAGAAATTCGTCGCTGCCGTCAGGGAAGCCGCAGTACGTTGCAAATACGATAATTTAGAAATTAGGATTCGGGACAGAGTCGTGCTGGGCTTACGCGATGAACAATTACAAAATAGAATAATCGCCAAACCTACCGGCGATTTACAGGAAGTGCTCGACGAACTCCTAACGTATGAGTCAACCGGGTATCGCGACCCCCCCCGCAGTAGCATGGCGACAGCACCTGAAATTAACCAAGAGGGCTATGTGGACTGCGGGGAGGTGGATCAGCAGTGGGAGGAAGAGATCGCCGAAGTCTCCAGGCGATTTGGAAAGATGGCACCCAGACAACTTAGAAGCGAGGGGCCTGAACCCGGCCGCCGGCAACAACCCGCAACACCGCAAAGACCACCGACCGGGGCACAACGACCGTGGCGGGACACCGCAACCAGACCGCGCGACAACGACACCCAGAACCGATGTGGCAGCTGTGGCGGCAACCATCCCCGCGCTTCCTGCCGATTCCGCACCGCCAAGTGCAGGGCTTGCGGCAAGACCGGCCACATCCAGGCCATCTGCAGAAACCGCGTTCGGGACTCCCGTCTGAATGAAGTCGATGTGTGGCCAGAGGGTAAGGTAACCCCCAATGCTAGTGGCAAGGAGACCCCTAGATCCCGGGCGAAATTTCCAAACCTAAGGGAGGTGGCCCGAGTCAATCGGAGACGGCAGGGAAGGGGGCACAATTTTCCGGACGGAAAATTAAAAATCACAGTCCTTCTGCAAGGGGTTCCTTGCAGAATGGAAATCGACTCTGGGGCTTCAGTGTCGATAATTTCCACTGAAACCCTTGAGAAAATTGAACAACTAAGCGGAAAAAGAATTCCACTTAGTCCAACAAATATTCAATTAATGGACTTCCAAAAAAGTCCAATAATCGTAAAAGGAAAGACCAGCCTTAGAGTAAACTTTAAGGGGTTTAAGGGGGTCTTAGATTTGGTAGTTACGGAGGGGAATAGGACTAGCTTAATAGGGCTTAATTGGTTTCCTGCCCTGGGAATTTGGATAGGGGGAATAAATTCTGTGATTAGAAATAAGACCCTCGAATCCGTCTGCAAAGAATTTGCAGACGTATTCGATGGATCTCTAGGCAAGTACAAAGGGCCCCCCATTAATTTTAACCTAGACCCCTCAGTAAATCCAATCAGGCTAAAGGCCCGGAGGGTACCTTTTGCCTTAAAAGAAAAAATCGAGGCCGAGCTCGACCGGCTTGTAGGCCTCGGAGTTTTAGAACCTGTCGAGGGCGGTTTGTGGGAGACGCCGATCGTCACACCCCTCAAACCCAATGGGGATGTGAGGATCTGCGCCGATTACAAAGCGACCCTCAACATTGGAATGAAAAAGCATGCTTACCCGGTCCCGACGGTGAAGCAGGTCCTCGCCACGATCCAGGACGCCGCCATCTTCGCCAAGCTCGACTTGGCGCATGCGTACTTACAGTTGACTGTTTCCAAAGAGGCGGCAGAGGCACAGACAATTGTTACCCACAAGGGGGCGTTCCGAGTCCACAGACTGCAATTTGGAATTGCAGCAGCTCCAGGCATCTTTCAAGAAGTGATGGAGAGGACCTTAAAGGGCATACCTGGAGTATGCCCTTACTTTGATGATGTCCTAATAGCTGGAAAAGATGAAGGAATGTTAGTAGAGCGACTGGAACAGGTACTGGGTAGATTTAGAAAGGCTGGATTAAAATTAAAAAAGGAAAAATGTAGCATAGGGGTTAAATCCACTGATTTTTTGGGGTTCAGGATTGACAAAAGCGGAGTCCACCCTACCCCTGAAAAAATTAAAGCAATAAAAGGGGCGCCTGAACCAAGGAACAAGGCTGAGCTACAGGCCTTCCTAGGCTTGGTAAATTTTTATCACACTTTTGTGCCACATAAGGCTGCCATTGCAGAACCACTGCACAGGCTTTTAGATAAGAAGACCCCTTGGCATTGGCAAGACAAGCACAAAGCGAGTTTCCAGACCTTAAAAGATATCCTTTCCAGTAGCTCAACTGTAACCCACTTTATAGAAAACAGACCAATCTACCTGGCGTGCGATGCTTCGCCTTATGGCGTTGGGGCAGTAATCAGCCATTTAGACACCCAGGGAATGCAAAGACCCATTGCTTACTACTCCCGCACACTAACCAAGGCAGAGCGGAACTATGCTCAAATTGACCGGGAACCTTTAGCCATAGTGGCAGGAGTTAAAAAGTTCCACGACTACCTGTATGGCAGGAACTTTACAATACTGACAGACCACAAACCCCTGCTGGGACTGTTTACCACAGATAAACAGACTCCCCAAATTATGTCTCCCAGGATGCTGAGATGGTCCATTTTCCTCTCAGCATATTCATTTTCCCTCCAATACCGACCAGGTAAGGACATGGGTCATGCAGACGCTCTTAGCAGATTGCCCCTTAGCACAACAGAGGAGGACCCTGCCCCAGTGGGACAAGTAATGTCCCTACAAGATATTCCTGATCTGCCCCTAACTGCTAAAGACATAGCTGAGGCAACCAATAAGGACCTCATCTTAAGGAGAGTAATGGCTTGGGTCATGAGCGGTTGGCCCAACGCCAACCCGGACGTAAAATACAGTCCATTTTTCAGAAGGAAAGATGAACTATCAGTTCATATGGGTTGCTTACTTTGGGGAACTCGTGTAGTAATTCCAGAAATCCACAAATCAGCTATTCTATTTGAATTGCATGAGGGACACCCCGGAATAGTAAGGATGAAGGCCCTGGCTAGGAGTCACTTGTGGTGGCCAGGATTGGACCAAGACATTGAGGAATGCGTTGCCAATTGCCATCTGTGCCAACGTTCCAGGCCTGAACAACAACACATCCGCACACATAAATGGGAGCTAGCTAGGAATCCTTGGTCCAGGATTCATATTGACTTCGCTGGACCTTTCCAGGGGTTAACGTTCCTTGTAGTGGTCGACAGCTACTCTAGATGGCTAGAAGTAGTACCGGTCAGTTCAGTAACGGCAGGCAGAACAATACAGGCATTAAGGGGCCTCTTTGCCACTCATGGGTTGCCGGATTTAATAGTGTCTGATAACGGGCCACAATTCACATCTATTGAATTTCAGGATTTCCTCAAGGCCAACTCGATTAAGCATAAGACTTCTGCACCCTTCCACCCCTCCACCAACGGATTGGCTGAAAGGAACGTGAGGACCACGAAGGACGCGCTTAAAAGAATCATTCGAGGTGACTGGCATCAGAGACTAGCTGAGTTCTTGTTGGCTCAACACACAACCCCTTGTTCGGCTACAGGGAAAAGTCCAGCTGAAATGAGGTGGGGAAGGAAAATCTTGACCAAGTTGGACAGACTACACCCTGACCGACTCCAACCAAACATTGAATTAGACATTCCTAACAGAACATTTGAAGTGGGGGACTTGATTTGGGCCAGGAACTACGCCCAAGGGGATAAATGGATTCCTGGGGTGGTAACTGAAATCTTAGGTCCCCTATCATACATCATTAAGGGGGAAGGGAATAGGATCTGTAAAAGACACATAGACCAGCTGAGGAAAAGATCTAGTGGGTGTGTGCCAGCTGAGGGGGACCAAAGCTCAGTAAGGGCAAACAGTACAGATAACATTAGGCCAGAAAGTGGTGTAGTGGTCGGGCAAGATGACATATTTCCTGATGCCCATCAACAACAATTCAGTCCAATTGATTGGGAAATACCCCTGCGAAGTAGGCCAGTGACAACTGAATCCCAAACACAACCTAATACACAAGGCAGTACATCTGAAGCCAGTAACCCTGAGCCCAGGTCTAGTAGTAACCAGCATAGTAACCAGCCGCCAAGCAGTCAACCAGGAAGAAGGGTCCCTAGCGGCCAAAGTAACAGATACCCTTCTAGAATACATAGGCCACCAAAATACCTAATGGATTTTGTAAAGAAATGACACCAACTGGGGGGTAAGGGGTGTTGTGTATGTAAATAGTTAGCAATAAGCCATGAAAGAGATTGCAAACACTGTGCAGCTTTGCAAGGTTTAAAGCGGGAAAATAAGGTGCAATCATTGGACGCCACAACCAAGGAGCGGGAAAACAGACTGTTTGTATTGGTTACAGTTCAAACGCTTTCTCTATAAAAGGGTTGCAACATTTGACATTTGACAGTTGACTTTGTGTATTCAATAAACTCGTTCAGTGTTAACCACTCTGAGTCCTCGTCAATTCGAACCAAACATTTAGAGTTTAGACAATTGGAAGCCTTACATTATCATTTTTAAGAAAGTGTACTAGATATATTTCTGTCTGTTTTTTATACACTTTGTCATGGTTGCATATTTTTCCGTCACAAACCTTTTTATATTTGCTGTCTTCAAAAGAGTGGCCTTAGTCTTTTAAATGCAGATGGACTGCTGAATCTTATCCCGATGGGCTTGTTCTCCTAGGTTGTGCCATACGTTTATGAAGTTGTTGTTTTGTTTCCCCAATGTACAGATCTGCACATAGCTCACTGCAGTGTACTGCATATACCACGTTGCTCAGTTTGTGTCTGGGTGTTTTATTGTTGGTGTGGACAAGCTTCTGCCTTAGTGTATTCTTGGGTTTGAATTGTGCACGTATGTTCTGTTGGCTAAAGAGCCCCCTGAGCTTTTCCGATATTCCTGCAACGCAGGGAATGGCTACATTGCTTGGTTTATTGTTTTCTTCATCTGCTATGGAGAAGCTCCTGCTGGGTCTTTTTTGAGATTTGATGAAGGGCCACTTGGGATAGCCACAGGTTGTTAGGGCTTCCTTGATGTGTTTTAGTTAAATCAATTATTTCCACTAGCTGATATGAACTTTTCTAAGTCTCTGTTTCATGAACTTTAGATCTGTTTTCATTTGATATTTTATTTTTATTTATTTACATTTTGATCTAGCTACTTCCAAATATCCCTCTAAATGTCTGTACAAAATAGTTTAACTCTGAAACTCTTCGAAATTTAACATTAAGAATGCAGAGTGTCATATAGTTCATTGATATTCAAGTGAATATTAAAAAGAAGTCTAAAGTCATTGTAATCTTCAATTAATATTGTATGAAGTCGAAATGATAAAACCATGTTCAGCACTCATGATTTTATATTTCTTTGAAAAGAAATGCCACTGCATATATTTATACCTATTATTGAATATAGGCAAATCTACATATAAATTTGAAGGAGATGTGTTCATTCTCCTACGGTCACCTTTTGCTTCATATTTCTTGTTTTCTATTTTAGCTTTTAGGTTAAAGTCCAGTTTTTCTTTGACAGTAGAGAAACCATTTAAATTGTAGGAGGTGTTTGGATAAAGATTTTGTAATGTAGGTTTATTATTTGTTAAGGCTGGAAACCTAAATAACATAATATAAACTTCATTAAACTAAATGGGTTTCATTTCTAAAAAAAGATATATGTGATGTACAAGAAGGATTATAATATAGATGCAAACTATTATTTTAGTAGTCAAAAATTTGGATTCAGATATGTATATTGATAGACAGGATTTTAAAGATTATTGAAGCCAGGAGTTTTCCTTTTGGGATTGATCGATAAACACTTAAAATAAAGCCATGGGAGAATATATGAATTACTCTAGTGAGATAATAATATTCACAAAGATGGAAAGATTCAGCATTACCTACCATGGAGGATTGGTTGGTTAAAGTGATAAAACTTGCTGGGATTGATAAACTGACTTCTTTGATCAGAGAAAGGACTAGTGATGGGATTCAGCCAGTTCGCATCACTTCAGCAGAACCGGTAGCTAACTTTTTGTTGCCCAGGCCCAGAACAGACATCCAGAAGCGGCATCCACACAAAGAACCGCTTGTTCACATATTTGAATCCCACCACTGGAAAGGACTATATCTACATTATCGATGATTGGAAACCCTTTATTGGTTTTTTACTTATAAATGAACAAAAAATGAACTTATTATTTATGTTTTTGATTATTATACAGGATAGATTATAGAAAGAAGAGTGTTGTGTTATGTTACACATATAAAAGAATCCATTACTATTATAGCAACATTTCATTTGACCACATGAAATCATCAGTTTACAAAAGGATGTACTTTTCTCCCTGATAGATCTTCATTTGTTTGTTTATTGTGATAGGTGAACTCTGGTTTGTTTGTTTATTTTTTAAGAAAGGACAAGTTGCTTCCTGATATTTTGATTTAAAAAGATAACGTTTTTATTGGTTTTTTGGTATTTTTGAAATATTTTTCCAAATTTATGGCAGGCACAGCAGAAAAAAAAATCACTTCATATTTGTGTATGACAGCTGAAATCTCTTCCACAGATGACTCTGTCATTTTGCACCATCTGTTTCTTTACAACAATGGACTGCAATGTAGAGGAGCCAACATTATTTCATGCTTCATTACATGAAATGCCTTCTAACTCTTTGATTATATATAAATTTGCCCTGAGAAAAATCCTAAAACTTAGCCTAAAATATACAAACTAATGATTTCTCATTAGATGAAATGCAATTTCTCATTATTACTTCTTTCTTTCAAAGTGTTGGCATAGAAGTAGGCTTTGTCAGAGTTTCATCTGAGAATTATTTAAATGAAGCTAAGGGAAAACTACCAATAAATGTGACCTTTGATATAAATCATAACTGCCAGTAGTCATAATCTTTTTAGAATTGAAGATGCCCTCAAAGAAGGTGTCGCAGCTTCATTTTTGGTATACAGTATAGCAATAGCAGACTCATATACTACTTCAAAGTGCTTTACAACCCTCTCTGTGTGGTTTACAGAGTCAGCATATTCCCCCTAACAATCTGAGTCCTCATTTTACCAACCTCAGAAAGATAGAAGGCTGAGTCAATCTTGAGCTGTGAGACTTGAACTGCTGGCAGCTGGCAGTCAGCAGAATTAGCCTGTAATACTACATTCTAACCACTGTGGTGCCACCACTGCAGTTGTTTAAGGGGAATCAGACATTTTGAAAGGATGCATGATTAAGATCAATATAAATTCTGATAATGGCTAGTATAATAAATAGATAAGCAGTGTCTACCTGGCAGTCATTCTGCATCTAAATTGTCTAGTCCTTCTAACCACATCATATTTACCATCTGAATTTTAATGCTGAAGGTTGTTTGTTCCCACTTTGTATTGGGAAAATAGAAAATAACACCTTAATAAATGCCATCTCTTTTAAAAGCGAACCAGGAAAATGCAGCAATAAAGTGATGAAATTTATTCATATTACTATGCATGCAGTCCAGCTAGTTTATAGTGCAGGTGTAGATAATGGTTTGTAGCTTATTTTAATAGTGTGGCTTACTGGAGCATGTTGGTATAATGTTGCCTCAAGGTATTTGTCATAAATGTTAAAGAAAGTGCTGTACAAGAGAAGACTAATGTGCTCATAGAGCAGTGTCCTTTTTTCATTAAATAACACATGGTCATTAATTATTTGGTGGACCATTTATTAGCTCCCCTAAAAGAGTAGCCTTTTGAAAAACTACTGTCTCCAGTCAGCATCAAATAAATTATAGCTGAGACCATGCAAGGAAATAAATACTGTAGAAGTGAGTGCTATTATAACCAATTCTTAATAAAACTTTATTGCAAATATCTCACTTCACAAAACTTTATACCAAATTATTACTCTGAGGCAGGAGGAGCACATATACATTGTCTTAGATTTTTAAAATTGAAGGATGTTGGGATTGTTTAAGTGCAATTCTCATTGGGTGGGTCATAGTCTTCATGGCAAAAGACATTTTTTTCAAGTGTAAATCATTACAGGCAGGCACAAAGAAGAGTGGGTCAAATTATTTTCCAAAGCACCAGACGACAAGAAACAATGGTTGGAAACTGATCAAAGAGAGAAGCAACCTGGAATTAAGGAGAAACTTCCTAACAGTGAGGACAATTAACCAGTGGAACAGCTTGCCTTCAGAAATCATGGGTGCTCCATCACTGGAGATTTTTAAAAAGAGACTGGAAAGTTATTTGTCTGAGATGGTATAGGTTCTCCTGCTTGAGGGGGGGGGGCTGGATTAGAAGACCTCCAACGTCCCTTCCAGTTCTATTCTATTCTATTCTATTCTATTCTATTCTATTCTATTCTATTCTATTCTATTCTATTCTATTCTATTCTATTCTATTCTATTCTATTCTATTCTATTCTATTCTATTCTATTCTACTCTAGTCTACTCTAGTCTAACATCATTTTCAGGAATCAGGCCTAAGTTAACAACAAGAAGAAACTTCATAGCTATTTTGCCTTTCTAGGAGAGGCTGTTAGGGGTTGTTCAATACCCATAATTAAAACAGACCATGGGTTACCTTACGCTATGATCCCAGCCAGTAAGTATTACCTTTGTTTGAATCATGAAGCTTCTACAGTGTGCAAGCCATCCAGGGTTTACAATTACACAACTGCACTACTGTGTAGTGTGCCAATCCCAGCCACATATATTTGTAAACATATGTTTCTTAAGTACATATAATTGTATTTCAGTAGTCTCTTGCATTAGTTTAATGTTACCAGATTCATCCATTCTAATCCAAGTCATCTTGTTTATCCCATCTTCACCAAGCCTATTCTAATTTGCCAGCAAAGTTTAGATCTTGAACTGAATTTTTCAGTAAGAGATATCAATGCTGCTTATGCTTTAATTTGCTGCACTTACGGCAGCCAAATGATATCACTCAGTAAACAGATAATTTATTAGTAATATACAGTGGCTTTTGCTTTATGAGTTATTAAATAATTCTGCAAATGTTTTTATCAGGGCAGTCCTGGATGAAAAAAATGGAATATTTAATCTACTTTCCTTACCACGATCACTACAAAATCATGCATACATGCATAATTAGCATCTGGAAAAGCTACTGCCACTGACATCTAGTTCTGTAGTAACCATGGAAACAGCTGGTCCTACAACATGCTCTGATATTTGGTGACTATTGCAGCTTAGATTTATTCTCCTGCCCGTACTTTTTTTTTGCTAATATTGCACAAAATAATGCTAAAATTGCATATTCATGCTGATGATTGGACTCAGTATATACATTGAAGCCTGTGCATTATTAGCCTGCTCCCCAAAATAACCATTACAGGATCAAACCAAAATGTTATTATGCAGCACAAAATGAATTGGCCTTACAATTTATAGAAAACATTTACATTATTTGTGAGGGAAGACAAAAGGCAAAGGGAAATAGAAAATGAAAAGCAGACGGACAAACAATAGCTCTTCAATGCTACAAGATTGAGGTGTTTTGAAGGTTAATGTAGAATGCAGTCAACTGAAACATTTAAAATTCCAACTCTGTCTTTCATTATTCTGTTATTCCTTCTTTCAGCGACTATCTGTGGAAGGCGCTTGCTCTTTCTGAAATGTTACAGATCAAGAGATGTGTCTTATAAATAAAGTATCAGGCATTATTACCAGTGACCCAACTATATGGTAACCCAGAGGAGGCAAGGAGTGTTTAAAAGGATAGAAAGCTTACTAGTCCCTTAATACAGACTGGTAATACTCATTGAATACTTGATGCATCCTATTAAAAACAATCAAATCACATAAGCATTTTTCTTATAATTTTGTAAGAATATGAGACCTTGATAACCCCCTGAACAAATTTCCCACTTCTAGGTAGTTTAGTTCATGCTGCAGAAAGTTTTTTCCACCTCCTTAGAGTTCCCAGATAAGTTGTAAGGTGTCCCAGTTTCCTCATTGGATTCTGCTAATATGACATCCAGCTCCAAGCAAACAAGAGCACCTTGTTAAGAAATTGTTTAGTCACAACAGCCCTTAAGAAGATCTACCAATTGGCTCTGTCCCAATGGGGTGCAAATTACCTTAAAATCTCCATATGACCTTCTCCATTTCACAGACAAGACAAAGAAAGAGGCAGACACAGTGTAATGTTTTTGATAAACTCATCTAGATGAACTTATTATTATTTATCCCTTGCTTCTAGGCCAGCATGTCTCTGAGATATTGCCAATGAATATAAGCAATGTACTGATCCACAGGGGCCTATCTGATTCTTCCCCCTGTTGCCACTAAGGATCAATCCAGTTTGCTGGGAATGTTTTCTTCACTGTCATGTGTTTGAGAGATAACTTATGCCACCACAGTTTATATCAAGAATCTTCTCAAAATGAATAATCTTCCATTCTATAAAAAATAAAAAAAATATGTCCCCATCCTTCAGCTGGATCAGACATGTCAAACTGCCAGCCTGTAAGCCGGATACGTCATCCTGAAACCGTGCCCACCCCATTGCCAGCAATGGGGGAAAAGTCACGATACTTCACGTGACATCACATGACGTCGCGAGTTGACATGCCTGAGCTGGATGAACAGTTACTGTGTTATAGGAAAAACAGAAAAGCAATCAATTGAAGAATGACAAAAATGAGGATAATTAGCAATTGAAAAATGATGAACAAATGCTAAATAATTTCTTCCATTTTCCACACAAACATAAGAAGATCCACAGATCAATGGTTAAATATTCACTTTGCATTGATACAGTCTTAGACACGTCCAAACAAATATGTTGTCTGAAGCCCTGTGACAGCCTTAACAGTAAACGATGCCTAGATTATTGAAAGATTTATTGTGGAACACGACCACTTTTTATACATTACATTTATGTAGTACAATTCGTAAATGATAGTGGAACATCATTGCTATTTTCTGGATTATTTGACTGCTATTATATTCTAATTTATATGGGATTTTTTTAAAAAAAAATTCTGCAGCTGTGAGCAGTATCCACAGAAAAATGCCAAGTTTACGTTTACGTTTACGTTTACGTTTACGTTTTATTTAATTTATATACCGCCCTTCTCCCTGGGGACTCAGGGCGGTTCACAGGGCATATAAATAAAAATACAATACTATACAAAAGTTAAAACAGAGATTAAATCAATGCCCAGTTAAAAAACAATAATACAATCTAAAATAACAATTTAAAACCCAGCTCCCCCATCAGGCCAGACCGGCCAATTCAAACAAATGGGTCTTCAGACCACGACGGAAAGTTCGGAGGTCCGATGCCGTCCGGAGCTCCACCGGCAGTTGGTTCCACAAAGCCGGGGCACCCACAGAGAAGGCTCTCCCCCTGGGGGCCGCCAGTCGGCATTCCCTGACCGGAGGCACCCTGAGGAGGCCCTCTCTGTGGGAACGCACAGGGCGGAGGGGAGTTGAAGCCGGCAGCAGGTGGTCCCCGAGGTACCACCTGCACAACATCTCAACATAAATGTACCTTGATTTTGAGGATTGGAAAAGTGTTCATTCTTTACATACTTCAATATTTTTTCTTATTAAATTTAGCCATGTTGATCTCCCATCAAAGCAGATCCATTCTGCTTACCTTTCCTTGGGTTCAGTCAAAAGTATCGAAGGTGCTATCATGTGCTTAAATGAAACTTACTTGGGTTTCATCTCAGTATTTATCCAATCAACATTCAAAACTGGCTGTCACTCAGTGGTGGGATTCAGCCGGTTTGCACCACTTCAGCAGAACTGGTAGCTAATTTTTTGTTGCCCAGGCCCAGAATGGACTTCCGGAAGCGGCATCCACACAGAGAACTGGTTGTTCACATATTTGAATCCCACCACTGCTGTCACTGGCATAACTTTGAGAATGGCAAAAAATAAATAAAATTGAATCTTTCCTCTTTCACAGTTCTACTAACAGCCAACTAAAGTAGATAGGGAGAATGTGCTAGGGAATGAAGGATTATTTAGAAATCTGTAGTAGTTTTTAGCCATTAGTTGCTTTACACCCACAACCCATGCTGTGTATTCTTCTTCACAATCCTTTTGATTATTCAGTCATTGTAAATTGTCTCCAAAATATAGAATCTTCAGTTTTCCATGTGCCATGATCAGTTTTCTGCTATCAGTAAATGCTTCCTATTAGATTATGCTGAGTGCATAGCATTAATTAAAAATATTAGTGCAGTCATATTTGCTATATGGCTTTTTTATCCCTTCAAAGTCTCTTCTAAAGAAAAGGATCCCATATTAAGCATTGCCCTATTGTGAACTTAGTCATCTTGTTTTGGCTACATTGCAAAACATTACTGCATTTTCTACTGAATGCCACTTGTTTTTTGGTTATAAAGAAATAATGAAGTATACTTTGCTGGGGGGGGGAGTTACAAAACTTAAATTCATTGAACTGATCACTTGGTCTATCACACACATAGGAATCCATCAGAAAGATGTATTTTATTTGTTGTTATTTTCTTCAAAAGTGCTATATATGGGGGAAGAATAAGAATACTTATCTATATTCACTCTTTCCAAGAGTTGTCATCAAAATATTGCAGTTTTGGGCACATGAATGTACACATGCCACTTATTACTCACCTTCACTGTGTGTTAGTAAACACTGAGAATGATGCCCGTAGTAGTAGAACACTTTAGGAAGGATGCAACAATTTTCTTTTTTCCTCCCACTATCACTGGATTGCTGTTTAATGCAACATGCCGATAGTAACATTTTTGTATATCTTAATAATACTTTGGGTAGCTGGAATATCTTTCCTTGATATCATCCAGATGACCAATTTGGAACATCTACAAAGGGCATAATTGGAATGCCTCAGTTCTTCTGAGTATGGGCTTGGGAATGATTTTAGAGTATTCTAACAATACAGCATGAATGATTCAATAATATCATATTGCACTAAATAATGATTCAATAGGAAAAAATATGGTAATAGAATTGTATAATATGGCTGATATACTGCATTGAAAACATTAGCTTTTAAGATATGTTTACCACAGGTTTCCTGTTAAAGAAGCCAGTTACCACATTTTTGCCTTAGGAATCCAGGAATCCAGTTTCAGGTTGTTTCTAAAGGAAGAGAAAAATAGGACGTTTATCAATGATGCTTTAGAACAGGGATAGGCAATTAATTTCCCCAAGAAGCCACATGAAGAACTGGGACTGTTGTGGGGGACCGATAGCTCCTGGCTGTGCTCCATCCACTCACCCTCAAGGGTTAGGGTTAGGGCTAGGGTCCTGGTCTCCCTCATGTGATGACTGCTACTGCCGCCATCTTACACTACTCCAGATGCAGAAAAGCACATTCTCTGCGCTTTGTCTGGTCAGACCTGATTTTGTGTCTTGTCCCACCTCCTGTGTCACACTTATTTACATTTAATTTCTAATTTCCAATTGACCTCATGCAGGCCAGACAGAGATAGCCAAAGGCCATGGTGTGACTGCTTTAGAATCTTTTCCTTTTTTTCCTATTTCTCTTTTTGTCTTTCTTTTTCACTTGCTTATTACTTTTCTTTATTCCTCCTTAAGTCGGAATCTGTACTGTATAGTTTTAAAAATATTTTTTTTAAACTATTCTTACATGGTACTAATTTGTTCTTGAATTTTCCTCAAATTGTTGGCCGGTAAAGACAGACAACTGATTAACTATTTTGAATGTATACATAGTTATGATCTGGAAGAACGTTTTTTCCTGGAAACAATACTGAAAAAAGAAACAATTTGCTAGAGAAATAGAATATAATTATAGCCCTACTGAAAAAATGGAAAATTAAGAAACTATGTCTCCCAGAAAAAATTTTAAAATTGCTTTTTCTAGTTTACTGTGAAGAATGAAGGAGATGAAAAAGGGCTGGAATAACAAAAGCAGCATTGTCACAATCATACTGCAAGCCTTGCCACTTTTCTACATGGTGTCATGGATGCGCTGATTGTATTGACAGGATGCATTTTCTTCACTTGACTAGGCTGACAGGAACATGATAAAATATTTCAGAGAGTATATTTACCAGATATTTGATACTTTTGTCATTGATAGAGAAGTGACAAACCTCTTACAGACAGTTAATAGTGAAGGATTCATAAGTTAATAGTGAATGATCCATAAGTTCAGCAATAATTTATGCCCAAAGTTTCTTCATTCATGAAGATGTAACATATTCACAAATAAAGTGATACTTCAAGCTCATGTGAATAGCTTTTGTGTCAGTTTATAACTTCCAATTCTTCTTTTCAGTCTTTTGAACAGAATTTGTGAAGAGGAATAATTGAATAATTCCATTTTGCAAACATGCCAACAAAAATTAGGGTAGACATAATTTCACTAGGTACTTTTTATTTCTTTATTTTTCAGCTATGAAATTTATTCACGTCTCAATTCAGGCTGGTTTATAACAAACTGAAATATGTAATAAGAATAACACAACACAGTGCACTAAAAGAAAATAAAAAAGTAAAGATTGTTATATGATTTGGGTGTGCTTTGATCCATTATAGTCCTGATGACCATTTGTACTTTAGTTTACCTGAATTTGTACTTTAGTTTTTCTGAACTGATTGACATATGCATGGTATGACCAACTTTAGCATGGAGCCAACCCTTTTATTTATTTTTTAAGGCAATAGCCTACATGCATTCCAGTCACATTACTGCTAAGTTATATCACTGCTACAGGAGGTACATTGGTTGTTAGCATGTTTCTGAATGCTATTAATGGTCTACCTTTACAGACAGATAAATTGTGTTATGTTATGTTATGTTATGTTATGTTATGTTGTGTTGTGTTGTGTTGTGTTGTGTTGCGTTGCGTTGCGTTGCGTTGCGTTGCATTATGTTATGTTATGTTATGTTATGTTATGTTATGTTATGTTATGTTATGTTATGTTATGTTATGTTATGTTATGTTATGTTTGTTGTGTTATGTTGTGTTGTGTTGTGTTGTGTTGCGTTATGTTATGTTATGTTATGTTATGTTATGTTATGTTATGTTATACTAGATGATTAGATTAGATTAATGATAGATAGATAGATAGATAGATAGATAGATAGATAGATAGATAGATAGATAGATAGATAGACAGACAGACAGACAGACAGACAGACAGACGGACAGACAGACGGATGGACAGACAGACTCTGCCCTTTCAGCTTAGATGGCCAGAGAGCAATAAAAATCTCTTCCCATGGAACTGTGTGCTCCTTGATGGAAGGACACCCCTCATTTTCATTGCCTTCATAAAGCTGATAAAAACTTGGCTTTTCCAGAAGAGAATAGAAAACATCCAGTTTGTGGAACTGTTGATAACTGGATGGGGGATTTAGGCATGACCATACCAATCAGTTTCTACTGATTGCCTAGGTGTTGTTTTTTTCTTGAGCATGCAGTGGATTCAGTGTCTTCTTTTCTAAATTCTTAGAGTAAGCATTGGTGCCAATGCAAGTCTCCAGAGCAACTGGATATTCAAATAACTTATAGCCATTAAATGAATTGGGGCAATCAACTGCTTTAGACAGCAGGTCCATATCATTGTATAGACTATATTGGGCTAAGTAGACCAGTGCTTTAACTCAGTATAGCACTGCCTATAGTTCATTATGTGTTTGTGATTTTCTGTTTCTTGAGAAAAGCATGTCATTCATTAGTCTTCTACATATCCAAATGTATCCAGTTGTAAAAGTTTTAATTTAGTTGAGCCCTATAAGCCTTACCTTGCAATCCAAGAACTGGAATCAAATGGATACAGGAAATAAACTGTCAGACCCATTTGCTAAACTCATTTATTAGAAGTATTTCCTCTTTTATTGTTTTTTGATAACTATTTTACAGTGCAGACTATAACAATGGACTTTGCTCTGGTTTGAAGTAAAAATATTGATCTACCTGTCTTTTAAAAATCTGGTTAATGAGATTGAAGCAGAAATGCACAAACCAATAAAACTATTAACTTGTTTAGACATTAGTAAATGTATTGGTTTTCCTGCAGAAGCATCAGCATTTTCTAGCATAATAATGATTTTTTTTTCCAAATGAATTGGTTTCTTAGGCACCATAACATTATTTTCATGGATCATGTTTACTCATATGGAGAAATATATTTATCAGCTTGCTGGGGAAAAAATCTGATTTCTTTGAAGCCATTCTTTGGTTTTGTATTTAATATATCTGCAATAACAGAAGCTTTAAAATTAGATTATGTGTGTCAGTGAATTTATTCACCTCAAGAACTGTAAGATTTCCCACATACAGATTTACTTTCTGTCTTTACTTCTCTCTCTCTTTCAGCATTCAAACAGGAATTATGAAAGAGACATCAACAACCATTTCTTTTCCCCCAAAGAATAGACTTCTTTATAAACAATTTTGTTGGCATTCAAATATAAGCATGAAAAGCTAATTTTCTATTCCTAGAGCTTTGCCTCTTGATCAGAGACTCTGTGATCTATTTTTTCTAACTAGCAGACTCCATAGCCTGAAAAACCCTGCTCCAATAGTTGAAATTCTTATTAGATCTATTAAAGCCTTAGATCTATTAAAGTCATTCTGTAAATTCCACCACCACCATCACTACTACCATAAATATATTTATTCAAAGTTACATCCTATTTATGGGTGTCCTTAATGTTCTTACCTCAGTGTATGAACTTATGGGGAGAAAGTGCTTTAAATGGTGTCCTCCTACTCATACTGTTCAGTGAGGTCTTAAGAGTGAGTCTCATTGCTGGTGAATGGAATTTACAGCCTATTAAATTTATTTATAATTGTAGTCCTGCTCAAGATTGCTATAGCCTTTAAATAATATACAAAACATATGGAGAATTCTCCAGAACATTCATTCCCACTTAAGTGTCTCAGTTATAATTTAAAATAAATATTCATTTTTTTAAAAAAAATGTCATTAAGTGTGACCTAAAGATTGTTTTAAGCCTCAGGTTTATAAATAAAAAACTTCAAAATAGCAAAACTTTTATTCTATAACTGTTTACAGTGTACGAAAATCTGGTTATCTAAACTAAATGTAGCAACTCTCTTAAATAAAGGCTGTGCTGGGTTTGAAAAATCGTCTCCCCCAAGATCTACCTCAAGATCCTTCCAAATTCATTGCAAGCTAGTTGAACAAGTTGGGGGGAGGTGTCTTTAAAAGGCAATTTCCATTATCCTGTTCTTTAAAAATCATCCTACAATTTTTGCAAACCTCCGGTATAAGCAAACAAGAACAACTTCAGTTACTCATATTAAAGAAGCAAAAATAAAGATATACAGACTGTATCACACAAAAAATATATCACACAAAAAATAATTTTGAACTAGGACTTACAGCTTGCTGAGAAACAAGCTGCTGTTCTCTCACACAGATATATATACACACAACTTGCCGCTTGGGGTGTGTGTGAAAGCCCTAATAAGCAGGCATATACATAGAATGAAGGCTACTGCTAAGCTTGTAAGCCGCCCTGAGTCTCCAGAGAAGGGCGGGATATAAATGGAATTAAAATAAAATAAATAAATAAAATAAAACTTACTGAGCAATCTCCGTAAAGGTACAATATATGTCAAAGGCACAATAGGTATTTCAACACACCAGTTCTCCCTTTCCCTTGCAAACTACACAAAGATCTCATGTAGTAGGGTGTTTTTTTTACTCTCTTCTACTTAGTACATCCTCCTACGTTTGTGTTCCTCCATCATGCCTTTCAGTCTGGCAAACCTTGTACTCAAAGCACAGCTCACTTTTACATACATATATTACATACATAGGGAGTGCCACATAACAGAGTGAGCGCCTGTTACTCGTCCCAGCTTCTGCCAGCCTAGCAGTTCGAAAGCACGTAAAAATGCAAGTAGAAAAATAGGGACCACTACGGTGGGAAGGTAACAGCATTCTGTGCGCCTTTGGCGTCTAGTCAAGCCGGCCACATGACCACAGAGACCTCCTCAGACAAGCTTTGAAACAGAGATGAGCACCGGCCCCTAGAGTTGGAAATGACTAGCACGCATGTGCAGGGGAACCTTTACCTTTACCTTTACCTTTACCTATTACATACATACACACTACATGCATACTTTCAAGCATACTCTTAATCCCAAGTTTTATTTTCTATTTGCTGTGTTTCTTGCATCAAAGGTCTTCTCTTTGGCCAAGACCCTTAATTCTGATTTCTATACTAACTCCCAGGAGTTTAAAAGCAGCCACTCTGCAGTGGAGTTTCTGCTTTCCTCCAGTTCTGAGGATCTTCACTTAGAGGACTTTCCATTCACATTTCCTGGCATTCAAGCATTACCTTAGTGACTTCTTCCAGGAAATTGTTACCTTTCTCTACTGAACTTTATTGAAAACAACTGGGTTCCAGAAATTAAAATTGAGTTCAGAATTCCCTCTATAAACCACAGAAACGTAACTAGAATGACTAGTTGAAAAAGCTTTCCGGCACTATATACATTTAACATATGAACATAATATGTATTAAAAGGAAAGCTAATTATTTAACTGGGCACAGAAAAGGTAAGACTGTAGGTCTCTGGTGTATATCACAAAGTTGACAGGGGTGGGATCATCAATAAAAATACCCATTCTTTGGGCATTTGTTGCACATCAGTCTGCAAGGATGCTTGGAACATGTCCTTTGAGAAAGAAGTGGGAGTTAGGGTAAGAACATATAGGAACCACCTTTCTTCAGATACTGTGTGTGCCCTGTATTCTTCCTTCTACTTTTAAAAAAAGCCTCATCTTTCAAGAAGTTCCCCAGGTGGCTTTAAAAGTTAAACATTATAATAAAGCATTTTATAACAAAATATTAAATCAATGGAGTGATTCTTACATAAAATTGGGGTAAACGTATATTGCCATGTAGTAATAATATGTGGAGTTTAATTTTCTATACTGATAAAAATACAAAAAAAACCACTTTGTTTTTTTATACTGATAAAAATAGAAAACCTCTACTTTGTTTACAGTGGAGCATTTCTTGAATGTTCTTGCTCTGAAACTGTCTCTTTAGAATTCCAGTCTGTAATTGCTTTTATTAGGATCTCAAGGGTTTCTTGTCAATTTTTTTTTTGCTGTAAAACCATATTATTTTTGACGTGGCATTGAGGATGTCAGGCAAAATAGATCTAAACATAATTCACAGGCAATTCTTTGGTTGGAGTTTATTAATCCTGATGCTTGTTGAAGGTTCTTTTTTCCTCCTCATAGAATGGGAGGGTAATAAAACCATCCCACAATGTACAACTTTCTCATATTGGAAAAAAGGTGTTTTTAGAACAAAAGACCAAATATAAGATGAAGAGTGAGAAATATCTGCACAAGCAACATTGCTTCCTGAATAGAATCCAAATACCCCTCTCCGAAACTAAAAGCAGTATCATTAAAATGTCATTGCACTGTTTCGACTCCTTCCTCGCCAGTTTATTGCAAAAAAATGCAAAACAAAAAACCCAAATTCTTATTAATAATGAAGCCCTTCAGCATGTAGCATCAGCATGTAGGTGTCATCAGGGTATTGAATGAAACAGAAACCATTTCAGCACTCTCTTCAGAGAACTTACTTAGACACAGCAGACAAAAGCAGATTGTTCGAATTCTACATATAGTCCTTGACTTATGACAAGTTGAGGATAGCCATCTGAAGTTACAACGGCCTTGGAAAGGGTGCCTTACAATCCGTAAAGCACTTCTGGCCATCATAAAACATTGCATACAAACACAAATGCATGCAAAGAATAACTTCCGATTTCTTCTTCCAAGGATATAAAAAATGCTTACTTTTGACTCTTAAGGAGTATAATAAAATGTCCATTTTCTCCCCAAAAGAAAAGGAGAAATAAAATATTTCCCCCCTTTTTAAATTTTAACAA
This sequence comes from Vipera ursinii, assembly GCF_947247035.1. Lineage (NCBI taxonomy): Eukaryota > Metazoa > Chordata > Lepidosauria > Squamata > Viperidae > Vipera > Vipera ursinii. Next base: position 157,709,955 of record NC_139516.1, on the reverse strand, counting down.
TCATCAAATCCCTATGTCAAAATTTGATGTTTTTTTTTCCATATCCTGCAAAAAGTCCACAAAGAGCTTCCAATTATAGAAGGATTTCTCCAGTGATTTTTTCTCTCACAAGGGTTGTTAACTTGGCCATAATGGCCAGTTTTGTCATCTTCATTAACATTCCTTTATTGTGGTATCGTAGGAATTTTCCAATGTTGCGCCTATAAAAGATGTGCTGCTGTTAGCATCTGATATTCTTATGACCTGTAAAAAAGATATGAAGTCACCTCTTGTTTGGAATAAAATCAACAATTAAAATATTTGATATGCAATGTTTAAAAGAAGAAGGGTAAAAATAAAATCAGTGTAATTCATAAGTTCCATTGCATTCAGTCAAGTATTCTTCCAGGTCTGTGTAGATAACAATTTAGCCTTAAGATAAAGAAAGACAATTTAGCCTTAAGATAAGAAATCTGCTTAGAAAGTAATTCTGTAGCAGACCAGTCAGATTCAGCCTGCTCCCTAACATAGGACATTTGAGAATTGTTTCAGCTTTCAGCTACTCATAGACAAATCTTGCCCATGCTGCTAGGAAGCGTGAAAAAGGCATTTAATTGAATTGCAATTTCAGTACATTTGCAAAAGTGATTTAAAATAGTGGAACACAATACAGACACCAATTATATAAAGTAATTGTTTGTAACTTTAACAGGATTACTACTGCATAGATGTTCTAGCAATCATAACATTATTGATTGTAAATGAACTCCTAAGTTAAATTATTTTTAATCATAACTGCATGTCAGGAAAAGAGCCTTGGTGGAGCAGTGGGCTAATGCCTCCTTAAGTAACACCAGCTGCCTGCAATTAGTGCAGGTTCGCGTCCCACCAGGCTCAAGGTTGACTCAGCCTTCCATTCTTCTGAGGTAGGTAAAATGAGGACCCAGATTGTTGGGGGCAATAAGCTGACTTTGTAATAATGCCGCTTGAGGTGTGTGTGAAAGCCCTAATAAGCAGGCATATACATAGAATGAAGGCTACTGCTAAGCTTGTAAGCCGCCCTGAGTCTTTGGAGAAGGGCAGCATATAAATGTAATAAAAATAAAATAAAATAAAATAAAATAAAATAAAATAAAATAAAATAAAATAATAAAATAAAATAAAATAAAATAAAATAAAATAAAATAAAATAAAATAAAATAAAATAAAATAAAATAAAATAAAATAATAAAATAATAAAATAAAATAAAATAAAATAAAATAAAATAAAATAAAATAAAATAAAATAAAATAATAAAATAAAATAAAATAAAATAAAATAAAATGTTATTTCAATTTTCCTGTAATCTAAGAGGCTTCAATGTGCCGGTAAGAATTTGGCTGTATTCAAACAGTGCACACTCAGTGTAATAATAATACTTTCTGTATTGGAATGAAATAAATGTACATGTAATAATAGATATCATCCATCTGGGGCAACAATCAATAGTTAAATGAAGTAAAATCCTACAGGTAATCCTTGACTTATGACCACAATAGAGCCCAAAATTTCTGTTGGTAAGTGAAAGATTTGTGAATTTTACCCCATTTTTACGACTTTTCTTGCTATAGTTGTTAAGTGAATCACTGCAGTTATTAAGCTAATAACATGGCTGTTAAGTGAATCTGACTTTCCCATTGACTTTGCTTGTCAGAAGGTTGCAAAAGGTGATCACATGACCCTGGGACACTGCAACCGTCATAAATATGAGTCGGTTGCCAAGCATCTGAATTTTGATTGTGCAACCATGGGGATGCTACAATGGTTGTAAGTTTGAAAAATGGTCCTAAGTCACTTTTTTCAGTGGAGTAGTAACTTTGAATGGTGACTAAAGGAACTGTTGAAAGACAAGGACTAGCTGTAATTATTGCACGTAGTTTTAAGTGTCACTGTGTAGTGAAAAAGAGGATCTTTAAAAGAAAAAAAACCGAGGGCTTTAATACTGTAGTTCTTTTGCTTTTGTCTTTAAAAATGGTAATTAGAATAATGTTCATGTTCTTTTAATAGATTTGTGAGGGTGGGAATCAAATCACTTAGCAAGTCACTCTTTAAAATGGCCCAAATAATCAGGTCTCCTCTAGCTATTCTGTTACAGTGATGGTTACATACCTATGCTATTTCACCAGTCAAGTCAGTAGGTCCTTCACAACACCTATATACTGTAGATGTCATCTATATTATGTCTGCCAATTTTATTAGTTGTACTTTTAACACTGGGGGAGGGAGCAGGCCAGTGATTTATAGAGCCGGGCAATGAAGGGGAAGAATTGGGTATGGAAGGTAAGCGTTGTGACAACCTCACTTTTAACTAATGAGAAAAAAAGGGGGGAAATATTGTAAAATACTATCTCTCGGGTAGTTATCTATAATTCTGGCTTTTCCCCCACTATAATCCTGGCCATTCTTTCTGTGGAATTAAAGTGTATTTTTAATAGCCTAAGCAACTTTATTTTTATTATAGTGTACGTTGTGAAGATTGTTTCATTTCCAGCAAAACCACAAAGTTGGCATCTTGGCTTCATATGCCAAATAACAATTGAATGCCACCCCTGTGCATAATTTCAACATTCTTGAATCCCAGCATCATCTTCAGCCAGTTGAGACCCAGGAGCTACAACAGCCAGTTCTAGCAAGCAGCAGCTCCACCATTATGTTTTCCACTCACAAATTCCTCTGTAAAGTGGAGAAGTGAGCGGAGGCGGGGAACGTTGATGGCAGAAATTGATAATCTGAGATCATTTCCTTTCTGAGGAAATAGATTGGATTACAGTGTCAAAGCATACAGTACGCAAGTCAACTTGTTTCTATGCAAGAATGACTGTTCTTGTGAGTGCCCCCTATTAAACGCAGCTGGAGTGTAACAAGGCTGAGCAGTATGAGGCAATCAGCCCATTTCCAGTTATAGAAGCAGTCATTGCACTGCTTTTGTTCAGCCACCAACATTATTTGTCTTCTGACAGTGTATTGCCTTTGTGAAAACAGCACAATTAACTCCGATTGTAACTCCGGAGGGAGGTCTAGCAATTGTAACCCAGGAGGTTCTTCTTTGGAGCATTTTTTCTCTCTTTTCTTTGTAACAGGAAAAAAATATATATTAAACATTGATTGAAAAGTTTTCATATCAAATATAGGCACATTCCACTATAATGCTAATTCCTTTTTTTAGCAAGTGTTTTCTTTTTTTATATTAATCACCTATAGGTGAACTTTTTCCACTGTTTCAGATTTTTGTTTGTTTCTTTGAAATTCTGAGGGTTTTTTTAAAATTAATAAATATACAGTGTTGAAAAATTAATGGTATTTCCATTTTGGTTTATACTTAGCATGCTCCCGGTAAATCTCTGCATTCAGATAAGAGCAAGCAAACCTGCCACTCAGTTTGGCCAGCAAAATGCATAGCTTTGTGTTTGTTTATGAAACTTCAGCAAATATCACTAACATTTAACTGGCAAAATCAGTGATCTATGAACAAGCAAAAATTTACATTATTAATACATACCTATGTATCGAAAGCTACAAGAAAACATATTGTGAATAATTAGCATGGGGAGTCTTAAAGAGAGTTTGTGATTATTCCAACATAATCCTTTTATATACAAAATGGCAAGAGAAAAGAGATGGAAAGTAGGAGAAAGATTGTTTTTCCTCTATTCTGCACCTTTAAAGAAACAATTTAGTGGACAGGGATGATGATGATGATGATGATGATGATGATGATGATGATGATGATGATGACAGAGAAAGGGAGAGAGAGAGACGGAGAGGGAGGGGGGAGAGATAACATATTTTTTCTAAAGCATGTGTTTTTTCTAACCAACTGGGGGGATGCCATTGTTTCTGATGTTTGTGTGTGAGAGAAAGAGTGTGCATCTTGAAACATACAAATATTTGTTTCCTGATGTATAATATTGCATCTCTGTAACCAATGGAGAAATTGCAGCATAGAAATGCCACATTACGGAGAAAGATGCTGAACCCTTTGAATGATTACTCATCTAAAATTACAACAGTCTCAATAGAGGCCAGAAACCAAAATTAATCCTACCAAGGGTAATCAATAATGTGTGAACTGTAGAAATATTCAACATATAATTACATCCATACTATATTTTGAACAGCCTTCTTTACCTCCTCTTTTTCTCCCTTCCTCGTTACTTCTGAAAAAATAGGATTAGTATTCTAAAATTATACTTCCACATTTAGTTTGTGTTTAAGTCCTAATCTCTAAGTAATATATTCTTGAATCATGATCCTGAACAGATTAAGATAGTTCCAGTTATCCAGGAATAATCATTATAATAATAATTCCTTGTTTCTTACAATTCCCATTGTTCCAAACTATCTTTTCCAAAGTAGACGCACTAGAGAATGATAAAAAAAACCACAGTAAGAGAGAATAATTACACAATTATTTCACAATGATATACATTACTTATATATGCATACACACACTAATAAGAATAAAATTTCTGACCTTTGTTATCATTGAACAGGATTTCAGTGTTTTGATATGAGCAACTTTGCAATTTATGGCAGAATGCTTATTGCTTTGACATAGAAGAGAGAATTCATTGAATCATGAAAGCACATATTTGATTAAAATGGGAATTTGTCTAAAGAAAGGAGATGTATAGAGACTTCCATGTTACAAAGGAATTTTAGTTTAATATTGGTTGGAATGAGATTGGCAACAGCAATAATATTCAGGCTGAACTATTTTCTAGTTTAACTCTATCAAGTCTAACGTCTCTTGATTAAAATGTCATTGCATTTACCACAGCTCTACTGCTGGCATTATCATAGATAAGGTTGACATTTCTCTAGAGCTCTACCAGATGAATAAAGGTAGAAACCAGGATATAGATATTTTCTTAATGCCAGAGCGCGCGTGCACATGTGCGCACACGTGCACACACACACACACACACACACACACACAAAGACACTTGGGAGTACTCAGCTACATTCATTTGCTCACTCATGTGTAAACATCCCTTGGGGAAAAAATATTAGCCTTATCAAATTTCTTTAGATTCTCTTCAGAACTGCTCAAAGAAAATAGCTGAAAGGAAGTTCAAATTCACATTTTTTAAAAATTGTTGATTCTTTATTTATATCTCACCTTTATTATTATGACATTGGTTATAAATCTGACTGAAAGACAAATCTTTCAGCCAGTTTTATTATTAATGATGTTGCACCAAAACCTCTTGTTTCCATATTTTGAGATTTTTTAGACTACTGATAATCCAATAGTATATATCAGGGGTCAGCAACCTGAAACAGTGAAAGAGCCACTCGGAACCGGCTCCCTCAGAAAAGGAAAAACTGGGAGCTGCAAAAAATGTGTGCGCATGTGCGTACATGCGCGCATGCGCTGAACAGGGTTTGACTGAAGAGTGGAGCCAAGGCAAGATATGCACCTATCCTGCATATTTGAATTGATTGGTTGAACTTTTTTAGTCCCACTTTTTTTTGGGACTGCACATGGCAGAGGACTGGGAGCCGATGGCTGAAAGAGCCGCATGCGGCTCCGGAGCCGCGGGTTGCAGACCTGTGGTATATATGAATAATTTACCGTATGTAAGTGCCATTGCAATCAATAGTTCTAAATAGTTATTTGTTTGTAAGATGCATCTAAATTTCTCAAAGGATTGTATAGATAGGCTTCTATGAAAGAGTTGATGTCTTCAAAGTAGCAGAAATGGTGCAGCAAAGTGAATGATTTCTGATCGATGAAAGTCTTTCCTACAGATAAAGGAGATCAGAAGAGATCATCCATCTGTACCTCAGACAGCTGCTCCTTGAGTTAGATACTGTGGGATGGAAGTTTTGTGGTTTCCTTGTAAGTAGAAAAATATCTTGCTTCTTTGAGCACTTTTAAAGAGAACCAACCTTCACTTTCTTAATCACTTTAAGATCAATTTATAGTTGAAAAGAGATCTTTGAAAAAACAGGATAACCAAAATTTCTTTGTGAGCCAGCCTTCTTTCTGAAAGCAAAATAAATACAAAAAGTAAGAAAAATGATACTTTTAAAAGACTTTAAAACAACAGTAGAGAGCTTAAGCTCTTAACTAAATAGTTGTAAATGGATAGAGGAGATAGTATTAATTTGGAAAATAATGATTTTGGTGAAAGTGCTTTTGTCATTATGCAGAATTAATTAAATAAACAGACCTTTTCTGAAATATTGATTATCTGGCATCAAAGGGAAAAGATAATTGGTGAAATTTACAAAACAAGGAGATAAGTATAATAGGAGATGAACAATCTGTTTATGGAAAGACAGATTGGATTAAAAACCTAAACGTATAGAGATAGCAAACAAGAAAAAAATCTTATAATTTCCAATATTAATTCCAAGATGTTGGCATATTGTAAAATTAGGCAACTTTCAGAACCTTTAATCATGGGTAAAACTCAGGAAATTTTTATGAAGAACAGGTTTTTTAAAGAAGAAGAAGAAGAAGAAGAAGAAGAAGAAGAAGAAGAAGAAGAAGAAGAAGAAGAAGAAGAAGAAGAAGAAGAAGAAGAAGAAGAAGAAGCAGCTCACAACGACATTAGGCTGATTTTTGTATTTGAGGGGGAATTCTTTATTTAAGATTATAATGAGGTACAAAGTACTTCACAGAATTAATAACACAGTTTGGAGCAGGCTGCCTCAATCTTCTGCCCCTGGCTAGGCATCCTGGGAGATTTGAAGAAAGTAAAAGAGGAACTCAGCTTTCTTTCAATGGTTCAACCATTGTCTGTTTTGTTGTTTAATAAACATGATAATACTCTCAAAATACTGCATTAATATTTATTTCTTTCTTCATTGCAGTTTGCTCTGGAACACACCTATTTGGTTTGACATCATTCCCTTACATTATATAACTAACTGTACAATACATAGAGCTGAAATAGATTACATTTTGCCATCACTTTATCTAGAACTGTACTAAAAAAAGTTTATCAGGTGGGATTTTGCAAGATTTATTCCTTATAAGTGCTGCTAGGGGAAATAAGCAGTAAAAAGAAAACCTGTGTATGTAATCCTATGATGATGCCAATAATTATTTTGACCTGAGGAGTAACTGGTTGTCAATATCTGCCATTAAAAGCACATTTTCTATTAATCTTCTAGCAGCAGATTTGAAGAGGAATATCTAGCCTAGCCAGAACTATATTCTGTGATTGAACTACTTACCAGCCTTTAATAAAATTGCTTCAAGACCTAACCAGCCTTTAAAAGTTGGCAGGCTTCTGAACTTGGCTTCTAAAAAAAATAAAATAACAACTCATTTATACTTCATTAATTCAGCTCAGTTGGCCTGTGGGCACAGTAAGCATCTTAAACTGGTTTTCAAAGAAGGAATAATGGATGCTCATTTATGGTCAAGCTAGCTGGTCCCTGTGGTGTCTCCCAAACTCTTAAAAATCTATAAAGCTAATAGTAAGACCAATATATACAATAACTACAAGGTACTTGGTTTCTTTTTTTTCCCTTTTTTAATGTCCTAATTAGATGTCCTTGTAAATCACCACTACAGTTTTATATCCTGATCCATTAAAGATATATGTTTATATGGTTAGCAAATTGCATAAATAGCAGTTAGCAATATACTATATAGAGAAATGAAGTTGTTTCCCCAAAATGTCAAAAGCATTAATTACTTTCTTCTTTGTATATGTGTGTGTGTGTGTGTGAGAGAGAGAGAGAGAGAGTGAAGGGAAAGAGAACGTTATGTGTGGAAAATAAGAATGAGTTAGGCTTTACAAGAAACAGTTTCCTTGCAATACATTATTTTTTAAAAAAAAAAACCTCGATTGGATACTTTTTAAGAGATGTTAAGTGGAAAGTTCCTCATTATTCTAGGAACTGCATGCTCAGAATTGATCAATGCTGTTGCAAGCATATACATCTAAGTGCAGAATTTTCTTCAATAGCTCTATTGGGGTTAAATGTTTTACACTGCTATATCAATTTAAGTAGCTCACTTTATTTTCTAAGGGCAGGGATGTCCAATGAATTGCCAAAACAGGCAAGCAATTGGGGCTTATTTTTTGACATTAGAGGAAATTCAAGTTGCATTTTAGTGAAGTTGCTTAAGTTTTTAAAAATGAAACAATTCAGCAGTAGTAAAAGGTAAAGGTAAAGGTTCCCCCGCACATGCGTGCTAGTCGTTTCCGACTCTAGGGGCCGGTGCTCATCTCCGTTTCAAAGCCGAAGAGCCAGCGCTTGTCCGAGGACATCTCCGTGGTCATGTGGCCGGCATGACTGGACGCCAAAGGCGCACGGAACGCTGTTACCTTCCCACCGTAGTGGTCCCTATTTTTCTACTTGCATTTTTACGTGCTTTCGAACTGCTAGGTTGGCAGAAGCTGGGACGAGTAACAGGCGCTCACTCTGCTACGCGGCACTCGGGATTCGACCCGCCAAACTGCCGACCTTCTGATCGACAAGCTCAGTGTCTTAACCCACTGAGCCACCGCGTCCCCCTTCAGCAGTAGTACAAACTGTTAAAGATCATATGCTGATGTCATTTTTGTTGTACAGCAGTAGTAACAATAACACTAGATGAAATCGAGAGTACATCAATGTAGTTCACTATGGTTAATTATGATGGCCAAATTCCAGCCATCTAATTTGAGGGGGGGAGGAGAAATGGAAGGCCATGAAGTTTTAAATGAGAACAGGGTTTAGTTTAATGTCAAATCAGATAATTCAATTTTGCCTAACTTAATTTTCCATACTGCTTTCCTACTCTAGGCATAGTTTTCCCCTCTTCAGTTTTGATTCAGGCAACTCCTTTAATTAGTTTGTTGTCATTTATGATTTCTGTTCTGAGCTATAAATAAGAAAGAGCTCACTTTGTGTCAGTTTTAAGAGCATGAAGGCCTCCAAAGAGTGAAGAGTTTTGGTGAGCAGTGCTGCAATTAAATCTACTTGTTTCACACTATGAACAAGAAGTGATAGTCTCTGTTTCCTGATGAGTGACTTTCTGACTACATTTGTGTTAGAATAACAACTTATTTCAGCATTATTAAGAATAAAGGTGCCTAGCCCAATGGACATCACTACAGTGTGTTGCTGAGATTTGTCCCCTTTCCTAAAAAAAACTATTTAAAATCTTAGAGAGAAAGCTTCTTCTCTTCAACTAAGGTGTGAGAGTTAACCATGGTACTTCATACTTCGGGAACTCTAAGGGCTTCAGTAAGCAGGACCACACTGCAAAATGTATTGCTATTGAATAAATGGGTTTGTCTTCATGGTTTTTTTCCCCTGAGTTTGGGAAATTATACCATATGTTGGGAGATAGATTTTTGGGATTTAATGTTATATTAAGATTTTATTTTAGGATTGAATGCTCATGCATTTCTCAAAATGGAAACACATCATGGTGTTATTTTTTGGCTCTAGAAAAAAAGGATTGTCCTAGGAGATAATCCATAGTCTATGGGCTATAATCTATGGGCTATAGGGCTATACACGTGGAAGTCATAAAACCTTCCCAGAATAAGGCATGGCAAACATCTTCCACATTGTTTCCAAGAAAACAGCATTGATGTATCTATGAAATCACCTGAAATCAAGTTGGGGGGGTGGGGGTCATAGAGCACATACCTCAACAATTTATGAAGTAGATTATTATAATGGTAGATAAACTAAGAGGATAAATCATGGCCTCAACATATAGGTTCACTTTCCAGGATTCATACAGAGGTGCACTAGAGGGTCCCAAAGTCCATAGATCTGCAAAATCTACTTTTTCAACCCTCTCAAAGAAAAGTTGGAAATGAAAGCTATACCAACATAGGCTTCAGGATGTGGTCAAAAACATTAAAATCGTGGCCAGGACAGTGTGTTCAAAGCCCTGTCATTTTTATGTATATCCTTCCTTCAAGTTTTCTTTCTGAGCAAAAAGCTTGTGAATTAGAATGGACTAAGAGGTGGCTAGCTCAGTCATCAAATTGGTGTCCATAGCTAATAGTGAACTTGAACCTGGATCTTGAATCTAGGTCCTAATCCATTGCCTTAATCACTACTTCATATTAACTCATGTACAATATAGGGTCCATGTTCACTGAGAATTATAATTCAAGATATCTAAAAACATCTGAAGAAGGTCATATTATTTGGGTTGAAAACTTTAACTATTTTCATTGCCACGTTTCCTGCAGATTTAAGCTCTTGAGACAGACTATTCTAGGAAGCATTGCAAGGCCATAGAGGAGAATGCAAAGCTTTATAGGCTCAGCCAGCTGACTTTCTACATTAATGAATTGTTAAAATCACATATATCAATGTGACAAACCAATTTAGCAGATTTCCCATGACAAAGTTTTTGTACCAAGGCAACTGAAATGAATAACACTTTTAAAATTCATAAATCACACCTAATGGTTCCTTGTTTTCAGACAAATTGTGACGTTTGAATTCATAGTGGAGCAAGCCTAGGAAATGAATCATACTCACAGCTCTTCCAATGAAATCTTGTTTCCAACCAAATATTTCAGTATGTTTCTTTAAATTTGTTGTGTGTGTGAATTTACAGAGGCCATTCCCTGGAGATGTATGACTGAACTACATCAAAGTTCTAATGTTTTATGTTAAATTGGCAGGAATCTCTAGGTACAGGGTATGGCTGTGTGGATAAATAAAAGCAGAAATTAGTTAGTCTATTGAGATAGTGTCTATAGATCCTCAGCCTTTCTCTCAGGCACCTGAGAGAATTAGGAGGTCACTATCAAGAATAGTAAGTATCTAGAAAGAGAAAATGCCCGTTGCCAGTTTGCTTAATTGCTCCACTTTGCCAAGGTGTATTCTCTCAGCTCCTTCAGTGTGACTCTGCCATCTGGCTGGGAAGTTCTTTGGAATTCCACTAACAATGCTATATTTTCTGAGGCTTCTGTAAACTTGTTAAAATTGTAGTTAATGAGATTCACTGCAGGTCTGCTATTATCTCCCTTATAAAATAAACTCAATACACTGCAGAAAACATAGGAAAATAAAATGTTCATTACCTATGTTATGTACTGGGCTTGTGGTGATACACCATGTGCATTGCTGGAGCAGCTAACAGCTCTCCAGCAACCCAGACTAGCTGTCTCCTATCCTGCAATTGGCTAGCCCCAGGCGACAAGAGTGGGTTCAAACCTATTGGCTGCCACCTAGGGGCTAGACTATATATTGTGGCTGGTTGCAGCCCAAGTTTCAATACAGTTCTAGCAAGAATAAAGTATGAGTTATCCTGTACTCAGCCTCATGTCATCATTCCTGCACCCAACAGCCCACTACTTAACAACCTACATGCCTTGTTCAGAGGTATAAGAAGTATTTGAAGCATTGAATGCTGAACTGGCCATTATTGTCAATGAAACAAAGATACTACCACAGGTGATTGCCATGGCTGTGTTTTGTTTTATTGTTTTTTTCACTAAGGCCTTTGGTCAAACACACCCACAGATTTTTGAACCCTAGAAAATATTTGCCAGTCTTGTATGGTAAAATAGACTATTTCAGATCCATTATATATATATATATTGTATAGCATCTTTTGTAAATATCCCTGTAGCTATTCTTAATCTGTTTAACAAAGTTTTGGATTTCATGTTTATCCTCTTTTTATATGTATGTTGTCCTCTCCAAGTATTTAAAATATTCTAAACTTTAAATATTGTAAGAATTATGGCACAATAATAGCTACTATTTACAATCCATGCCTCATTGGATCATTGTTTCAGAGGTATTTCCTTACAGAGAAACAGGATCACATGGGTGGGCAAAATAGTTGGTAAGGAAGAGACTTCCAACTTTCTGCTGTTTTCATTTGGTTTCCTCCGGGGAAGCTGGTAGGGATCATCAGAAATCTTCCTTCCTTCCTTCCTTCCTTCCTTCCTTCCTTCCTTCCTTCCTTCCTTCCTTCCTTCCTTCCTTCCTCCCTTTCCAGCAAGCAAATGAGTATCTGCTGCTGGATGGGTGAAGGAGTGAAGGATTGTGAGAGTGGCTGGAAAACTGTCATGGAATGTTCAAAATGAGCATCACCTGATCATAGTAGAAGCCTGAAGAAATATAAAAGTGTGAGAGGGCTTATATGGAAAAATAGAATTAAATCCACTAATGTAAATGTAATCAATTGTTGAGAAAACTGTCACCAGTAAGAATATCTAGAATTTGGGGGGAGAAATAAACTACGGTAATAAGTACGGTAACAGGATTTATGATAAGGCAACTAAAATGACTAATAAGAAAAGAAATATTATATCAATATGATTATATTTTTAGGAATATTGGAAAAATTATATACTTAACTGTTATTTATCAAAATAATGAGAATTGTATTAATCTAATGTTTGCAAAGAAGGATACTTTGGGGAAAGGGGAAATCAACTGAAATTAACATATGGAATATAGGTTATAAAAATCAGTTGTTAAAGATTGTTTTACAAATGTTACCCAGACAACACACTGTTTACTAATTATTGAGTGATTTATGTTGTGTTAAAAAAAACAATAAAATATATACACCCAAAAAATGAAGAAGAAGCCTGACAGTATTGAAGAGGTCACAATTTTCCCAAATGTAATTCTCTTTGGAGTCATGCTTCATGGGTCTTGAATTTTGGATGCATTCTATGAGTTACCCATTTGAGCTATCATGGTTCAAAACTTGCTGCCCTATGATGCACAATTTTAACCAGGTAAAGGTTATGAGAATGAAAGCCTTGACCAACAAAGCAGCAAGAAAGGGATACTTTAAATATAGAATGCACACTACATTTCTTTTTCTAGTGCATTACACTAGAATAGTTTATTTATTCTAAACAAAATCAAACAGACCATTAGTGTTTATTTCAGGTCTTAGCCTGATTTCTGAAAGTTTAGAAATGGGCTTGCCTCCTAGAGAAATAGCCTCATGTTCACATGAGAATGAATGGATTCTGCACAAAATCTGGAAGCCCAATAAATCAGACCATGGGTAGGACCATTCCCACATTCAGATCTTCTAGTAAGAACATGAGGTCAGAGAATATAGGCAGAAGGGCCTCATGTATGTGTGAATCCTGCCACTGTTCAATCATGTTTAATTCTTGCAGCGAGTTCCACCCTGAACCAGCTATCCCAATAAAAACAATTTCATATGGGGGAAAAAAATTGTGAAATTCCTTAGGCAGAATACGTAATAGAGGATTATTCCTAGTCCTAGTTGTCAATTATGTACCACTATTTGGTTTCATTCTGGAATTTTCCCTACTGTAAACTGCTAATGAAACTTTGAAATTACAATGGGATTTAATTGCTTTTTCATGGCTTTCTCTTGCATTTCATTGGCAGAAGTATGCAAATTCCACCATCTAAATCAGGCATGTCAAACTCCCGGCTCGTGGGCCAGATGTGTCATGCTGAAACTGCACTCATCCCATTGCCGGCAAGGGGGAAAAAGTCATGATACGTCGTGCAACGTCATGTGATGTCGCGAGTTTGACATGCCTGATCTAAATGGTTTCTTTGAGTCTGTATGACACAATTACAATTTACTTGAGTTTTTTTGTTTTTGTTTTTGTTGTTTTCAAGGGGCATTGACATAAATTTCAACTAAAAGTACAAAAAAAACCCATGAAAAAGCAAATATGAATTTGGAAAGGTTTTCTGCCATACACAGGAAATGTAGTGCAATCATGCAGTTACTGAAATTTGGGAATTTATGTCTATCATTATTATATTTCACTCTTAATGTTGCATTCAGTTTATTCACTGGATCTACAAGGACAAGAATATATTATTCAACCACAAGCATTGTTCTATGCCCATATTAATTCCTTCAGCACAGCAACTCATTTCTAGAGAATGGGTGTGTGCCACTCTATTTCTTTGAAATGAAATTAAAGCCCTCACTTATGAACATGTCAAAGGAATGTGCTCACAAGATTCACAACAATCATGTTACTAACTTAACAACTGCATTGATTCACCTAACAACTATGGTAAGAAAAGTCATGAAGGGGGTCAAAATTCGCTTATCAACTGTCTTGCTTAACAAGAGAAACTTTGGGCTCCATTGTGGTCATAAACTGAAGATTAATGGTAATCTAAATTGATAGTGCTACAAATGTATTGATTTATTTTATTTCTATATTACTCCCCCCCCCCAACAAAGTGGATGCAGCAAGTAGCTCAGAAGGGAGTCTACCCTAGTTTCTTGGGCTGCAAAGGGGCTGGGGAGAGAAATCTATTTTCAGACATCCAAGATTCTGTTTAGATAATTTTGCAATAAAGTAGAATTAACTCATCTGGTTGTATTACCCATCTGGTCTACCTTGAGAGGTACTTTCACGGTACTTCTAGATCTGTGGATACCACTCCCCTCAGGATTAATGAAATGTGCCTCTGACTTCAAGTACTGGGAAACCGCAAAGCTTATCACACTGTGAAATCTCATGATGTCTCCTGGAACTGAACTACAGATAGTCCTCAAGTTACCACTGGTCATTTAACCATCATTTGAAGTTAAGGTGAACTTCAAAAAAGCTGCTTATGACCTGTCCTTGAAATTATGAGTGCAGTGTGCTTATACACACTTGCACACACAGGGAGCCACAATCATGTGGCTGTGTTTTGAGTACTTGGCAACCAGCTCAACTTTACTAGTGCTTGCAGTATCCCATGTTCACATGACCACAACTTGTTACCTTTTTTTGCCAGCTTTCAGTGCCCATTGGATATGCTGGATTTACAAACAAACATGTGATTCGCTTAACCTGTAGTGTTTACTTTAAAAACCAAGGAAAAATGGTCATAAAATTGAGATCAGTCATATGGTGGCCCAACGTATGACTGAAACAATTTCCAATCAAAATTTCAGGCTTCATTGTAGTTATCTGTTGAGGGCTACTTGCATTATACTTTATGTTACCAAAATTAAAACTGTCTAACTCCTCAGTGACCCTGGGCCAATAACACATAAAAAAGCTATTTATAGAGAGTTCTACAAAGAAAATTCCTTTCAGATATTGCTGGGAATGGATTTGGCATTATGGATTCCCAGAGAACTCATAATAGCATACATTCTGGAGAAAAAAGTCTAGCTAGTATCTACATTTCCTTTCATTAAGGAAAAAGAAAAATGCATCTCACTTTTTAAAACAGAAAAATGACTTGAGCCTCCCACCCATTCCTCTTTCAACTCAATCCAACTGTATGTATATGCTTATGTATATCAGAGGTGGGATTCAGCTGGTTCGCACCACTTTGGCAGAACTGGTAGCTAATTTATTGTTGCCCAGGCCCAGAATGGACTTCTGGAAGCGGCATCCACACAGAGAACCGGTTGTTCACATTTTTTGGATGGAACCTTGTAGGATAGGCAAGGTGGGTTGTATGACATGTGTGAGTTCCAGCACCTTTTTCTTTTACAAAAAAAGCACTGTATATATGTATATATATATATAAAGCACTGTATATATATGTATGTATGTATGTATGTATGTATGTATATGTATATGTATATGTATACATATATGTATATGTATACTGTACAAACACAGAGAGTATAAAGACGGAATAGAGCTTTATATCAATGGTAGAGAATGTGTTTGTGCACAAACAGATCAATTCCATTAGATGGACCAGTGGCCTGACATGGATCATAGGAATTTGTGCTTGGTAATTCATCATTAGAGCTCTATTTTCATGGATGGTAAGGTGGAAGTTTATAAATACACCCTCAATTATTATTTATATTATTTATAAAGATAATAATTTTTAAAGAACATTGCTATTAAAATTGCATTTGTTAGCCCTCAGCACAACAAAAGTATTATTTCTATATTGCCATTGCTAGTTATTATCCCATTATTAGCAAAACATACTCACATAGATATCCCCCACCCTTACACGTAGCTGTTAATTGCTTTCCTCAATATATATTTGGTTCAAACAGACTCCAACCTTATACATTATCATAACTTTTACATTCCGTATGCTTGTTACCAGGGTAAAATGATTCTGAAGTTATTTTCAGAAGCAGTATTTTTGGACAATCTTAATTGCCTACCTTTGCTAAGCAATGTGTACTCACTTGTGATTTGTTTGTTGGGAATAGTTCTGCTTTACCATCTGTACTTTGCAGCAAATCATTAGGCCCATAAGAATGTATTATGAAACAAAACAGTCTAGGGAAAAGCTGTCAGAATCACCTAATCTTCTACATGCAACTGTATCAAGCTTGTTTTTGCAGTGAAAATTGCAGTACGGCTCCAAAAATCCCCTCAAAACTTTCATGTCCAAGCAAGAGAATTTAGAAAGTTGTGCATCTGCAGTCAGGATGCAAGAAATAGAGCATACAAAATTCATTCAAAATTGTGAACATCCCAACTTAACTTCTATGAAAAGAACTTCTAGATTAAAAATAATGAAACTGATAATATACTGGGCATTGCAGGTTCAGCTATTTCCAATGGTTTCTGCCCATCCCCCTAGATCAGGGGTAGGCAACATAATCAACATAGCTGACTCAGGAATTCTGGGAGTTGAAGTCCATGCCTAGATATACTGCAGCCAGATGGGGCCTGCTCTGAGTCCCCTTGGTAAAACTGTGTCAACTTCTCTGTGATAGAACCTGCCCTGTGGGACAGAATGGAGCAAAATATTTTAACATTCAATATAGTGAAGGATAATTTTCTATTAATTTTTGATCCAGAAATTAATTTTAAGAATGTCTGTACAGTATCTATAGATAGCCTGTGTTTAAAAGACATTGTGAAAGAAGAATCAGTTTTACCTGACAAGACTGAGACTGACCTGCAAGTGGATTTTAAAAAGGTACAAGAATGAAATGGGAAAAGATGCCATACTGGACACACAAAAAGATTCGGCTGATGTGTTAAATGTATATGGAGATTCTCAGTCATTCATGTCATGGTTGTCCCAAAGGTGCTTTTTTCAAAGGGCAACTAAATGTTGTTTTACTTGAAGACATTTCAGAACTGAAGAAGCTTCTTGGATGAGAAGTAAAACATCTTCAAGCAAAACAAAGTCCAGTTACTTTTTTTAAAAAAGCACCATTTGGGATGGCTGATGTGTTAATTATTAGAAGGGATATACAAATAACAAACCAAGAAAGTGACCTGGATCTTCCTATATTGGATTTACAAAAGGGACTTGTTAAAGCTTTGAAGGGTTTTGTGAGAAGGAACCAAAAAAATGAAAAGAAATATTAGATTATTTGCCTGAAGATCAAGATTTTTAAAAGGAAGGAATATAACATTGGTTTATTTGATCAAGGTAATATAAATAATGTATCACTGATAAAATTTAACGGATTTTTGCTTTTTGGTTGTGTGGCCATTAGAACTTTGAAATTGGGTCATAAGCTGCTCTGTCAAGATCTGTCATAACTTTGAACAGTCACTATGTGCCTTTCATTAAACAAGAACTACAGTAATAAGGAAGATCCCACAAGTACACCTTGATTGAATCAAATGAAAGAAAAACAATCAGCTAAATATTAGCCTGCTGTACGCAGTATTGTATAGTATAAAAAGGTAAAGGTAAATGTTCCCCCGCACATGCGTGCTAGTCGTTTCCGACTCTAGGGGCCGGTGCTCATCTCTGTTTCAAAGCTGAAGAGCCAGCGCTTGTCCGAGGACGTCTCTGTGGTCATGTGGCCGGCATGACTAGATGCCAAAGGTGCACGGAACGCTGCTACCTTCCCACCGTAGTGGTCCCTATTTTTCTACTTGCATTTTTACATGCTTTTGAACTGCTAGGTTGGCAGAAGCTGGGACGAGTAACAGGTGCTCACTCTGTTATGCGGTACTCAGGATTCGACCCGCCAAACTGCCCACCTTCTGATCGACAAGCTCAGCGTCCTAACCCACTGAGCCACCGCATCCCTTATTGTATAGTATATCATTCCTTAAATCTCTGATCAGTTTTCTGAGTTTAGATTCAGCACATTCTCTTAATTTTTATCTTCAGTGTTTTCATATTCTGATTTCTAATATTCTATTGCATATTTCAATCCTTCTTTGCTTCTACCCTTCTACCATCATCAGCCACCAATATATCGCTTGTTCCCTCAAAAACTAACACTCTTTAAGCATATTTTTATTCCTCAATCCACATCAATAATGAATACCAATTAGGTTTAAAGAACATAATTAATTCTTTATCACAGCATTGTCAGGAGATGAGAAATGAATTGTTAGGGTTCTTCTCAATGTCTATTGAATGGGGAAGGATCAAGAATTCTAAATGGAACTAGATTATGAAAATAGGGGGACCTTATTTGTGCAAAGTGTGAGAATACTACTTAGTATTACTCTATCATATGTCCTTATACTATGCTCCACAATACTCAGTGCTTACTAAAGTGTATCTTATTATTTAATCTTTCTGGATCCTACAGAGGCTGGAAAGATAGACAGTGACCGTTATTAGCAGATCCCATGCTTCTTGCAGTTTAATTTGATTTGATTGGTTTAGAATCCAGAGTGATTCTGGGCAGTTCACAGTGTAACATAGATAATTCAGTAAAATACAATACATTCAAAAAGCAAAACCAACAAAAACAACTACAATGAAGACAATTAAAGAGCAAGATGGTGGATCAGTCAACCACAGTAACAAAATACATTTCTATTTGTCTGTCTGTCTGTCTGTCTGTCTGTCTGTCTGTCTGTCTGTCTGTCTGTCTATATATATGAATTTGCAATGGGATCCAAACTACCCTACCCCAAGACCTGGGGTCTATAAGCCAGGTCTATAAGACCCTTGGAACTCTATCAGACCCTATTAAATTGAAGAAACCCAATATGCCAACCCTATCAGCTTATATAAGCAAGACAGTCAACATCAAGATACATAGTTCCTCATACATGTAAAGCTAGCACTTTAAATCACATGAAAACAATTAGCTAGCCTTTGTATTCTCTTTATCCTTTGTATTCTCTTTAATTGCAGGTAATTTTTCCCTGCCAACTGTCTTCCATTGTATATAAAAGCTAGTCAAATTCCTGCTTCTTTCTTTCTGTGCTAGAACAGATTTTTGTTTCCTTTTAGTTTCTCCTCTTTAGTCATTTTAAGGTGCTTCTTACCTCTTCAGTGTGACTATTTCTTTTTTCATCTGCTCTGAGCAGCTCTTAGCTCTTTTCATCTTCCTAAAACTGTCCCCAGAGGACTGGAATACTCTCCAGAACAAATTTAGGATATGTGCATGAGCTGGAGGGGAGAAGACAGAGAGATGAGAAATCCCATTATGTGAGCAAAAGTTGACTTGTATAACAGCTGAGGAATCTCAATTAAGTTGCACAGGTGTCTGTCTGTGAGAAAGTGAGCATCCCATCTCTGCATGACATAGTTTTGAATATTTATGAGTTTAACTATACCAGCAACTATATTGGTAAACAAGGCCATTATCATATGTTGGTGTCTAACATTGCTTATTATTAAAGAAGGTTGACAGAAACCATAGATGCTACTTTTCACCAGCTGAAAATTTGGCTCTTTTGACATATCTCCCAAGGTCAGCCAATGGGTTGCTCATTCCCCTAAGCATTTTATCTCGTTTCAGAAAAAGGCACAAACTATAAATCATCCTGAAATCCTTGACTTCTCATTTTCTGTTTAAGGGTGATGTTTGGCCAACCGGGCTGACATTTATACAACATCTAAACATTTATTTTGATTATTACTAATACTTTGGCATGACCCTTAGAGTATTTCTATTCCTTCAGCTCAGGGTCACAAGCAAGAGAATGAGATCCTATTTGTTTTATTTATATTATTGTTCAGACAGTAAACAAAGGATAGTACTGGGGCTATAAATATAAATACAGCTCAATAGGAGATGAATCAGCTTAAACTCCAGATATTGTGCTCCAATTTATCTGATTGGTCTGAATTATTATCTAATAATACCTGCCAGCTATTCTTTTTATAAATATAACAAGCTATGGAACTAAATAATCTAGAGCTAGGGAAAAAATCCATTCCTTTATATGTAGAACAACATGCTTTTGTTTAATATTGAAAATTGTACTTTCACATATCACATTTCTTAATATGCATATTTTATTATGCAGTGAGATGATAGTGACACTCTTTAAATGAAATTTATTTTTCCCTTGGTTTTTCATTAACACATGCCTTCAACCAGAAAAGACTATTACTTACCCTCATCTCTTGTCTATGTTCATAACTCCTGGGAATGACATTGATATTGGTGGATTTTACAATGTTTTTCTCCTCCAGGCCATGTAGTTTTCTTTGTCCTTTCCTTTGCCCTAAATGGTGGGGGGAGAGGCAGGGGGCGATAGGGGAGAATGAGATGCATTACTGCGGTATTAAATACATTCTGCCTCCTCCTCTTAAAGTTGCAATTGAAAGATGTCTGTCCTTCAATTGGTTTCACTGTGAAAACAACATCATTTGTTTCTTTATCGTTCATAAAGTTTATAATTGGTGTGTAACTTCTATGTATAATTATAATGTAATCAAATGGTCCCCCCAAAAGGTTTGGTTGAATGTTTTGAGTCTGCAAAGCTTATAGTTTCTGTGGAAGAAAGTCTTCAAGTTGATGCTATAAAAGATTGAATAATGAAGAGTCTAATGGTTGTTGGTTGAAAAAGTGCTCAGATACAGAAGGATCAACTATTATCATACTAAGAGAGGTTTAAGAGATCTGGATAGCAATGAAGAATTGTTATTGAGCTAGTGATGAAGGTTCAAGGAAATAATTTCACAAGGCCAGAAGCTTTCAAACAGAGAACCTATTAAAGGGAACTAGACCTTCACACAACTGATTTATCCAACAAATTAGAAGCAAAAGAAGGAATCTGAGCTAAAATACAGAAGTCTGTGCTAACGAGAAAGCTTTTGAAAATATAATGTAAGGAAAAGTTTTAGATATTCGGAACCTTTACAAAATTTATTTTACTTAGAAACTGTGGATTTAAGAAATCTCATCCTGCCTGCCTGAAAAATAATACTTATATTCCCTTATTTGTATTCATGAGACAACCTCTGGTGGGAATGTGTCCAAATAATTCACTCTATTCAGAGTGTTTGTATAATTTTACTATGGTTTTGTCACACAATCATCCAGATAATCCACTGCACTTTTGTTATTTTGTCATGCTGTTGTTTGTAGTTAGTCTGTGTAGTCTTCTTGTAGTCTTCTTGTAGTCTTCCACTGTTTCTTCAGCTTCTTTGCAGTGGTGATGTTTGCTGCCTGTTGTTGCCTTCTCAGTTTTGGCTTTGTTTGCATTTGTTCTTAAGGCTTGGTCTTGGGCAGCCAGAATTAGTCCCTCTCTTTTTTCAATTTTCCTGCTCTTAGCCATTGCCAGGTCTTGTGGTTATCTACTTTGCCTACTATACTGTATTTGTAATTTGTTTAATGATCATGTAATGCTTTGCCTTCCACATCTCTTTTCTTGTTCTGACCAAGCCTATGAGAGTAGTGCTCAACCACTTACTCGTGAGGAAACCCTTTTTATTGAACAAGGCAGGACTTTGTAAGGAAAAGAAACCTTTTATTTTGACACAGATTTTGTGGAACAAACTCCAACCAGTCCTTTAGCTGTTGAAACGAACAAGATCAGTCTCTGAGTTCTCAGCAGGAATGCTCAAGGTTCAAGTCACTCAAACACAGAGAAATCTGACAAACCTGGTTAAATGTCCAAGAATCCTGACACAAGAAATCCAACAATAGAAGCACGAAGCTGTAGCATGAACAGTTGCTTTTGGCAACCAGCACCTCCCACACCTCTCCTCTTTATAGTCCAGCCAGGGCATGGCTTCTTCGTGTCTCTTACTTTGCTTATGGTTGTTTCTCCAGGACTCAGTAAGCCTTCATGTTATACTAACTTCAGTGCATCTTCTTCATTGTCTTTCAGATTTTCTTCAAATGCCCATTTTTCTTCTTCAACTCTCTGGTGTACTTACAACATTGCATACTCACATATTTTCCTTGGTAAGCAGAGTCTATCAACGTTGCTCTGTGAATGATGGGCATGATTCATTGTCATAATTTTACTGATCTTCCTATCCAGAGTTTTTAGGTCTGCTTAAGTCCAGTCTATTATTCCAGGTGCATATTATTCTATTTACTGGAATTACCCAGGTGTTAATTGCCTTGATGGTACTTCCTACACTGAATTTGGTTTTTAATTTATTATATTTATATTAATTTATTATAATTAATTCAGCAGTTCTCTAGATAGTCCTTTTTTGGAAAAAATAACTAAATAGATGAAAAGGTTTGCTGGACACCATCGCAAGGTCACCATTCTACCTCACCGCTCTGATATTGACACATTTAATGGGGAAAAAATGTCCCTAATTTTTATTGCTTTTATCTCTCCAATATAGAGGAAAATTCTGTGGTCTGCTACCCAGGTGCTTTGAGTCACAAATTAAAACTGAACAATGAGAATGTACATTAAAACTCAATTACTTTTTTTCTGAAATATAACCAAATAATTCAAAATTAATGTAGCAGTGAGATAGTACTTAAGTTAGTGCAACCCAAGAGAGTAATGAGAATATTTGTGAAAGATTGCCAACATACTTAACTTATACCTTTTGTCTTTTTATGATTTTTTTTATGTTTTCATGGATGGATAGTCTGCTTTTAGAAAAATGACTTTGGGAGAGAGAGTACATCTTTGGCATGACTATAAAACTATTACATTAAATATTTTTGATATTTATAGGACTATGAATGCTTCCAGGATGTCATATTATCAATTGAAATGCCAGAATCAAAAAGAAACAAACTTCATTACCCATAATAGTTGTGTCATGCAAACCAGCTATATGAATTTTTGGATGCTGGTATATTATAAACACATGCCTATTTTCATACTGCTGCCAAAGAAAATTTCAAACTTCTTGTTATATGCCATTCCATAATTCAAAAATGCAAAATACTTCTTTTACACCATCAGAATATTAATGATCTAACAGTTAGCACTTTATTTTATTATGAATTATTTGGAATCTTGCCCAATTTTTGAGATTACTGGGAAGTTTCCCCCCCCTGTAAATAGAAAAAATGCACTAAAATTAATATGAACATAACAGGAGGTCAGTTTCCAAGGATACATCTTCCTCTCCCTCATCTGTAACTTCAGCATATCTACATACCAATAGTACTAATAACATAAAACATCTGCCAGCACAAACAAAAGAAAAAGAACTCAGTTACCCTTAAGATTATTCCATAGTTGCCCATGCAGCTCTAGGCACCTTTCTTTTCATGGAAGGAATTTTTCGCTCATAGAAGGACTAATACAGGGGTGTCAAACTGCCGGCCCATGGGCCGGATGCATCATCCAGAAACCGCGCCCACCCCATTGCTGGCAATGGCGAAAAGGCTCTGATATGTTGCACAACATCACGTGACGTCGCGAGTTTGACATGTCTGGACCAGTATATGTGAGGAAAATGAAACTAAATCAAATAACAATATTCTCTTGAATAAGTAGGATGTAGAACCTATCTTTCATAGTGGTGTTCTACAAGTGTTTCAGAATGGCAGTAGCAATGCCTTGAAATCTTTCCCCACTTCTTCAGATGCATATCCATAAACTGGATCTATAAATTGGAAGCAAAGCTACCTGTTTGGTTCGAATTGACGAGGACTCAGAGTGGTTAACACTGAACGAGTTTATTGAATACACAAAGTCAACTGTCAAATGTCAAATGTTGCAACCCTTTTATAGAGAAAGCGTTTGAACTGTAACCAATACAAACTGTCTGTTTTCCCGCTCCTTGGTTGTGGCGTCCAATGATTGCACCTTATTTTCCCGCTTTAAACCTTGCAAAGCTGCACAGTGTTTGCAATATCTTTTATGGCTTATTGCTAACTATTTACATACACAACACCCCTTACCCCCCAGTTGGTGTCATTTCTTTACAAAGTCCATTAGGTATTTTGGTGGCCTATGTATTCTAGAAGGGTATCTGTTACTTTGGCTGCTAGGGACCCTTTTTCCTGGTTGACTGCTTGGCTGCTGGTTACTATGCTGGTTACTACTAGACCTGGGCTCAGGGTTACTGGCTTCAGATGTACTGCCTTGTGTATTAGGTTGTGTTTGGGATTCAGTTGTCACTGGCCTACTCCGCAGGGGTATTTCCCAATCAATTGGGCTGAATTGTTGTTGATGGGCATCAGGAAATATGTCATCTTGCCCCACCACTACACCACTTTCAGGCCTAAAGTTATCTGTACTGTTTGCCCTAACTGAGCTTTGGTCCCCCTCAGCTGGCACACACCCACTAGATCTTTTCCTCAGCTGGTCTATGTGTCTTTTACAGACCCTATTCCCTTCCCCCTCAATGATGTATGATAGGGGACCTAAGATTTCAGTTACCACCCCAGGAATCCATTTATCCCCTTGGGCGTAGTTCCTGGCCCAAATCAAGTCCCCCACTTCAAATGTTCTGTTAGGAATGTCTAATTCAATGTTTGGTTGGAGTCGGTCGGGGTGTAGTCTGTCCAACTTGGTCAAGATTTTTCTTCCCCACCTCATTTCAGCTGGACTTTTCCCTGTAGCCGAACAAGGGGTTGTGTGTTGAGCCAACAAGAACTCAGCTAGTCTCTGATGCCAGTCACCTCGAATGATTCTTTTAAGCGCGTCCTTCGTGGTCCTCACGTTTCTTTCAGCCAATCCGTTGGTGGAGGGGTGGAAGGGTGCAGAAGTCTTATGCTTAATCGAGTTGGCCTTGAGGAAATCCTGAAATTCAATAGATGTGAATTGTGGCCCGTTATCAGACACTATTAAATCCGGCAACCCATGAGTGGCAAAGAGGCCCCTTAATGCCTGTATTGTTCTGCCTGCCGTTACTGAACTGACCGGTACTACTTCTAGCCATCTAGAGTAGCTGTCGACCACTACAAGGAACGTTAACCCCTGGAAAGGTCCAGCGAAGTCAATATGAATCCTGGACCAAGGATTCCTAGCTAGCTCCCATTTATGTGTGCGGATGTGTTGTTGTTCAGGCCTGGAACGTTGGCACAGATGGCAATTGGCAACGCATTCCTCAATGTCTTGGTCCAATCCTGGCCACCACAAGTGACTCCTAGCTAAGGCCTTCATCCTTACTATTCCAGGGTGTCCCTCATGCAATTCAAATAGAATAGCTGATTTGTGGATTCCTGGGATTACTACACGAGTTCCCCAAAGTAAGCAACCCATATGAACTGATAGTTCATCCTTCCTTCGGAAAAATGGACTGTATTTTACGTCTGGGTTGGCGTTGGGCCAACCGCTCATGACCCAGGCCATTACTCTCCTTAAGATGGGGTCCTTATTGGTTGCCTCAGCTATGTCTTTAGCAGTTAGGGGCAGATCAGGAATATCTTGTAGGGACATTACTTGTCCCACTGGGGCAGGGTCCTCCTCTGTTGTGCTAAGGGGCAATCTGCTAAGAGCGTCTGCATGACCCATGTCTTTACCTGGTCGGTATTGGAGGGAAAATGAATATGCTGAGAGGAAAATGGACCATCTCAGCATCCTGGGAGACATAATTTGGGGAGTCTGTTTATCTGTGGTAAACAGTCCCAGCAGGGGTTTGTGGTCTGTCAGTATTGTAAAGTTCCTGCCATACAGGTAGTCGTGGAACTTTTTAACTCCTGCCACTATGGCTAAAGCTTCCCGGTCAATTTGAGCATAGTTCCGCTCTGCCTTGGTTAGTGTGCGGGAGTAGTAAGCAATGGGTCTTTGCATTCCCTGGGTGTCTAAATGGCTGATTACTGCCCCAACGCCATAAGGCGAAGCATCGCACGCCAGGTAGATTGGTCTATTTTCTATAAAGTGGGTTACAGTTGAGCTACTGGAAAGGATATCTTTTAAGGTCTGGAAACTCACTTTGTGCTTGTCTTGCCAATGCCAAGGGGTCTTCTTATCTAAAAGCCTGTGCAGTGGTTCTGCAATGGCAGCCTTATGTGGCACAAAAGTGTGATAAAAATTTACCAAGCCTAGGAAGGCCTGTAGCTCAGCCTTGTTCCTTGGTTCAGGAGCCCCTTTTATTGCTTTAATTTTTTCAGGGGTAGGGTGGACTCCGCTTTTGTCAATCCTGAACCCCAAAAAATCAGTGGATTTAACCCCTATGCTACATTTTTCCTTTTTTAATTTTAATCCAGCCTTTCTAAATCTACCCAGTACCTGTTCCAGCCGCTCTACTAACATTCCTTCATCTTTTCCAGCTATTAGGACATCATCAAAGTAAGGGCATACTCCAGGTATGCCCTTTAAGGTCCTCTCCATCACTTCTTGGAAGATGCCTGGAGCAGCTGCAATCCCAAATTGCAGTCTGTGGACTCGGAACGCCCGCTTGTGGGTAACAATTGTTTGCGCCTCTGCAGCCTCTTTGGAAACAGTCAACTGTAAGTACGCATGCGCCAAGTCGAGCTTGGCGAAGATGGCGGCGTCCTGGATCGTGGCGAGGACCTGCTTCACCGTCGGGACCGGGTAAGCATGCTTTTTCATTCCAATGTTGAGGGTCGCTTTATAGTCGGCGCAGATCCTCACATCCCCATTGGGTTTGAGGGGTGTGACGATCGGCGTCTCCCATAAACCGCCCTCAACGGGTTCTAAAACTCCGAGGCCTACAAGCCGGTCGAGCTCGGCCTCGATTTTTTCTTTTAAGGCAAAAGGTACCCTCCGGGCCTTTAGCCTGATTGGATTTACTGAGGGGTCTAGGTTAAAATTAATGGGGGGCCCTTTGTACTTGCCTAGAGATCCATCGAATACGTCTGCAAATTCTTTGCAGACGGATTCGAGGGTCTTATTTCTAATCACAGAATTTATTCCCCCTATCCAAATTCCCAGGGCAGGAAACCAATTAAGCCCTATTAAGCTAGTCCTATTCCCCTCCGTAACTACCACATCTAAGACCCCCTTAAATCCCTTAAAATTAACTCTAAGGCTGGTCTTTCCCTTTACGATTATTGGACTTTTTTGGAAGTCCATTAATTGAATATTTGTTGGGCTAAGTGGAATTCTTTTTCCACTTAGTTGTTCAATTTTTTCCAAGGTTTCAGTGGAAATTATCGACACTGAAGCCCCAGAGTCGATTTCCATTCTGCAAGGAACCCCTTGCAGAAGGACTGTGATTTTTAATTTTCCGTCCGGAAAATTGTGCCCCCTTCCCTGCCTTTTCCGATTGACTCGGGCCACCTCCCTTGGGTTTGAAAATTTCGCCCGGGATCTAGGGGTCTCCTTGCCACTAGCATTGGGGGTTACCTTACCCTCTGGCCACACATCGACTTCATTCAGACGGGAGTCCCGGACGCGGTTTCTGCAGATGGCCTGGATGTGGCCGGTCTTGCCACAAGCCCTGCACTTGGCGGTGCGGAATCGGCAGGAAGCGCGGGGATGGTTGCCGCCACAGCTGCCGCATCGGTTCTGGGTGTCGTTGTCGCGCGGTCTGGTTGCGGTGTCCCGCCACGGTCGTTGTGCCCCGGTCGGTGGTCTCTGCGGTGTTGCGGGTTGTTGCCGGCGGCCGGGTTCGGGCCCTTCGCTTCTAAGTTGTCTGGGTGCCATCTTCCCAAATCGCCTGGAGACTTCGGCGATCTCTTCCTCCCACTGCTGATCCACCTCCCCGCAGTCCACATAGCCCTCTTGGTTAATTTCAGGTGCTGTCGCCATGCTACTGCGGGGGGGGTCGCGATACCCGGTAGACTCATACGTTAGGAGTTCGTCGAGCACTTCCTGTAAATCGCCAGTAGGTTTGGCGATTATTCTGTTTTGTAATTGTTCATCGCGTAAGCCTAGCACAACTCTGTCCCGAATCCTAATTTCTAAATTATCGTATTTGCAACGAACTGCGGCTTCCCTAACGGCAGCGACGAATTTCTGTATGGACTCCCCCGGTCTCTGATTTCTCTTCTCGAAGATGCGCCGCCAAAAAAGTTCGGACCTTCGGGGAGTAAAGTGCACCTTTAGTTTTGCAAGGAGGTCGGCATAGGGCACGCTGGAGACTGGTTGTGGCTGGCACAGCCCGACAGCGACTCTGTAGACCGGTGTGCCGCAAATTGTCAAAAGTGCCGCCGCTTTTTTTCGGTCGTCGGTGATTCCGTTCACTAACAGGAATCCTTCGACCTGACCAATATATTCTTCCCAATCTTCGGGGAAGTTAGGGTCAAATTCCTTCAATGACCCGATTTGCGCCATTCGGAGAATTTTTTCCTATTCTGCCGCGGCCGCTCGGTTGACTGTGACTCGCTCAGACTTTGCCGCCTTCACGACAATTCTTCCTAATCTCTGGTCTTCTGTCAATCCCACCTTCGTCGCCAGTTGTTTGGTTCGAATTGACGAGGACTCAGAGTGGTTAACACTGAACGAGTTTATTGAATACACAAAGTCAACTGTCAAATGTCAAATGTTGCAACCCTTTTATAGAGAAAGCGTTTGAACTGTAACCAATACAAACTGTCTGTTTTCCCGCTCCTTGGTTGTGGCGTCCAATGATTGCACCTTATTTTCCCGCTTTAAACCTTGCAAAGCTGCACAGTGTTTGCAATATCTTTTATGGCTTATTGCTAACTATTTACATACACAACACTACCCTTTTCTCAGTTGGCATTGAGACTATGGGAATTTCTCCTTCCTCTCTTCCATTGCTTGCCACACCATCCTCTGTTGTTCATTCAAATGAGATGAAAGGTCTAAAGGGCTACTAAATTAATCTTTCTCTCAGGAAAAAGCTAGCCCGCCACTATGATTAATGTGCATAAAATGGTAAATCCAACAAAAAGGAGAAATGAAGTACCAAAATACAACAGTGGAACCTTTGCTGTCAGAGAAGAAGGATAACTATCTCTGTGGTTTTCAGGATTTATCACATGTTAGCTCATTTAGAATAGTTATTCTGTAAAGTATGTATAAAAGGGACGCGGTGGTTCAGTGGGTTAGGACGCTGAGCTTGTCGATCAGAAGGTCGGCAGTTTGGCGGGTCAAATCCCGAGTGCCGCATAGCAGAGTGAGCACCTGTTACTCGGCCCAGCTTCTGCCAACCTAGCAGTTCGAAAGCACGTAAAAGGGCAAGTAGAAAAATAGGGACCACTCCGGTGGGAAGGTAACAGCGTTCTGTGCGCCTTTGGCGTCTAGTCATGCCAGCCACATGACCACAGAGACGTCCTTGGACAAGCGCTGGCTTTTTGGCTTTGAAACGGAGATGAGCACCGGCCCCTAGAGTCGGAAACGACTAGCACGCATGTGCGGGGGAACCTTTACCTTTACCTTTACATTTAAGGTATGTATACTTTTGTGTAAAAAATATGAAAAGCAAAATTTAACAAGATTGAAAAACTTCATGTCAACTTCCAGATCCTTATCTTCACAGATATCATCACATTATTCAATTAAATATACTGCTCAAAAAATAAAGGGAACACAAGATAAGACATCCTACTATTAAATACAGTACATTGTGTCGTTTAAGTGTTCCCTTTATTTTTTTGAGCAGTATATTTTCCATAATAGCAGAGATATGGGGACACTGAACACATATCAGTTGAATATCTTTAAAGTAATATTTGGATCTGTAGTCTCTTTATAACTTTCTAAAATCAAAGTTTAAATTAGCCTTTTGCTTTTTATTCCAAAATAAAAAAAGTTTAGTCCTTAAACTTGTACTTAAAATGTCTTTCACTAAGGATTGAAGGAAACTCACCTAATGCTGTAAAACATGTGGATCCAAAAGTTCCTAATAGCTAACAGTTAACAAACAATTTCCAAAAAGGATTAGAAAACATGTTAGTTGGTCTTGCATAATTCAATCATTATTTAAAATATTTTATTTGTTTAAATGAATTTATTAGAATTGTCTATTCCAACAGACTCTGGGAAGCTCAGAAAATTCAATGCAAGATAAACAGTTAAAAACATAAGCAAAACAAGGTATACTGGAGTAAAAACAGCCAATAAAAACCATACACAACAAACATATTAACCCAATGCACACTTTCTGAGTCCCAGAAGATGACAACATTTAATAGAAGGGACCTAGAGCACTCACACTCTGCTGAACATACCAGGTGGACAGAAACAATGGGAGAGAGGGGGTCACTCTGAACAATTTTAAAAGTAACAACCACCACATTGAATTTCACCTGAAAGCCAACTGGCATAGCAGTGCTACTTGCTTAGCAGCAATTATACATAGGGACAATGATATATATTCGTTACTGCTCAGACTGCTGCATTTTCAACCAGTTGTAGCTTCCAGATCATATAAAGTGCATTGCAGTAGTCCATTACTGAAATGACCAGACCACAGTGACTCTCTGCAGGACCTCCCAGTTGAGGTGAGAACACATCTGATGCACGAGATGTACCTCTTTGAACAGATGTTGTGAGTCAGGAGGATCCCTAAGTTGTTCATAAGTCTTGACTGCAATCACAATTATTTTCCAGATGATTTGAGACAGATTCAAACTGGGTTACTGCCATTGTAGCTAGACCCATATGAAAGAGAGAGGGGAAAAAACACAGTCCATCAAATTAGGTTCTTAAACTGGAAAACAATTGAAAAGCATTTGTTTTTGTTTTAATTATTATTATGGTACTTTTTACCTACATTAAGTGAACACTTCAGGTTATTCTTTCCATGCCATGAATATGGAAGTAAGAATGAGTGTCAATGGTTAAAACTATTTCATACAAAGCTTTTACTCTATTGTTCTGCAGGATGGGGTGGGATTGTCAGGTGGCTGCTAGTGCAGTCTGACCAATCTTTGCTACTTTCTTAAGTGCCAATTCACACATAATTACTGTTATTGAATTTGAGCCAGCTACATCCCCACTGCTAAAAATAAAGATGCTTCAAAATGTATTTTTTCTTAATCTCATTTTCTGCCCAGCTATTTCCTATAATTAGAATAGTGTTTACCTCAGAATCTGAAGCTGAGTGGTTGTCACATAACTTCAGCTGGGTCTTTGCAATCCTATATCTGTTCTTTTCATGCAGCCATAAAAGGCCATTTGTAAAATTCTTTACTTTACAGACTCTCAACAAATTAGCTTCTAATGTTTCTCATCTAGAAATGTTTTATGGGATACAAAATGCACACCTTTTCCCCCCAGTTCCTTTAGAAATTATCATTCCTTATGATTAATATGCTCACAACATTAGAACAACCATAAAAGTTATAATTTCCTGGGAGAAGGCGGAATAGCATTTTTTAACATGATTGGTATAATATATAGTGAGACTCCCACTGATTGACCTAAACCATTATTATGACTTACAATGGCAAAAAGAAAGAAAGAAAAAGTATTAGAACTCCTTTCCTCCCTCCTTACTCCCTCCCGTCAACCATAGCATACTTCTAGCAAACTACATTGTTAAATTATAATGAGATTCATTTAACAAGATTCAACATCTCTAACTTAGCTTCAGTTTATAGTCATATTAAATCCTAAGAGTAGGGATCATATGAAACTATGATGTTGGGACTGAACCAACAATAAGAGAGCTGTATCTCATCCAGATGTGGCAGGGCTACAACTACAGCAATGCTATCATAGGCTCGAGGTTTTAGTGCAGCAACATCTGATGGCCAAAGTTGCTGCTACCATGAATTGAACTAAGCCAGGGGTGGGCAACCATGGCACATTTATGATCTATGGACTTCAACTCCCAGAATTCTTGAGCCAGTCATTTTGATGTTGAAATCCTCAGTTGATAAAGGGAACATAGTTGCCCACCACTGAACTATGCTATTCCACTCTGGGCACTGAACAGATATATAGAGTGTACCAAAAATCAAGTCCCCTATGCCAATGAATGATCTAAAAGAGACATAACAGAATTAGACAAAATGTTTCTCCACTTAGGAATATTTAACCACTGTGCCATGCTGGTGCAGTGGTTAGAATGCAGTATTGCAGGCTAATTCTGCCAACTGCCAGCAGTTAATTCTAACTGGTTCAAGGTTGACTCAGCCTTCCATTCTTCCAAGGTCGGTAAAATGAGGAGCCAGGTTGTTGGGAGCAATATGCTGACTCTGTAAATCATTTAGAGAGGACTGTAAAACAGTATGAAGTAGTATATAACTCTACGTGCTATTCCTGTTTCAAAGTGATGCATCAAAAAGTAATGAAATACTTAGAAGAAAATGGCAACCAATTCAAACATTTAATTTGTTTAATTTATACAATATGTTTTTATGAGGCCTAATTTTAGGTACACCCTGTATTTTATCATCAAAATAATATATTCAAAAAATATGTTGCTAGGGGAGACATTTTTATTTCATTTTATTATTTAATTTGGAGGCCATCTGACAGTCTTCCTGAGATGCTTATAGTATAAAAAGTAGGAAAAATATAAAAAATAGAAGAGAAGAAGCATGAGTGGTCCAAGTACTAATTTTTAAACAAAAAACATCCAAGAGGTTTCAACATAACCCTGCCCCAAACCTAGAACAATATCCAGGTTTTTAATGGTGTGTTGAATGTTAGCAGGTTTCAAACCATCTAGATCTCTGGGAAATATCATTCCAAAGGAGAGGTGCCATGATAAAGAAGGCATGCCTCTTGGTCTTTCAAAATGGTATTGCTGATTGATGTCAGCCCTTCAAGGTAGACCAGTCTTAAACACCAAAGTTATGAATACAGAAACAAGTTTAATTATAGCAGCACAGTAACTGAATCTTGCAATCCTGAATGTGCCTACCTTCTCTGTGCCTTTATCCTAAAGAGAACTAGGATGATGCTTTCTCAAGTTCCATTCCTGCATTGGACTTAATTTTTTTCTTCTCTGACTGCTACCCTAGCTAGCTTTCTTCCTTCTGTTCCTCAAAATTATTCTCACTGCCCATTACAGTACTGGTGCAAAAGCTTTCTTGGCTACAGCTACCACCTGCTGAGCCTAAGATGCTCACCAGATTGCACGCCAGTCTTGAACAAGGAAGTACAACCACATTCAGGATTAGAATCAGACAATCCCCAGACCCAGAGGCCCCAACCATCTGCAACCACTCAGTCTTGGCAGCATGGCTGAGAAGGACATAGAATCCTGCTTGGGCAGCTACTTTGATGGTAAGAGCATGAAATCACATATATTTATTAAGTCCATATTTATTTTATAAATAAAATTTTATTCATAGTTTATTTATTAAGTTTCATAATGCCTATCAACTTTGTTTTAAAGACTAGGAAGGCAGACTTGTATGAGAAAAGAACTGCAGCCATGAAAAATATTAGTTAATACTTCAGACAATGCTTTACCAAATATCTTAATGTACAGTACATTCTGTCCATATTGAATGGAAAAGATAGTGGTTAAATTTCAACATATCTATAGCACTAGACAGGGCAAAGAGCCTTGGTGGAGCAGTGGGCTAATGCCTCCTTAAGTAACACCAGCTGCCTGCAATTAGTGCAGGTTCGCATCCCACCAGGCTCAAGGTTGACTCAGCCTTCCATCCTTCCGAGGTAGGTAAAATGAGGACCCAGATTGTTGGGGGCAATAAACTGACTTTGTATTAATGCCACTTGGGGGGGGGGGCAAAAGCCTTAATAAGCAGGCATATACATAGAATGAAGGCTATTGCTAAGTACATTGATTTGTGCTTTAAATTGTAAGCCGCCCTGAGTCTTCGGAGAAGGGCGGGATATAAATGGGATTAAAACAAAATAACAATAAAATAAAATAAAATAAATACTAAGGTTCAAAATCAGTAATTAAGAGGTATTACCCTTCCCATTTTTTTCCTCATTTTCCCTGTCAAACTAGCAGTGCAAAAGCAGGCAAATGCAAATAAATAAATAAGTACCACTTCGGTGGGAAGGTAAAACATTCCATGCACCTTAGCATGTAGTCATGCTGGCCACATGACCACAAAAGCATCCTCAGACAATGTTGGCTCCCTCAGTTAGGAAATGGAGATGAGCACCATCCGCTAGAGTTGGACACAACTGGACAGTGGAAACTTTGTCTTAGCTTTATAACGATGTTGCTTTCAAAAGATATTTCTTTCCCACATTCTCTCTTTTTGTTTCTATTGCTACAATATTTTTCAAATTCTGTATAGTTCAATTGAAGGATTAAGTTTTCGGTCCCACAGTTATCCTAATCATAAAATACCAATTTAGGATAAGTCCAGAGGATTATTGCTTTGAGGTTTTATAATAGAATTGGTGTTTTTCAAGAGTGTGAATGGATTTCCAACATTTGTTTTATTGTAACATATCTTTATTGGTGGACTATTTCAGATTTTTGGACTATAGCCATATTCAGTCTGAAACCTAAAGTCAAGTGTTGGCTTGCTCATATGTATCTTCAATATTTCCCTGATAAACTTGAAAAGGAATAACTCACTTGACTTCTGGCAATTGAAACTTCTTTGTTCAAAGATTGAAAAGAAGTCAGGGATATCTCTACCCAAATATTATAGTATATCCATATGCACAACTATGACTTACAGATAAGGTTGAAAACACTGTAGCCTTCAATTTGCAGACATACTTGAATAGCTGTTTCAAAGTTTACAATGACAATAGCAGCCTACAATGATAAATCTTTCTGAATTCTAGGAATATAAAGTCTTTCCAAAGGTGCTTTTTCATGAGGCAACTGGACTTTCTTGTTTTTCTTTGAAGACATTGTGCTTTTCATCCACTCAGAGCTGAAGAATCTTCTTGGATGAGAAGAAGCGAAACATCTTCAAAGAAGCAAGAAGCATAAACCAATATAATACTAGCTTTTTTGTAAAATTACAATAGCAGAATCCTACAAATCTAAAAGCATGTCTCCCCTCTTTTACTTTTACTTTCTTGAATAATAGGGAGGGAGCCTTCTAAGACACTTCCCACATCCCTTTTCCTTCTATGGGCTGAGATATATTTTGCGTGATGGTTGACTGGCATGCAACTCTTCCTCCTGTTTCCCAGGGTAATTTCCCATACCATTACAGTGTCAGAGAAAGCATGCTTCCTGGACACCTGAAGATGACAATACTTATTAGAGGGAACCTGGAGTAAACCCACTCTGCCAGCATTTACGGGATGGGCAGAAATGATTGGATTGCTTTCAAGTTCATTCACTTGCTTTGTGTTTGCAAAGCAAGCCATTCGATCTTATTTCACATATTGACAATATCTCTGAATTTGTATACTATTATAAAGTTTGCTACTTTATAACAGTCTTGTATATTTCAAAGCAAGTGTGATTTTTTAAAAAAGCTGGCCCTAGCAAAGCAGTCATCAGATGGCTGTTAATCACTAGTGAACAATGCAGCAATTGCTGAAACTTCTTTGAGAAAAGTTCAGCAATTGTTGATTGAAATAACACATTCTACAGGAATTGTAGCTTGGTAAGAGAAATATGACAGCTTGTGTTTGTGATTTACTTTTGTCTTTTTGTTAGGATATGTTGAGTGTTACTGATGTTTCAGCACAAACTCATTGTGCTGCTTGTTAAAGCATTAATTGCTTGATTTTGCATTTTCTTAGTTTACTAGCATCTGCAGTCTAATCCTAACAATGCTTACTTTGAAATTAATATTTTTGAGTTCAAGGAACTATCCTAAACATAAATGCATATTTGGTTTCCCTGTTTGAATTAGATCCCATTGAAATATATTAGAATCATTTTTGTATAATAATCATAGCAAATTTTCTTTTTCAGTTTTTCAATGGAAATATGCCATTTTGACCACCACATCTGCAGAGTTGTATCTGCTCTGTGTTTCTCCATTGCAACAATGAAAAACATAATACTTTATGTGCTTAGCTAAAAGTTCTAAAAGGTAAAATAACAGGACAGAAGATCACACTTAAAAATAAACCAATAGTTCATCTACTGTTAGGCACATTAAATATATATTAATATATAGTAGTCACTATACTAATTGTAACTAATGATTGCATATTGCTTAGCAGCCAGATAGAATTCAAAAAGTTTGTACAGAATCTTCTCCACTGTATTTTAGGATATATAATGAATACATTTATAATACATTAGTTCCAAGGACAGTATAATCTGATCTCAGGATTCTCTTTTAAAAAGTTTCTATTGCTTTGAAGGTGTTGCTTTATTTCTAAACTGAATAAACTATGCCAACATTTTACTCATTTTACTCATTTTAATCAGTCCTTTGTTGCCAGCAATCTCTATGTTGATAACTATCAAGGTTTGTTCTTTTTTCATAGTAACTTGCTACATAAATGTACCTAATGTTCTTATCGTTAAGCCAGGATGATAAGCAGATATTATTTAAGGCATATTGTCACCAGATGTAGTGCATTGTCTGTTCTGTTTTGGCTATGACAATTTGTCTTGGTAAGAGCCATCAGACAGAGAACATACAAAAGAGATTCTATTAAGCAAATTCTGTTATCTTTGATCCATGTATATTCTATTAATCAACGTTGGCAGAGACATGGGATGATACTCTACATAAATGACATCCTTCCTTTGTAAGCTTGGCAACCCAACAGAGGTTGTGCAGCCCATCTGGTCCTATTAGATTTCTTGGTAGTCTTCAGTACCATGACCTATGATATCCATCTGAAGTGTTTATATGAAATGCAAATTGTTATTGCTCCCTCCTAACTGGCAGTTCCAGTTGAGGGTGGTGAAGAAAGAGTAATCAAGACCTTGGACACTCTGATGGAATATATTGTTACATTCAAAACATCTGTGTTAATATAGCAAAAATATTTCTCATCCTGCTAAATTCAGTATTAGCTGTTCATTGCCTTCACCTGACTTACTAGCTTAGGTTATATTTTCTGAGGTGGTAAACATAAATACTGTATATGGTTAAGGCTAGAAACCAAGAGACTGTGAGTTCTAGCTACACCTTAGGTCCTGGGCCAGTTCTTCTCTATAAGCCCTAGGAAGGACACAATGGCAAACTACTTCCAAAGTCTTGTCAAGAGAATTGCAGAGATTTGTCAGGGCTGTCCCCAGGAGACAACACTGATTCAAAAGCACTGAAATAAATAAATATAAATATCTGTGATTCCTCACAAAACTTATGAAATGGTATATATTTTTGCTCTAAAACCAGAAACTTCAAATAATAGATTCACCTTCCTAGTGGGATTTTCAAAAGGGGAGATAATTATTTGGAAAATATTCTAACAATAACAAGTTTGGAAGCAACTGTTGAAGTAGGATATTTTAAATTAATGCAAAACTAGCAAGAAAAAGAACTTGAGAAACTGCATATAAAGCAGAAGACAAGCATATAAAACAGAAGATGTCTGTAAAGATTACTTTCCCTCATTTTATGTTTCAATATTTTTATTTTATTGTATTGTATATAAAGAAACTAAGATAAAAATGAGTTTTTATGTTATTCCAAGCCTGTGGGATGTATTCAGGCTATAGTTTGTTCAATTCCTTTTTTCCCCTGAATGGCTCAATCACCATTGTTGTCTTTATTTGCTCTGACTGACATAATCTTGCCCACTAGGTTTTCCAACTTCATACTGGAGAGATTCTCTACTGCGGCCATATAACATCTCCAAAAATAAAAATAGCATGTATACCGGGTTGTATGCTTTATGACTCTTTATACGTAGCTTCCCAAAGGACATTTAAGTACGTACCATATCATTCTGTATTACTGCTACATCAATAATAATTTCAATAGACACAATTCTGCCCCAGAGAAGAATTTTAAAGTTCTGTTGGTTATACTGAGAGAATCAAGAAGGTGTTGGACTGTGTCCATTGTTAGCTGTGTGTTTACACAATATGCTACCTATATATTTGCATTCCTCATTTTAAACAAAACATGTGGCATACTACTTCAATGGACAAGATATCCAGGTGTTTTTATTTGCATTTTCACTCCAGCTGAACAAGAGAATAAACAAATTTCAACATTAGGACACATGGCCCGCAAAGATACATACTTGGAAAACAGTCTTCTAAATGGATAAAATGGGTGCAGTTCATAAAACATGTAGAATATTCAGACTACTTGCAAAATATTAGTTACTAGAGCAGAACTCCATGCAACTCCATAGTTCTGTAGGTGGCCTCAATTTTGCTAGAGGCCACCTAACAACAGATAATAGCTCTGAATGAGCAAAAAGGGCTATGCCAGGGATCTTCAAACTTCTGGGAGTTGAAGTCCACAAATCATAAAAGGGCAAAGTTTGAAGACCCCTGTGCTATGAACATAAGCTCAAGACTTCATGTGACCTCTTACCTGGCTGTAAGATCTTACTTGGCCAAGAACATTTTTTTTTTAATACAAAGGTCTTTGCACTGGTTTTAGAAACTGCACATTCTTTATTTTAGCTTGGAATGTGACTTTTTGCAAAGCTGTTGCAAAAAAAGTTGTAAAATATTGAGCATCACATTTTTAAATCAAATGGCACAAAATTGGGTATTATTATAGGAACCATCTTCGCTGCCATCACTGGTTCATTATTAATATTAATTATTAATTAATTAATAATTTCTGTATACAAAAATATTTCTTACTCATTGAAGAATATTGATTTTATTTTTAAAAATATTTGCATGAGTCATGGCACAAAGTTAGAAGAGATTGTGTGATTATTCCTCCGGGATATAGAATATTTTATCTTTCCTGCATGAAAAATATAGACTAATTTTCAAGTTTTTCTAAACTTTTTTTGTCCCTGCAAGTCAGCGTTAATTCTGAGTAAATTGCTTGGGCAAGTCCCTGCAGTTTTCTTGGCAAGAATTCAGAATTGATTTGCCATTATCTGCTTCCTAGGTCTGAGAGAGAATGACTGGCTAAGGTCATCCAACTGGTGGGACTTTGTTCCTATGGTGGCAACTCTCAATCTTCTGGTTTTTAGCCTGATGCTTAACCAGTACACCAAAGTGGCTCTCGTCTCTAAACAAATTTCATCATATTGCATGTCATGAAAGCTGCTTTTCTAGGCAGAACAATCTCCAGAAGGACAGCCACTGTTTTTCTATCTCACAGTTTTGTTCAGTCAGTTTGTCATCAATAGGGCATTGAGTATTAGGCGATCAAAATAAGAGTTCTCCAATAGGATTGCTCTGCCTGCTTATTTAGATGTCTTCCAAAGTGCATTAAAAAAAGCTTTCTTATAAAGCAGCAGTTTGTATCAATTCTTGACCCTTTGAGATGTGTTATGAAATATTAAGGAGTAAGGAAAGTGCACTGATTCCAAAGGAAAAATAAAAACCAAACTCATTTTGAAAATAGATGTTTTAAATATCAATGCTGAAAGCAATTTCCTCCGTGGCAAATTTGTTTGTTTTTTATGATGAGGTTAGCCTGGTAACCTGGTTACTCAATAGGAGCTTCATTCCTATTTCCTTCACAAATTTATCTACATAGGCTTCTTTGTTACAATACAGAACGTTGGCCTTTTGTGATTTTACCCCAACAGAAGTTAAAGTAAGAAATGAGAAACATTACAATTAGATCTGGTGGCTCAAATTTTGCATCTTCTTAGAGGTTACACAATTGTGTAAAAGTACAATATTATCCGGGTTATTGCTCCTTTTAAAATTTATTTAGAAATTAATTCATATTTTAAGCATAAATAGATTTTATATAAAGTATAATTTATATTTTAAAGATAAACCAGTCTTTGGAGCCCTTATTGGAACTAAAAAAACACCCCTTATGCATGGGAAAGTACTGGCAACCTTCCTTGCCCACAATATTTTCAACAGAATTATAGACTTTTCTTGATTGGTTTAAATTGTTTGGCTTAAAACGCAGAAACTGATTCACTGGCTCAGGCTCTCAAACATTTTGCTTCTCTGAAACTGGCAGCAATGCTGCCCATTGGCTTTGATAATGAAATTGTACACCTGTTCAGAAATAAGCACCAGATTGTTAATGATTCTTGGCCCTCTTGCTGTCAGTAATTTTCTACAATATTTCTCTACAAATTGGTGGTGCATTTTTTGTCTCTCAAAAGTGAGACTCTTTCAAGACTTAATATATAATAATTGGGATAATTCAGATTCACCTGAATTTTTCTCTCTCCTTTTCAGTATTTAAGGCTTCAATTCTTCATACACTAGCCTGGAAATTAGCAAGATTGAAATAGATCGTTGGTGTTTAAATATGTCTGGTAATGGGAAACTAATGATATTGAGCAGGTTAGCAAACAAAAAGATGATAGCAATAGGAACAGCATTTAGACTTATATACCACTTAATAGCACTTTACAGCCCTTTCTAAATGGTTTAAAGAGTCAGCATATTGCCCCCAACAATCTTGGTCCTCATTTTACGGACCTCGAAAGAATGGAAGGCTGAGTCAACCTTGAGCCAGTGAGAATTGAACTGCCAAACTGCTGGCATCCGGCCATCAGCAGAATTAGCCTGCAATACTATATTTTAACCACTGCGCCACCATGGTTCCTATGCACCTTCCAGAAATGCTGCTCAACATCATTGCTTTTCCATAGCAAAATACAGGTGAAACTCGAAAAATTAGAATATCGTGCAAAAGTTCATTTATTTCAGTAATGCAACTTAAAAGGGGAAACTAATATATGAGATAGACTCATTACATGCAAAGCAAGATAGTTTAAGCCATGATTTGTCATAATTGTGATGATTATGGCGTACAGCTCATGAAAATCCCAAATCCACAATCTCAGAAAATTAGAATATTGTGAAAAGGTGCAATATTCTAGGCTCAAAGTGTCCCACTGTAATCAGCTAATTAAGCCATAACACCTGCAAAGGGTTCCTGAGTCTTTAAATGGTCTCTCAGTCTGGTTCACTAGGAATCACAATCATGGGGAAGACTGTTGACCCGACAGTTGTGCAGAAAACCATCATTGACACCCTCCATAAGGAGGGAAAGCCTCAAAAGGTAATTGTAAAAGAAGTTGGATGTTCCCAAAGTGCTGTATCAAAGCACATTAATAGAAAGTTATGTGGAAGGGAAAAGTGTGGAAGAAAAAGGTGCACAAGCAGTAGGAATGACTGCAGACTGGAGAGGATTGTCAGGAAAAGGCCATTCAAAAGTGTTGGGGACTTTCACAAGGAGTGGACTGAAGCTGGAGTCAGTGCATCAAGAGCCACCACACACAGATGGATCCTGGACATGGGCTTCAAATGTCGTATTCCTCTTGTCAAGCTGCTCCTGAACAATAAACAACGTCAGAAGCGTCTTACCTGGGCTAAAGAAAAACAGACCTGGTCTGTTGCTCAGTGGTCCAAAGTCCTCTTTTCTGATGAGAGCAACTTTTGCATCTCATTTGGAAACCAAGGACACAGATTCTGGAGGAAGAATGGAGAGGCACACACTGCAAGATGCTTGAAGTCCAGTGTGAAGTTGTTGTTTTTTTAAACCCATTTATATCCCGCCCTTCTCCGAAGACTCAGGGCGGCTTACAATCTAAGCACAAATCAATGTGCTTAGCAATAGCCTTCATTCTATGTATATGCCTGCTTATTAGGGCTTTCCCCCCCCCAAGCGGCATTATTACAAAGTCAGCTTATTGCCCCCAACAATCTGGGTCCTCATTTTACCTACCTCGGAAGGATGGAAGGCTGAGTCAACCTTGAGCCTGGTGGGATGTGAACCTGCACTAATTGCAGGCAGCTGGTGTTACTTAAGGAGGCATTAGCCCACTGCTCCACCAAGGCTCTTTTCCACAGTCTGTGTTGATTTGGGGAGCCATGTCATCTGCTGGTGTTGGTCCACTGTGCTTCATTAAGTCCAGGGTCAATGCAGCCGTCTACCAGGAGATTTTGGAGCACTTCATGCTTCCTTCCACAGACAAGCTTTATGGGGATGCTGACTTCATTTTCCAGCAGGACTTGGCACCTGCCCACACTGCCAAAAGCACCAAAACCTGGTTCAATGACTGTGGGATTACTGTGCTTGATTGGCCAGCAAACTTGCCTGACCTGAACCCCATAGAGAATCTATGGGGCATTGCCAAGAGAAAGATGAGAGACATGAGACCGAACAATGCAGAAGAGCTGAAGGCCACTATTGAAGCATCCTGGTCTTCCATAACACCTCAGCAGTGCCACAGGCTGATAGCTTCCATGCCACGCTGCATTGAGGCAGTAATTGCTGCAAAAGGGGCCCAAACCAAGTACTGAGTACATATGCATGCTTATACTTTTCAGAAGTCCGATATTGTTCTATGTACACTCCTTGTTTTATTGATTGCATGTAATATTCTAATTTTCTGAGATTGTGGATTTGGGGTTTTCATGAGCTGTACGCCATAATCATCACAATTATGACAAATCACAGCTTGAACTATCTTGCTTTGCATGTAATGAGTCTATCTCATATACTGTATTAATTTCCCCTTTTAAGTTGCATTACTGAAATAAATGAACTTTTGCACGATATTCTAATTTTTTGAGTTTCACCTTTATTAGCCATCTGCAAACATTGCCTTTTTAAAAATAATGATTTGGGGGGTGGGGGGAACGAATGAATCCATTGGGAAAATGCAGATCAGGATTGTTATTTACAAACTTGCCCTAGTAAAAACCTATCTAGGAGATCATGCTACCAGCTCTTCTTCCTCAAGCTTGGTTCTTCCACTAAGTTAATCCAATTTGAGGGGAAAAATATTGTACCGATAGTCCTCAACTTACGATCATAATTAAGCCCAAAATTGTTGCAAAGTGAGATATTTGTTGAGTGAATTTTGCCCCATTTTACGACCTTTCTTGCCACCGTTGTTAAATAAATCACTGCAGCTAATTTAGTAGTGTGGTTGTTAAGTGAATCTAGCTTCTCCATTGACTTTGCCTATCAGAAGGTCACAAAAAGTGATCACATGACCTTGGGACACTGCAGCCGTCATGGGTATGAGTCAGTTGCTAAGCATCTGAATTTTGACCACATGACCATGGGGATGTGGCAACACTCATAAGTGTGAAAAATGGTCATAAGTCACTTTTTTCAGTGCCGTCACTAAATGA
This sequence comes from Vipera ursinii, assembly GCF_947247035.1. NCBI lineage: Eukaryota > Metazoa > Chordata > Lepidosauria > Squamata > Viperidae > Vipera > Vipera ursinii. Next base: position 157,667,051 of record NC_139516.1, on the reverse strand, counting down.
ACTAATAAGTTGAGGACTATCTGTACTTACTCATTTTAAGGTGAAGTTCAATTATATTCCTACTGTAAAATATAGAATTTGTCATCTCATGAAGAGCTTTGGCTCAATTGAATATGCGATAAAACAAGGCAGCTAATTCTTTATAATTGGAAAGAAAGTTCTTTTCCTGATATTAAAAAAATGGAAACGATCACTGGGTTTGATCAGTTCTGACTACATGGAAAGATAAGTAACAGAACGGTAGCCTTAGAGACAGCTATTGATGAAAGTGCCAAAGGATTAATGCAATTATTAACAATGGTAACAAAATTGGAAGCCCTTAAATTGGGTAGTAAGTGGTTTAATCAGAAAGAGAAATTATATTTCTTCAAACTGTCCTTAAATATTTCACAGTAATGACCAGGAGGCCTCAGAAGAGGAGATATCTCTTTAGCTAAGCAGCATCAGGATTTTTATTTATTCTAGAGAAATAAATGGCCCTTATGTGGTAAACTGTCCATTTGCCAGCTCCAGAAGTACCAGGAAGACTTTGTAATGTTCTTGCAGCAATAATAATTTGGTTGTCATACATTCTGACCTTTTCCTCTCTGTGACATTGCAGTTACTTTCTTGGCTCTTACATATTTAATTGAATCTATTGGAAATGCCCACCAAGCATTGGCATGGATTTAATTCATATTTCTTTCTGGAGGCCAACTCATCCAAAATTCTTCATCTTCAAATGATTAGAAAAGAATCATAATTATCAAGCCAAATTCTTCAGTTTCTTTAGAATCTGCTTCTTTATTCTCCCCCAAAATGAACAAGCTTCCCCCCCTTTTTTTAAAGAATCGTTATCAATAAAAGAAATCAGTGATAAAAACCAAAATGGGTAAAAATAAGAAAAAAGATGCATGAATCTGTAGAAGATGACTGGGTGATGGAATGTTATTTAGAATTGTAATTAATTTGATTTAAATGTTTATCTTGAATTAATATATGTTAGGATGGATTTTAAACACACAGATACATATATTTGTTATTCTTTTAATGGTGGCCAGCACCGTGCAAAGTGCAGAAAAGAAATAAGACACAATAAGAAAAAATAATTGAACAATTTTGAAGAAAAGGAAATAATCAAATTAAATGTAACTGACATCAACAACATGAACCATACTTCATTTTCTTTTCTAACACTGCTTGCATCACATCCATACACTGCTTTTTATTCTGTAAACTTCTCACCTCTCTTTGAGAATCTCATCAAATCCATTCAACCACAACTTTTTGGACTTTTCCCTTGATAGATAGATAGATTGATAGATAGATAGATAGATAGATAGATAGATAGATAGATAGATAGATAGATAGATAGATATGATATAGATATAGATTTTGCAGTTTTGCAGATTTTCATTTATTCTCTTTATATAACCAAACCATCTCAATATACTTTTAATTGGTCACTTAGTTTTGTATTCATTCTGTATTCACCCCTCAACCATTCATTCCTCTTGTATAACATGTGTATTTAAATAATTCATTTTCTTGCACTTAAGTTTCTCCTGACATACCCACAGCCACTTCATAATCAAACTACATGCATACTTTAATGTTGAGAGAGAGAGAGAGAGAGAGAGAGATGATGATGATGATGATGATGATGATGATGATGATACATAGATAGATAGATAGATAGATAGATAGATAGATAGATAGATCATAAAAACTGTAGCAACACTATCCTTTCCCAGTCCAGTTTTCACTATAATCAACTACTGAAACAAGGAAGTACATTTTCATTCTAAAACTGAACCTCAATTTACATTTATAATGATGAAGGTGCACATTTAAGACTGAAAAAAATCCTTTGAGCTTGTTTGCATTCTTGTAAATTAAATGTAACTGACATCAACATGAACCATACTTCATTTTCTTTTCTAATACTGCTTGCATCAAACTTTTGTTACAAACTAGGTAACATCCTCAGTGCACTTGGAATACAGTATATTGTGCAGCAAAATTGCCAGGAGGCAAAAGTATCAAAGCTTTCTCCAGGCAAGTGGCAAATGTTTATCCCAGTTCATCTGCAACTTACTTCCTTTCATCTTGGGGTAGGGTAAGTTAAATCCCTTTCAGTTACGATTTTGCCTCAGCCCAGCTCATTCTCTGATGCATTTTCAAGTATGGAGAACAACAATTCAGCAGACCCTGTAATAACAATATTCCACAAAAAAGGGAAAAGCCCATTCTTCCCACTAAAGCAATTCTATAAAGAATAAGATGCAAGTATCGGGGAGATTGGTGTTGTTAGATCTTTTATATGGATCAATTTGCTTTTTCGTTTCTTGTTCATTTTTTTTGTTAGAGAATCCAATTGAACAGTGATATATTAGCATTATTTTTTTGTTTATGGATTACAGATGGCAGCTTTAAATAGCCTGTGTAGCTTTAAAGTAGCTCAGAAAATTCAATCACACTTCTGTCTTAACCTCTATTTTCCTCCTTGTGAAAGGCTTCAGCATATCTCCATACAAATCTAAAGGAATTACACTGAAACACAAATTATGTTCTTGTCTCCCCTATTATTGCAAGATTGGAATTAATTACTATTTTATATTAGCTTCAATAAGAACAAGGAAAACATGAAAAGTAAGTTTTCACCCATTATAAAGGAGGTAGAAAAAATACAAACATACATGCATATTTTTCCTAACATTCAATCCTTTTGTAATTAGAGATACTGTATGCTATAATCACAGTGACAGCAACTGGTATACATTAACTTTAATTAATGACAAAGGGCAACATCTAATGGGCTATCAAGTAAACCTTTATTTTAAATATTAAGATATTGAGTTGAGAATTAATATCTAATTTATGAAATGTAAAGCATGGACGTTCGTGAGTAATCTTGGGATAGTCACTCTCCCTGAGTCTAATCCACCTCACATGGTTATTGCTATAGAGAAAATATGAGAAAGGGGCACCATGCACACTATCTTGAGTTGTTTTAAAAGGCAACTAACAAATAAATAATGTTCTTTATCCCTCTCAAGTCTGCTGTGTCGCTTCATTGTGGCAAGGGAGTGTGGGCTCTTGAATGTATTGGGCAATGAATGCTGGCAATGAATGCCAAGAACACGAGCTTACAGCAGTGTTTTCCAAGGCATGAAACTGAGGATAAAGGAATATGCTGGAGAGAAATGATCTCTTTAGTAACAATGGCAGAGGCATCAGTGTTCAGCTGTTCCTGTGTTTTACCAAACAAACCCACAAGGATATACAATATAAAGCAAATGTTAATATAGTGCTGCAAGAAGGGCTCTTTAGGTTAGATGTTGTGGGATGACTTTCAGGGAAATAAGCAAAGAAGTTGAAATATTCCTTAAGTCTTGTTATTATGGCCTATCTCAATAAAGTATAGTCCTTGTCTTCCTGTGGTGTCAGTTTCCTGATCTGGTATACCCGGAAGGATAACAGATGGCACTCAATATGCTATTGAGAAAGAGCTGAGGTGTTTTGTTTTGTTTTTGAGAACTAATGTTGTTTATTATATCTTTGGTATATAATTTAAAGTCTTTGGTATGTTTAGTTGCTGATGTTCCCATGCAGGAAAAGAAATATAAAGCTGTAGAGATAGAATTAAAGGGGGTGTGAACATGGTATATAAGAAGCATAAACATGGCACAGCTGAACACAGTGAAAGATGATATAATCAACTATGTATCAGCAAACTGAGATATGCTAGACTTGGACACTTTCCGAACATCACACTGTTTACTACTCAAGACATGAAAAGCAAAGAAAGACTGGTGGTGCTTTCATGGACAGGAGGGTTACAGTAAAGTTATTGCCAGGATACTATGCACTCAGTGACTGAATTAAACTTTGCATATAGCCCTTTAATAGGATGGTTATCCAAGTTCCTGAGAAGGAACAAGAGGAATTGTGGAATAAAATCAAATAGTGATTAAGGTTGTGTATGAAAAGAAACAGAAGAAAGCAAACAGGAAGGTAGAACAAATGCTGAAAGTTGCCAAGAAGAAGAAAGAAAAAGAATTCAAGGAACAAAAAGATCTCGGAAAGGAACTTAAAGAATTTCAGAAAGTTGTTACAGGAGACAGAAAACAGCTTACAACATCATCTGTAAAAATATCAAAAATGAACCGGACATTAAAAAAAAAGAAAAAGAAAAGTCTTCCGTAAGATTTCAAAACTACAAAGGAGATTCCACTGCTACATTGTTATTTTTATATATCAGTGTATTACATTTATATAGCTACCCATCTCACCAGATGCTAAATTGCCAGATGGCAATTAGCTGATGCAACTGATTCAAAGAGGAACAAACTAAAATGGAATGCCTGTGTGCCTATAGGAGAAGAACCTGGTGGCAGAGTTAAAAGAGGGATCAGCGGACAATTCCTACATATTCACAAGTGAATTAAGGCCAACCTCCCTTGAATTCTGTTTACCCTTATCTAACTCCAAGAAGGTACTAACCGTTAGCTGAAAATTTTCCTGTGCATAGGCATGAATACCAACAAATCAGTTAATTGGACCTTCATTTGTGGACCTGATATTTTGTGCCTGAATCCTGAAAATTGCCTAGATTAAACCTTGCAGTTTTCTTGGCAAGGTTTTTCGCAAATGTTTTTTCATTGCCTGCTTCCTAATGCTCAGAGAGTGACTGGCATACAGCTATCTCTGTGCCTAAGGTGGAACTAGAATTTACAACCTCTCAGTTTCTAGATTGGTGCATTAACCACTGCACCAAATGGCTCTCAAAATGGAAGAACTATTTTGAAATTCTGTTTAGCAGAAATCACACCAGAATATATTCAATACTTGCAATAACCTGTAAAGCTAGAAGATGAAGTTAGATCAGCACTCCTGTTGTTACCAGGCCAGAAGATGGAGGAATTAATGAAATATGTAAAGAAACAAAGTGAGCCTGTCAGTCAAGTTTTAATCTAACAAAGTCAACAAATTTAGAGAATAATATAGTGGCCCGTAAATAAGAAGAGGTCAGTTTATAATACCAAAATTATTGCAATGAAATTTAAAAGAATATGGAAATTGCCACACACTATCCTTAATTTCACATGCGAGCAAAATAATGTTTAGGATCATCCAATACAGTTTAGTGCCCTATATAGAAAAGAAGATGCCAAAATATTCAAGCTGGTTTCGGAATTTCAGAGGACCAAGAGATATTACTGCTGATGCAAACTGGGTAATCAAGAAAGCCAAATAATATCAAAAAGACATGAGAACATTCAGAATTCAGAATAGAATAGAGCTGGAAGGGAACTTGGAGGGCTTCTAGTCCAGCCCCCTGCTCAAGCAGGACAACCTATACCATCTCAGACAGGTGATTGTCTAGTTTCTTCTTAAAAATCTCCAGTGATTGAGTGTCCACAATTTCTGGAGGCAAGCTGTTCTGCTGGTTGATTGTCCTCACTGTCAGGAAGTTTCTCCTTAATTCCAGGTTGCTTTTCTCTTTGGTCAGTTTCCAACCATTCTTTCTCGACCTTCCCTCTGGTGCTCTGGTGAACAAAGTGACCTCCTCTTCCTTGTGGCAGCCCCTCAGATACTGGAACAGTGCTCTCATGTCTCCCCTATTTCTTCTTTTTTTTGGCCTAGCCAAAAACAAGTCCCACAGCCATTCTTCGTATGTTTTTAGTCTCCAGGCCTATGACCTAGTTGTGGTCAAGCTCAGATTATCATGTTTTGGTCACATTAGGTGAAGACCTAATTCTTTTGAGAAGTCAATAATGCTAGGAAACAAAAAGGGAAAGGGAAAAACAGCAAAATGGATGGGTGCATTTTGGAAGCCCTGAAGATTGCAGACAGATCATCCTCAGAGGTGGGATTCAGCCAGTTCGTACCACTTTGGTAGAACTGGTAGCTAATTTTTGGTTGCCCAGGCCAAGAATAGACTTCTGGAAGCTGCATCCACACAGAGAACCAGCTGTTCACTTATTTGAATCCTACCACTGGTCTATCTATGTGATTTCTAAGAGTCACTACTGATCTTACAGCACATAATCCATCAAATTGTTTCTTATATGAGTTAACAACAACCTATGCTCTTAATGAGACCATGAAAATAAGATTTAATATGCATGTTTTCTGTCAATTGATTGAATACCCTGCTCACTTGACACACTGTGTTGATTTTCTCCCAGTCAAAAATTACAGCTATGGGGCTTTTTAAAAAAAAAACATAAACCAATGTATTTTGATAGTATGGGAGGAAAAACCTCTACATTCTAAAAATATATATATGGAAAAAAATCCCTTTGTGAAAGCAATCTTTTTCTTTTTTTTCTTGGAAACTGCCTAATATTTTCTGCCTCCCCAAACACAAATGCCACTTGGGAAAGGCAAAAAAGTTTTTGCAGATGATATGGAAGTTGCAAGGGGACTATATATTTTTCTTCATTTGCAATTTGCAGATTTCTTTTCTTATACTTTTCAGACAAATATAATTTTCTAAAACAACTCATATAAATAAAAAAGAAAAGAACACTGCCTGACTTATGAAGAAAAAAAGAAGATGTGTGCAGAAAAGACGCATAGAGAAAAAGGGAAGTCATTTTTTTTCAAGATCCTTATGAAGTGGTCAGTTCTTGTGCTGAGTAGCAATACTAGTCAATGTTTCCTGAATTTATAGAAGAAGGCAAAGCAGAGAACTTTTCATTTTTCAAAGCCCAGAAAAATTATCAGCAGGAATTCAGCAGTCTATCTAGCAAAGGAAATCACAAAGCAAGCTTGTTGGACTCATGTCAATAACCAAGAATCTCTCCACTGATATTGTGTTCTTATGGAAGGCAAGACCTGAAGCTTCCCACTAACTTGGTTTCCTAGCCTAATGAATGAGACCAGATTATAGCACAGAAATGGTAGTCTATCTAAAACCTACACTAGTAGTGTGCAAAATGTTTCATATATGAACCATTCCATTCCATACACCCTCTAAGATGTATAACATATTTCCCAAAGAGACAGTGCAGATCCACATCATATCATCCTTGTTTCATTGCCTTACTACCTTTTACATTAGAAAAAATGCAACAATAACAATTAAGAAGCTTTGATAAATATCACAGACATTTTTTGGCTTTGCTGGAATATCAGAAAAGAAATTGTGTTCGTGTTGTAAATTCTATGAATATTGCACATCTTTATCATTTGGACCAAGCCTTCTGTTTTAAAGTCACAACGTTGCAATGTCATCAAAATTTATTTTCAACTTTTCTTGTTGGGTGGTGGTATTTGGAAAAGTATTCCACATAAATATGAAGAAAATTTTGATTTTTTTAGTATCATTCTCTACCCCAGCTCCAGACTCGTTTTCCTTTCAGTTGTAATATTTGTTTTTTAAAAAAAGAAAGAAAGAAGAAAGAAAGAAAGAAAGAAAGAAAGAAAGAAAGAAAGAAAGAAAGAAGAAAAACCTTGCATATTAATGGTCAACAATCTTTTATAATACTCACTTCTTTTCTGATACTTTGTCAAATTCTCAAGACCCAAATGTAACTTTCATCTAGATGTTCATTACACTTTAATCAGAGAGATGCACACATATTTTCTATTTATTAAGTTCTATAAAGAAGAAACAGATCTGTAATAAATACTCAAAAGCAAATTATGTCTGGAAAGCTTCAGGAAGCAGATTCACTGGAAACAAACCAGTCCCCATAAAGTTTTATTTGCTTGAATACGTCAGACATAAAAGATGTTGGAACTGGAAGAAAAGTTTGAAAGTTAACATTTGAAGACTGAAATAGCTTTTGTCACAAAGAGGGGGAAAACCATCTGTTCTACTCTCACACATTTACTGTATAGAAGAAACCATTTGTTTTCTATTTGTTGTTCAGGATTATATTGTTATTAATATTAATATTGACAAACAAAAATTCTTCCTTCACAAGACAATCTCAAAATGGGTTTGAAGAAGAATAAAATGATAACTCGGGACCATCTAGGTTTTAAACCAGGATTTTTCAAACTTGAAAACTTCAAGGTGTGTGACTCTCAACTCCCAGAATTCCATAGCCATAAAATCTGGAAATTGAAGTCCACACGTCTTAAACTTGCCAAGTGTGAAAAACCCTGATTTAAATTCAGATCTCCAGCTGAGAGAGATTGGAAACAGATAAAAAAGGTACAGTACGTGAGTTAGTCGACAGTTTATCTCATAAACCATAACTTAGTCCAGACTGAAAGAAACCTGGGAAGAAGTATTTCAAATCACTGAAAGAGACTTTCCTTTAAATAACTCAGTATAAATGTAGCTAGAAAATTCCTACTACAGTGGGCAAATTTCTATATTTACCCAAATTGGGCCTTAAGATCCCTTATTTTGTGTACTATTAGTGCACTCATTCAGTGATTAATCAAAGTTATGATGGCACTGAAAAGGAAATTTATGACTGGCCCTTGAAGTTGCAGCTTCCAAAGTCAACTGGAAAGCTACTGATGCAAGCCACAAGTTGTGATGTAACATCATGCTTAATGACTACCTGTAGTTCTAGTTCCTTTGGTCTTTCCCAGCTGTGTAGGACCTGACATCAATCTGCCCACAAGTGAGGCCTACAGCAGCATCAGAAAAGCCAAGTTGGCAACTGCAAACATTGAGCAAGTCTCCTTTTTATATTTGTTACAATGTTTATAAACAGAGGAGGGACTCTGACTGGTTGCAGATACCACCTTGACTCTGGATATCTCCTACAGAAGCACTACCTACAACCACTCCCTCCATTAAAGATTGATATGGAAGTAAGCTTCAATGTAAAAATTCACAGGTCTGATAAAGAATTTAACACCAGGTGGAAATCTTTTTGGGATTTTAACTTAATAAATGTATTGTATCATATCTAAAATAGTGGTTTTCCTTAATGTAAGATTGTAATTTTAATATATTTTGATAAATTTGTCCAATTGCATAGATAAAGCTATGTACTGCAATTTTCTCAAGGAAACAGATTATCCTGAGTAATTACTGCCTAACCTAATTTAAATATTGTTTACTTTAATACTGGTACAAAACTTTAAATTGATGAAAAGTATTCCATTTATATTAGATTTATATTAATCTTTGGAAAAAATAGCTAATTTTACAGCATTTTAACACAATCTTTTTGTTTGTGTTGATCTGTTTCTTTATTCTTTTCTTGTCAGAGGTCAACATATGAATATTCCTGTTTCTGTTTATAACATCAGACAGATGTTTGCATTAGCAAGATATTTATAAAAAAATAAAGAAAATCAAATCTGGATAAAACTTTTTTTTAAAAAAATAATAAACTAAACAGATACTTTTTCAATACAGCTGATTTTCTGGATAAAAATATTGCCTTAAAGTAATAGAAATTCCATGTTTAGTTATTTCTGTTCATCCTTTTCATTAAATATTGTTGTTCTTATTGCTGATATCTTGCCATGTTTTTGATTGGTATTTTAAAAATCAGACTGATGAAAAATATTTGTAAGGAAACCTTGTTATGCTTTATAAATGTTAAAATAAAAAAAATTCCCTGTGGCATACAGTAGATAGATTCTCTATCCACTGATGGAACAATATACAATGAATTTATGATCATGACAAATAGCACCAGCTGCCAGAAAGTTTAAGATGCCACATGCATTGATTTAGAAAAAGGAACCTATTATCCAACAGGCACACAACACAAATATACACACAACTGTATATGTCGTTGCAGAGAAATGGCTAAAACCAGATGTTGATGAGATTTCTGGTAGGCACTTCTGGACAGATGAACATCATGTTAAATTCACTGAGCATTTTCAAAATTATTTCAGAATAAATGTGATAGTTCTTAGTTGAAGTGTTTACTTAGCTTCACTGCTTAGCTTCACTTTGACTAAACACTTTCACAGTTCATCTGAAGTATTTTACTAGCCGTAGTTCCTGATAGAAGCCCAGAGGCAATTCTAAGGTGGCTTCATAATAGTTTGACCATTTGGACAGATGTTAGAATAGTCTGTTTTCAGAAGATAGCATCTGGTTCTCTTTCATTTCTGGTTAAAAAAGTACTTGTGATGTTAATGAAATTATATGAGCTTCATTAACTAACTCCTGCTTCATATAAATATCTTGTATCTGAAGTACATGTTAAATGTCTCTTGGCAAATTCAAGTGCCCTGCTTTTGTTTAGAACCAGTCCAGGTTTGTGCTCAGTGCAGGAATGCAGATCAAAACATGGAAGAAGTGACTGTTTAGTTTCCACTCGAACATATCAATGGAAGGCAGACCACTATTTCTCTGTGCCCCACTATGAAACTGCTCTTAGTTGTACGGAGGTTTTTCTTAGGTGCAGCCTGAATCTTCCTTCCTGTGACATAAACCTTCCTTCCTTCCCTTCCACCCTCCCTTCCTCCCTCCTTCACTCCCTCTTTCACTCCTTCCTTCCTTGCATCCATCCATCCATCCGTCCTTTCTTTCCTTACCAGCAGACAGATAATTGTCTTCTTCCTTCCATTACAGGCCTCAACTTTTTACTTTTACATACTAACTAGGTAAAGGTAAAGGTTCCCCCGCACATACGTGCTAGTCGTTTCCAACTCTAGGGGCCGGTGCTCATCTCCGTTTCAAAGCCAAAGTGCACTTGTCTGAGGACGTCTCCGTGGTCATGTGGCCGGCATGACTAGACGCCAAAGGCGCACGGAACGCTGTTACCTTCCCACAGGAGTGGTCCCTATTTTTCTACTTGAATTTTTATGTGCTTTCAAACTGCTAGGTTGGCAGAAGCTGGGGCAAGTAACAGGCGCTCACTCTGTTATGCGGCACTCGGGATTTGACACGCCAAACTGCCGACCTTCCGATCGACAAGCTCAGCGTCCTAACCCACTGAGCCACCGTGTCCCTACATACTAACTATGTTCTACTAATTTCTATAGAAAATTATATTTGCTATATATTTGCTATATATTTGATTATATTTGATTATATCTAATCAGCAAAACCTTTTGGGATTTTCTGATCCTAAAGATTAAGAGTAGAGATGGGGAAATTAAGACATCCAGAAAGAAACAACTGACACCAGAAGAGGAAAAGATTTATCTTCTAGCCATCTGAAATATTTTCCCTAGTTGCAGGAAAATAAAGCTAAATTTTTATTTCCTTTTTTTAAAAAACTGACAAGAATTTCATTTAAAATAAATAGAAGTTTTGTAAAACGTTTAATATTTGATATGCTTAGATCATTTACAGTTTTGTCTCCCTATTTTTGTTATATTTTTATCAGTTTATTTTTCCTGTATCTTAAATTTTCCCTTGCATTTTTCTACATTTTTTTAAAAAAAAACTTGTAATAACATAAAATAAAAAGCACATCTCTTGTTTCTGATCTAACAATACAAAACAAGTAAGCATATATATGAACATTAGAATGAGCTATCACAAACTTCATCGTAGTTTTCTATTTTGGGGAAAGGTCATGGGTGTTTTTTTAATACTGTCTTCCCAATTATTTTTCATCTAGCATCTCTTTAGATGGAAAGAAAAAGAAGACAACCAACAGGAAGATAGAATACAGAACATAGAATAACAAGGTTGGAGGGGGACATTGGATGTCTTCTAATTCAACCCTCTGCTCAAGCATTATACCATTCCAGACTGGGAGCTATCCAATCTTTTCTTGAAAAACTCCAGTGAAGGAGCACCCATAACTTCTGGAGGCAAACAATTCTACTGATTGATTGTTCTCACTGTCAGGAACATAATTCTAGGTTGTATCTTCCACTTGTTACCTCTTGTCCTACCCACAGATACTTTGGAGAATAGGTTGATCCCCTCTTTTCTGTGACAACCCCTCAAGTAATGGAAGACTGCTATCATATCACTCCTAGGCTTCCTCTTGGTTGGACTAGACACACCTTATTTCCACAACTGTCCATTATATGGTTTAGAACCCTTATTACTCTGCTCTGTATTCTTTCTAGAATCTCAGCATCTTTTTGTATCATGGTGACCAGAAATGGATGCAGTATTCCAAATGTGGCCTTAGCGCTACAGCATAAAGCAGTCCTATTGCTACATGTGAACTTGATACTATCCTTCTATTGATGCAATCTAGGATTGCATTAGCTTTTTTTGTCAGTTGTAGCACACTGCTGGCTCATACATAAGTGGTTGTCCACCAAGACACTTAGATTACATCTGTGGTGAGAGCATCATTAGAAAACCTGAAGGACTAAGTTGGGTGCAGATTGTTATAGAAAAAGTCTATCTATTTAGTTGCTAAGAAATGATATGCACTTGGTTGGCGCATAAGCAATCAATCAGTCAATTAATTAATCAGTCAACCAATCTTTTCAGAAGCAGTACTTCCTGAATTTGGAAGCATTTATTTTTCTGCTCTCAGGATTGAGTTTTTTTTTCCTATTTAATGCTTAACTGCTAAGAAGCCATTTATCCTCTAGTTTTTGTTCTTCCTTTTGAGGTGGTGAAGGTGAGGAAATTGATATCATCCATTTCAAGCTACATTTATTGTTCTTTTAAATTAAAAAAGACTGTTCAAAACTACCTTGGCTTAAACACAGCATCTGTCCATTACTTCTTATATCATTTTCAGGGCAGACACAGATTCCATTCAAACTTTCACTTAAATAGGGCATTAAAGTGATAATATATAATGCCAATAGAGAATCCATAAAAGGCAGAGTTATGTCGCTGAATATATGGGGCAGGGCAAGGAAAACAAATACCAAAGCCATTCTCTGGATATTTATTGCACTTGACAAATTCTTTGGAATACGGCAATGGTCAAGAGAAGCACTTCAACATTTCAACCTTTATATCAGGATCCGTACACTTAATATTTAGTCTATCACTGATTCCAGACCAGGACTAGGCATCATCCTTTGAAAAGGTTAGCACTCACTTAGGTAACCATCCAGATAAATGCTTGCTCTGGGCTTCTTTTTATTACTTGTATTATTATTTTTTTCACATCTGAGTGTCCTGTCTCAAGCCATGTGCTCCATAAACTCAGAGAGATGTTTGCAAACTTTATGAGGAAGTGTTTCAGCAAATAAGTATCAAGGAAAGGTAAATACAAATACACACACGCACACACACTTACACAAGCCAGAAAGCAAGTCACCAGAAGTCCACAAGCTTACCTTGAGACAAAATCCAAACCCAATACAGCAAGCACAAGAGTGACAAGGCAAAGTTCAAAGGTCCAAATTTCATAGTAGGATCTTCAGTCAGTCCAGGTGCAGACTGTGGTCAAGATTTCAAGATGAAAGGTAAGGCACATGAGAGGTAGTGAACAATTGTTGGCCACAGAGACCATTGTTGCTGATCTTCGTAAGAATACTGTATTGCTCATTTGGTTTCTTGCAAGAAGCCTCCCAGAGCATTTTTCCTCTGCTCTCTTTTATGCACAGAGAATTCAGAGTGCTCATCTTCCAAGACCAGAAGTAGCTGTGACTCCTTATTTCCTGGTGGTATAGCCTCCACTGCCCATAGTTGCCCAGGCAAGGGTTCATCTGGCAATTCCGCCACCTGGCTGTTGGTTTATTCAAGCAGAGTCTGATCTGGCCAAGACACCAAGCACCTTGAAAAAAGTTCTAGGAGCTTGACAGAAATTCTAATGATGGCTAGGGTGCTGATCTTCAGAAGGTTGTTTTTGATTTTGCCTGCCATTCAGGTTCAACGTTATAGGGTTCACTGAGTTTGTCTACATCTCCAGAATGAACCGTAGTAAATTGTTGATAGCAACCTCTTAGGGCACCGATTCCCTGTTTTTCTAGTGGCGATTTTTGAATGGCTGCTTCAGACGGTTTACTTGTCAGCCTCACAGAATAAACCGGACAGGAATCACAAGCAGATGAGCTAATAGTATCTTATTGTAAAACTACATTGATAGAATCTTGCAAGTCTAAAAGTATAACCTTTATCCCACCATCACCTTTACAGCCCAAGATACTAGGAAGGGTCTCTTCTTGCCCTGCTCAAAATCCGCTTGCAGGCTATGTCTAGTGGTTAAGGCACCAGGCTAGAAAGCAGGAATCAATGAGTTCTAGTCCTGCCTTAGCCATGAAAGCCAGCTGGCTGAACTTGGGCCAGTCATTCTTTCTCAGTCAAACTCACCTCACAGAGTTGTGGTTGTGGGGAAAATAGGAAGAAGAAGGAGTATTGACTATGTGCACTGCCTTGAGTTATTTGTGAAAATAATAAAGGTGAGATACATCTAAAAGAATAAAATAACAATCACAAGCAGTCCATTAGAATTGTAGCTAGCTGAAGAAGTATAGTTCATAAGCATTTAAGTAATCAAAGATCCCAACATGAAACCGTTATCTTTTGGATCGGTTCTGTGAACCAAGCCAGTAAGCCATAGTTAAACCATGACTTAGTGTGATGTGAAAGTAAAGTTTTAGGAATGAACTAGAGTTTCTTTTGTGGCCAAAAAAAATTGCAATCATTCCAAAAGAAAATTTAATAAAATGAATGTAATGTATTTTTTTGTCATTTCCGTTTATTAAATTACTAGGTGGCACCACACAACTTGGCATCTACTGATTTATTTTACTAGTGTATGACCCAAAAATAATCCACAGCATTGCTGATATAAAGGATTCTATATTTCATTTTATTTTTCTAATCTCTGCCTATCAAGGGACCTATTTGTTTCAACTAGGCTCAGAGAAAAATAGATTTTATATTTTGAAAAATAAGGATTTGGTTTATTGTATGTTTGTCCCTACAATCCCCAAGGCAACCTGGCAGAGCTTAATCTATTTAACTCCCCCTTTCCATCAATAGATTTTCATTGATAGTCAGCTTTTCTTTTTCTTTCTTTTTAAAGTTTTTCCCCATGAATTTTCCATGCTTGAAAGGAAGAAAAAGGCAACAAACAGCATGTGTCAAAAGCTGAACTTTTGCTGAAAGATGCAAGATCATACTGCAAAGCTAAGTATTTATATTCTTACACTGAGCAACAAGTTCATTTCAATGGGTTCTTTCTCAGGTAGTCATGGTGCTCTTCAGATAGATCATATATAGCAAGGGGCCAATGGCTACTGTTCCAGGACAAAGGTGCCAATCTAAAACAGGCTAAGCTTTAAATGAGAAATTTAGGACTGTGTGTCTTCAATTTGTATCTACAAATATCTTCTTATCCTTATATCCTTGAACAGACATGTCAAACACAAAGCCCGGGGGCCGGATCAGGCCCGCAAAGTGGTTTCATGTGGCATGTGAAGCCATCCTGGAAACAGTGAAGGAACGGCCCCCACTGCCTTGGCCCTGGCCCAGAGACCCTTCTTCTGCCAGAGACCCTCAGATCTGTCCCACTCCTACCCAGGCCCCCATAGGCACCCTTGATGCGAACGAAGTAGAGCTGGCCACGCCCACCCAGCCCACCCATACCCACCCTGCCCCCTGAGGGCAACCGCAATGCTGATGCGGCCCTCAGTGAAATTGAGTTTGACACCCCTGTCCTTGATCTATTAAAATGTATTTAGTAGTCTGAGGTCGGCCTTATAAAAATTATTTCCTCAATTGGTTATTCAATAAATGGGATCAAGTAAATGCTATGCATATTTACATTTTTGGGCTCATCTTTATAACCCTGAAGCAAAGCATCAGTCTATGGAATGTCACATTACATAGGGAAGTGGCTACTTAATCCATAGCTTCAGGCTTTGGGGATTCAAATGGTGTTGTTCACAGAGATTTCCTTGAATTTGTCACTACTATCAACTCACCGCCATACATTGCAGCAGTGAGAATTTTGAAACAATGATTAAGCACAGTTTTGAAGCTCAAAAAAGAAATTTTGCTGTAATATGACATTCCTAGGCCTCATATATCATGAGCCACCCTAGAGGCAATTGCAACATTGGCTCTCACAATCTTATCCCATCAGTCTTACTGGACAGATTTGGAGCCATGCAACTGCCAGCTTTTCCCATAATTGAAAGAATATTTTTGAAGGCATCTCTTTGATTTAAATGAAGAGGTGGAATGGATGTCAGGCTCTGGTTGAAGAGGCAAGATATAGGAGACAGCCAGGCTGAGCCTGAGAGAGGGGTCAAGTGCATCATCAGTTTAAAGTTGCGCCCACAAGAGATCTAAGTCCAGCTTTCCTTGAATTCCATTGACTCTTATCTACCACCAATTTGCTTTGACCATTCGTAATTCAGATTCTTGTAATGAGGTAGCATGGAATAAACTTGTACTCATTTGAACAGCCTTGGTTCCTGATTTGTTGCACCTTACACAAAGTTTGGAGTTTGTTCACAACAACTTTAAGATGTTTGTCCATAATCAACAGAGATGTGTAGCAAATGGTAGTGATCATGTAAAAAGGTAAAATGCATATTACAAAAGAGCTCATGTCAAGGTTTATTTTCCTATTTCGTTTATTAAATTATGAAAATAATATGTAACCTAAATGCAAAAGCATTATTTTTATTCAACATAATAAATGTAACACACAAGAAAAAAGTGGGTTAGAAGATTGGGGATGGGGGAAGAAGCAAACTCTCTTCTTAAATTTCTATTCCTGTTTTTCAGAGGATGAACTTGAATAGAAACAGCACAAAGAAAATACAGGGATACACTCAAAGCAAGCTATTTAGCACTCTCAGGACTCTTTCTGGAGAAAAAAAATGGAATGGATTCAGATATGACAATTCAAAGAGAAAAGAAAAGTGTATTCTTGCAGTTTAATGAAGTTACTAGGAAAAAGTGTTTAATGTCTTATAATTATTCCTTCCCATCCATTTTAGATGGATGTTAACACCATTTTATTTTGACAGTTGGTTGACAATTTTTGTAAGGGAGAAAAATTAGCCAACAATGGATAAGTATTTTCAATGAATGCAAAGATTAATTGATGAATAAATGCAGTCTGGCCTGGTGGTATTTCTGTTGAAGTCTGCTGCTCCTAAAGCAGACATGTCAAACACAAGGCCCGGGGGCCGGATCCGGCCCGTGAAGTGGTTTCATGTGGCCCGCGAAGCCATCCTGGAAACAGTGAGGGAATGGCCCCCACTGCCTTGGCCCTGGCCCACAGACCCTCCTCCTGCCAGAGACCCCCAGATCTGTCCCACTCCTGCCCAGGCCCCCATAGGCACCCTTGATGCGAACGAGGTAGAGCTGGCCACGCCCACCCAGTAGGCCATACGCACTCTAGCCACGCCCACCCAGTAGGCCACGCCCACCCTGGCCATACCCACCCAGCCCCTTGAGGGCAACCGCAATGCTGATGCGGCCCTCAGTGAAATTGAGTTTGACACCCCTGTCCTAAAGGAACACAGAAGTATGAAGTTGCATTGGAATAATATATATTAAGTTATAAGAAAAATATTGCTTCTAAGAAATGAGAGAATTCTAACTAAGAAAAAGAAGCTGGGTCATTCAAGAAATAAGATGACTCAGAATATTTCCAGTTGACCAGTTTTCCTGTACTCAAGAGGAGAAAAAAAATGCTTCTTACTTTTTGTGGTATATATAATAACCTACAGAACAGATATAGCTCCTCTAGATGAACATAGTCAAAGAATGTAGGTTTTTCAGGCTTGTGGGAGCTTTTGTTAAAAGAGCAAAATAAAGTTTATGTTAAGTTTATGTTAAAGAATAGAGCTGGAGGGGAAACCTTCAGTAACTAGATATGGACAATCCAACAAAACCACAAAGCCATTGTTGGCTCATCTTGTACAATAGCATCCGTGCAGAGGATACAGAGCTCCTGGAACCCCAAATATACAAAAGGAGGTATGAGGAGGTTTATGTAATCTGAAAACCTATTTTTCTTGTGTCCACCTCTCCAAGCCCCGATCTCAGTCTTCAGTAACCTGTGATGCTATGTATCTTCGCCTTCATATCCTAAGACATGTAAAGAGGAAATTTGCATTTTTCTATTTAGCAATGAAAATTAATCTAATGTTGAAGAGAAAGTGGGTGTTGAATACAAAAGACAAAATTAATTCTGTGCAACTTGTACTGTGCTGAAGAGCTGGAAGGGGAAGGAATGTAGAAAGGGGGCAAGGAAGACAGCTTAAGAAGGACTTCCTAAAGTGCAACAATTTCAACCACCTATTGGTTCCTTACCACCAATCCCTTCTATTTCATCTAGGCAGTAATCTCAACACATGTAAAGACATTGCTCTTCTGAATCTTGAGGAAAACCATAGCTCCAGTGGGTGGCTACTTGGCAGGTGGACAGTATAAAAAGAAAACATTTTGGAGTCACAGTAGTGTTTAATAGGTATTGTTCTACCTGGATAGGATACTTACTGTGAATGTGGTGCTATTCAAACAACTATCCATATTTTACAGTGCCCTCTCAGATCAACACGCACATGAATGATTTGCTGTTCAAAAATAACCCTGCCATCAACATGGCCTGACATTGGGCTAGAAGTTTATGTTTTTATTAAAGTTTTTAATCTTTTAAAATTTAAATTAATAATTTTCCCTTCCCAGTTTTTTTGCATTTTTGACACGAGATGAGATGAGACCTGTACAGTATAGAAAAAGAAGCATAGTTTTAAAAAGGTACATTGTGGTACATTGATTAAACCAATTGCTGAATAGAACAACTTGTGTCTTCTAGAGAATCACCCCTGATATAACCCATTCAAAAACCTTCCCATTGTTTTCAGTAGCTTGTTATACATTTGACTATCATTTGTTGTATAAACCACAAGTCTCCCTTTCCTCATTTCAGTAAGCCATAAGCAATTATTTACAAATCAGTGGCTGAATTCACATGCTACCTACTAGGCCTAGCAAGATCTGTAAATCTTGCCTAAATTTCAGTCCAATCCATTTGTATCCTTTTTGCACTGAAATTCCATTTGACTACATATTGTTAAGCATGTGTGTGAATGTACAAACCTGTATATGTTGAGTGACTCTTTTATCATTTTAGTCACCCTGTCTGAGTTCACTGTCTTATGTTCCGTCCACCTTTTTCATTTCAGCAAGATAGGTGCTATGCATTTATACAGGAACGGAATGCAACTAACTACATGTTTTGTTAACAATCAGTGTGGTTTTTACTGACAAAGCATTTAGAAATAAAATCAATGAATTGTAGTAACACCTTCAGAGTACAGTTAAAAATCGGGCAAACTTAGTGAGAAAACTGACCCATCTTTTGACATTCAGAAGAAGGCACTTATTTTCTTTTTCAAATGATTTTAAAAATAAGTTTGATAATAGCAACATAAATAACATAAACCCTGGGATTTTGCCACTAGGCAAATGTTTAAAATGATCAAGTGCATAATATTCAGAGAGCATACGTTAGTATAATAAAAATAGGAATCCCAGCAGCCAAAAGAACTACTGCAGTTCTCTTATTCCCCTTCCTGAACTCCGAAGAGGTAATGAGAGGAAAAAGGCAAAAGCATATTAATATTTAATTAGCTTTGATCCTGAGAAATACTTAATCTTATGCTAATGAATATATTGGAGCCAATTAACAATCTCTCTGGAACCATGCAAGCCAGTACTTCTGATGCAACTTCATAAATCTTTGTCTGTATTTGTCATGGACCAAAGTGCGACAGTGTTTTCTGAAGAGATAGAGCCAATCTTTGGGATAATCTATGGGAATTATACCCCCTGAAAGAGGAACTAGTAGTCTGAATTAATTGTTGATTTCCTTATATATTCATCTTTATGTGTTCCTCACTAACAGTATCTGATTTGTGTTGGTAATGATTCAGTAATGTGCATTTTAAGTCATATATATTCAAGTCTGTATTGTCAGACTGGGGTCAGATAGTGGCTACATTGAATAAACAAACAAACCAACAAACCATGGTTGCTGAAACCATTTGCTTTAGTTCATCCTTTCCATAGACATGACAAATGTGTATCTGAATCAAAACTAAGAGAAAACCTTTGCAGGCAATCATTTAGCATAATAATGAAAAGTAGGGTAAAGTTGGAAATCTATATGCAGACCTCAAACTTTGCAAGCCTTTTCATTTATAGATCAGTGCTTGCAGAGTGCAAAAAATACAAGGAGATTGTATATATAACCTAGCAATGAAAATTTTTATCCATGGTAAGGCTTGGAAGCAGTGTCAAATGTGTTTATAGCCATACTATGGCTATAGGGTAGGGGTGGAGGTGTGGCTGTTGTCATGAGGGAGACCTTGTGTCCGCGGGAGGCCACCATTCCCCAGATAGTGGGGTATGAGTCTCTCTTTTTGAGATGCGGCCCTGGTGCGCAGTTGGGTTTGCTGCTGGTGTACCTTTCGCCTAGTCACATAGCAGCAGCCCTGCCCGAGCTCCTCGATGTCCTCTCTGGGTTGGTGATTGAGTTCCCGAAACTTATAGTTTTGGGGGACTTCAATCTACCATCGCTGGGAGGATCATCTGAGTTGGCTTGGGAGTTCATGGCTTCCATGACGGCCATGGACCTGACGCAAGTAATTGCGGGACCGACTCATGAGGGAGGCCACACTCTTGACTTAGTTTTCTTATCTGGACGGTGGTTAGATGATCTTGGTGGGGGCTCCCCAATTGTTATGCCCCTGTCATGGACCGATCATCATCTCCTGCGGCTGGTCTTCCATTTTGCCACCCCCTGCCGTGGGTGTGTGGAACCAATTAAATGGTACCGCCCCAGACGCTTAATGGATCCCCAGAGGTTCCAGGTGGCGCTGGGGTCCCCACCTGCCTCCCTTGCTCACAGCTTGGCAGACGCCTTAGTGGAAGCCTGGGAAAGGGCAGCCACTGAGGCTCTTGACCGAGTTGTACCCCTGCGGCCCCTGACCTGGTGCAGATCCCGTCGAGCTCCATGGTTCTCCGCGGAGCTCCAGGAGATGAAGCGTCGGAGACGGGGCCTAGAGAGCGGTTGGGGATCCAGCCGATCCGAATCCGACTGATTGCGATTAAGAACCTATACTAGGTCTTATCTCGCTGCAATAAGGGAGGCGAGGTCTAACCACTTCGCCACCCTTATCGCGTCCACAGATAATCGCCCGGCCGCCCTGTTTAGGGTGACCCGCTCCCTCCTGAATCAGGAGGTGAGGGAGGAACCCTTGCAGGGTCGTGCCGAGGAGTTTAACCAGCATCTGTCGGACAAAATCGCTCGGATTCGGACCGGTCTGGACTCTGACTGGGCAGAGTCTGTCGAGCAGGACACGGGCGGTCTTGTCGATATCACCTGGGAGGAGTTTGATTCTGTGACTCCGGAGGAAGTGGACAGGATCATGGGGAGGCTGAGCACCACCACATGTTTATTGGACCCATGCCCTTCCGGGAGAGGACACGCAGCTGGTTCCAGGCAGTTATATCGGCTTCTCTGAGTGAGGGTAGCTTCCCCGCCGTCTTGAAAGAGGCGGTGGTGAGGCCTCTCCTCAAGAAGCCTGCCTTGGACCCAGCTGTATTGAACAACTTTCGTCCTGTCTCCAACCTTCGCTTTCTTGCGAAGGTTGTTGAGAGTGTGGTGGCACATCAGCTCCCTCTGGTCCTGGATGAAGCGGATTATCTAGACCCGTACCAATCGGGTTTCAGGCCCGGGTACAGCACAGAGACGGCATTGGTCACGCTGGTGAATGATCTCTGGAGGGCTCGGGACAGGGGGCATTCCTCTGTTCTGGTCCTATTAGACCTCTCAGCGGCTTTCGATACCATCGACCATGGTATCTTGCTGCGGCGTCTCAGGGGATTGGGAGTGGGAGACACGGTTTTACAGTGGTTCTCCTCCTATCTCCAGGGACGTTCGCAGTCGGTGTTGGCAGGAGGGCAGAGGTCAACCGCGAGGACCTTCGCGAGGACCTTCGCTCCTTTCGCCGCGAGCTAAAAACATACTTTTTTGAACAAGCTGGCCTGGCCTGATGAGGGGATTGGGGGGGGTTTGCTACCGTTTTTTATTAGGTTTTAATGATGTATTTTAGTATGTGGGCATTTATTTAATTTTGTTTTAACTTTTGTGATTTGTATTTTTATTCTTGCCCTGTTCACCGCCCTGAGTCCTTCGGGAGAAGGGCGGTATAGAAATAGTATTAAATAAATAAATAAATAAATAAATACAGTGACCCTATAATTAGGTTATGAATGTTGGATAAGGAGCCAAGATCAAGATGGCATTGGTGATCCAGTTATTATACATATCTTCTTTATTATCATCATTTGTCATCATCATCACCATCATCATCATCATCATTATTATTTTCTTTTTCTTATATGTGAATGATTTCATAGGATTTCTTCCTTGCTGTCTCAGATTTTGTTTTTGTTGTTAGCTGCGAAGTCGTGTCCGACCCATCGTGACCCCATGGACAACATTCCTCCAGGCCTTCCTGACCTCTACCATCTTCTGGAATCCATTTAGGCTCATGCCTACTGCTTCAGTGACTCCATCCAGCCACCTCATTCTCTGTCGTCCCCCAGATTTTGTAGGGCCACCTATTTTTTTTTTTAAAAAAAAAAACACTTCTGGGAAGCTACCGTATGTGAGTTTTATGTTTGCTGGTTTGATTACTTGCTTATTTATTTATTGATTGATAGATAGATTGGGATTATAGGCTGCTGCAGTCATCAGATTCTGAGTGGCACAAACAATTCCCCCAAATCTGTAATTTGGGTCAAAATAAATCATAAAAATTAAAACTGAGCATTATAAAGCTACAATATATATTCTGAAAGTCTAACAATACAGAAGACAGTTAAAATAATTACTCACCTAGGGGGATAGTGGCGGTAACCGTGCCATTAAGATTTGGTGAAATAGTCTTATGTATGAAGGACAAGATAAAGAGGGTCTTGAAAATGTACGAGATACTAGTCCATAGAGTGGCAGCAATTAAAAGGACATGTTTCTGCATCCTTGGTAGATGATAATCTTTGACTGAAAAAGAAACATAGAGAGAACACCTTATAAAACTTAATGAGCAGCCAAAAATGGTCCTGCAGAAAAATCAAGCCTTAAACCATTAAGGGTTTTAAAGATGACACTGAATTGCAAGTGTTTACAAATAAGTGGTTACACTTATTTCATAGTTTAATACAAAAAAACCCCTCAGAAAAGCCTCTATTGCTTCTTCATAACAATCAAATTTACTATAATTTGCAACAAGATAAGGAAAGCTGGCACCTTGTGCAGTGTTTGCATGTGTTTGTGTCCTGGGAAGAAGGGGCAGGCTAAATGTTCTCCAATATGGACCATTTGATTGGAAGTGGGGAAGGAATGGGCTTAGAAAGGAAAAGTCACCACGTGTACAAGCTCTGTTGTTCATAGTCTCTCCTGCAGTGATGCATTGGGGAAGTATTTCCGAGAATTATATCCACTGTCCCTTTTGCTGGCTTCTCCTTCCACACTAAGTTTAATCAGGTACTGTTCACTTTTCAGGAACTTATTATGTAGATGGACAGAAAAATATTCCAATTCCCCCAGAGTTGGTCTCCAGCATTCCATTGGGTAAGCAAACACACTCACACTTTTATTCCATAAAATTCTGTTCTTTCCAGAGTTGAATAAGCTGCCATGAAAGATAATTGACTGGGTGGGGTATTATTGTTTTATTATTACTAATGACTATTTACTTATCAAGCATACTGTTGTATTGCATATAGAATTTATTTCTTTATTATGGCATCATCTGCTCCAATGGATTGAATGAATGAAAGGAGTGCAAAAGACATAAAGCTCAATTTAATCTTTTTTTCCCAGATAAATTAAAAGAAAGCCACAGCATTTTAATAATCAGCATTAATGATATAGCAGCCTCATCTATAACACTTGAGGCAGAAAAATAGTTGAAGTAATCAAGTTTAATGTTACTAGAATAAGTAACACTCAATTAGTTTATTTTATCAAACTAATTAGGCTGAATTGCATTTATCATATAATACTGTAGAAGGATAATACTGCATGCAATCTACTAGACTACAGATAATATTGTAGGAAATCTACTGGATTTACTTTAAAAAGATATTATAAATTTGGACAATAACTGTACTTTGTTTCAAATTTCAGTTGTGTATTATGTGCATAGTCAAAACAATTTTCATTTTATGACTTAAATAATACTCTCTATGAGGGAAAATCAACAAACAGGTTAAATAAAAAAGCATTTTTATGACTGGCTTAGATTTTAACCTAGTTTAGAAATGAAAATCCACCTAGGTCTCCCTATGATTGATATTTTTACAATGATATTTATTAGTCTTTGGAGTTTAAAAATGGCAAAAGAACAAATCCATGCCATTGATCATCCTTTTTTCTTTTTGTCTTACTAGATGATTTGCACATTAAAGCCAATACATCAGTAAATATCAACAACTTTGCTAAACTCATTAGGCAAGTATGACTTTTATAGGGTTAGGGAGAGGGGTGGGAGATGGGGGTTGTCTGGCTATGGTGGGTGGCCAATCAACCATGGCTCAGGCCAGACTTGGGTCTGACCGCGCGGGGGGAGAACAGGGTGTGGTTGTCTCCGGGGCTCATGAGCGGGTCGTGGGATTACCGATTCCCACGACGGGGAATAGCAGCAGGTGGATAGACAGAGGGCTGTATCGTTACCGGGAGGGCCGTCTCCGCTATTTGCAAGCGGTGAGGCGCTCCGACCCTCTGCTTCTTCCCCGAGGTTCTGGGAGCGAGGATGTGCAGCCTCCTGAGCTCCGGCTGGTGTACCTGAATGCCAGGTCCGTGGTTAATAAAGCTCTCCTCGTTAGGGATTTAGTTGAGGGTGAGCACGCGGACCTGGCTTGCATCACGGAGACTTGGTTGGGCCCAGAGGGTGGGGTCCCTTTGGTTGACCTTTGCCCACCAGGCTTCCGGGTGCTACACCGGCCACGAGCTCAAGGTAGGGGTGGGGGTGTGGCGGTGACTATCAGGGAGACCTTATGTCCACGGGAGACCACCGTTCCTCAGATAGTCGGGTGTGAGTCTCTCTTTGTGAGATTTGGTTCTAGGGCGCAGTTGGGCTTGCTGCTGGTGTACATTTCACCTAGTCGCGCAGCGGCAACCCTGCCCGAGCTGCTCGATATCCTCTCGGGGTTGGTGGTTGAGTTCCCCAAACTTATAGTTTTGGGAGACTTCAATCTACCATCCCTGGGAGGCTCATCTGAGCTAGCTCAGGAGTTCATGGCTTCCATGACGGCCATGGACCTGACGCAAGTAATTTCTGAACCAACCCATGAGGGAGGCCACACCCTTGACCTGATTTTCTTATCTGGACGGTGGTTGGATGATCTTGGTGGGGGCTCTCCATTTATTATGCCCCTGTCATGGACCGATCATCACCTCCTGCGGCTGGTCTTCCGTTTTGCCACCCCCCGCCGTGGGGGTGCAGAGCCAATTAGATGGTACCGCCCCAGACGCTTAATGGATCCTGATAGATTCCAAGTGGCGCTGGGGTCCCCACCTGCCTCCATTGCTCACAACTCGGCGGATGCCTTAGTGGAAGCCTGGGAAAGGGCAGCCACTGAGGCACTTGACCGGGTTGTACCCTTGCGGCCCCTGACCCAGTGCAGATCCCAGCAAGCTCCATGGTTCTCCGCGGAGCTCTGGGAGATGAAGCATCAGAAACGGGGCCTAGAGAGCTGCTGGAGGTCTAGCCGATCTGAATCCGACCGGTTGCGGTTAAGAACCTATATTAGGTCTTATCTCGCAGTGATGAGGGCGGCGAGGTGTAATTACTTCTCTACCCTCATCGCGTCCGCAGATAATTGCCCGGCCGCCCTGTTTAGGGTGACTCGCTCCCTTCTTAATCAGGAGGTGAGGGAGGATCCCTTGCAGGGTCGTGCTGAGGAATTTAGTCAACATCTGTCGGATAAAATCGCTCGGATTCGGACCGGTTTGGACTCCAGTTGGGCAGTCTGGCGATCAGGACACGGGCGGTCTTGTCAACGTTATCTGGGAGGAGTTTGATTCTGTGACCCCTGATGAAGTGGACAGGATTATGGGGAGGCTGAGCTCCACCACATGTTTATTGGACCCGTGCCCTTCTTGGCTGGTTTATGCAGCTAGGGAGAGGACACGAGGCTGGCTCCAGGTGGTTATATCTGCTTCTTTGAGTGAGGGTTATTTCCCCACCGTCTTGAAGGAGGCGGTGGTGAGACCTCTCCTCAAGAAGCCTGCCTTGGACCCAGCTGTCTTGAACAACTTTCGTCCAGTCTCCAACCTTCGCTTTCTTGCGAAGGTTGTTGAGAGTGTGGTGGCGCATCAGCTCCCTCTGGTCCTGGATGAAGCGGATTATTTGGACCCTTACCAATCGGGTTTCAGGCCCGGGTACAGCATGGAGACGGCATTGGTCGCTCTGGTGAATGATCTCTGGAGGGCTCGGGATAGGGGATATTCCTCTGTCCTAGTCCTATTAGACCTCTCAGCGGCTTTCAATACCATCAACCATGGTATCTTGCTGCGGCGTCTCAGGGGATTGGGAGTGGGAGGCACAGTTCTTCAGTGGTTCTTCTCCTATCTCCTGGGACACTCACAGTCGGTGTTGGCAGGGGGGCAGAGATCGGCCTCTAGGTCTCTCGTTTGTGGAGTTCCTCAGGGGTCGGTCCTCTCGCCCCTCCTGTTCAACATCTACATGAAACCGCTGGGTGAGATCATTCGTGGTTTTGGAGTTGGGTATCATCAATACGCCGATGATACCCAACTTTTCATTTTGACCCCAAACCACCCCAGTGATGCCCTCGCTGTGATGTCCTGTTGCCTGGAGGAGGTTCGGGTCTGGATGGGGAGGAACAGACTTCAACTCAACCCTGACAAGACTGAGTGGCTGTATATTCCGGCATCCCGGGACATTCAAAATGTTCCATCGCTTTCTATGGGGCGTTGAGCTCTTACCCCCCGTGGATAGGGCTCGCAACTTGGGAGTCCTCCTAGATTCACGACTTACTCTGGAAGATCATATAGTGGCCGTGACTAGGGGGGCTTTCACCCAGGTTTGCCTGGTGTGCCAGTTGCGGCCCTATCTGGACCGGGATGCCCTGTGTACGGTCACTCATGTGCTCGTGACCTCTCGCCTAGACTATTGTAATGCTCTCTACATGGGGCTTCCCTTGAAGACTACTTGGAGGCTCCAAATGGTACAGAATGCGGCCGTGAGAGTTGTCTTGGGAGTTTCCCGGTACTCCCATGTTACACCTTTGCTCCGCGAGCTGCATTGGTTACCAGTTGTCTTCCGGGTGAGGTTCAAGGTCTTGGTTATGATCTTTAAGTCCTTACATGGCATGGGTCCAGGATACCTCGAGGACCACCTGCTGCCGGCGTCAACTCCCCTCCGCCCTGTGCGTGCCCACAGAGAGGGCCACCTCAGGGTGCCTCCGGTCAGGGAATGTTGACTGGTGGCCCCCAGGGGGAGGGCCTTCTCTGTGGGTGCTCCGGCATTATGGAACCAACTGCCGGTTGAGCTCCGGATGGCATCGGACCTTCGATCCTTCCGTCGCGGGTTGAAGACCCATTTATTTGAATTAGCTGGTCTGGCCTGATGGGGGAATATGGGTTTTTAATTGGTTTTTTATTATTCTATCATTATTGTATTTTAATTGGGCATTGGTTTAATTTTCTTTTAATTTTTGTATAGCTATTTATATATGCCCTGTGAACCACCCTGAGTCCCTTGGGAGAAGGGCGGTATAGAAATCAAATAAATGAAATGAAATGAAATGAAGTATACATTTCTGAGCATATATAACAGACCATTTTGTTTCATAAACAGCTTATCTAGTCATATACTGTAATCAATATGAAAATAAATGTGCTGAATATTATTTTATTATCAGAATCATGACTAAATTCAGGAGTGCACTATTAAATTGGTTAATGAAAGGAAAGGTTGAAAAACAACATTTGAGTGAATTGGGTGGAAAAAATACATTTCTAGAAAAAATACAAATTTAGTTCATATGATCATCTTCATTGTACAAAGTAAAGAACCAGTAGTAAATATGATTTCACTAAGACATACTTGTCTTGGGAAAGATATATATGTAGCATTTATATGTACTAGAAGCTACATGTGCATGGCACTAACATATCCATTTGTCAAACACCCAGGAATTCAGAAAATTCAGGCAGTTCAAAGGAGTGTAAAGATTTATTGCACGCTTAAGCTCTTTACAAGATACTGAACTACTAATGGTCAAGGGAAATTAGCGGGAGTTAAGAATAGAAAGGAATTCAAGGTGGCTGGACTTAGATCTATTTGTGGATGAACAGGGACTCATGGCTGTTGATGCATTTGAACCATCGATCAGGCTCAGTCTGGTCATTTCCTACACCATCCAATGTCAGTCAAAATTTTCAGTCTTCACTACTCAACAAAGTCACTTAAACATGGTACAGATTTAGCTAAGTACATGGTTTGGAAAGTACAATCCATCCTGCCTCAACTACAACACATTCATATGGGCAAGGGAAGACATCTTAAACATGTAGCATGTACACCTACACAAAATTGTATGCAGATATTTTAGTTTTTCCCTAAGTTTTAATCTATTCAAGTTTGGTCTACTTACATAAATATTACAATAGATAGTCCTCGCTTAATGATGGTAACTGGGGCATTAAGTGGCATGGTCATAAAGTGTGATATCACATGAATGCATCAACTTACAACAACAGTTGTACTAGTTTCAGCAGTTCCAGTTGCCATTGTTAAGTAAATCCTGTATAGCTGCAGCATCCCATGGTCCCCATTTGCAACCTCCTGCCAGCTTCTCCATTGACTTGGCTGGTTGGAAGCTGGCAGTGAAGGATGCAAATAGTGATCAGGTGATTGAAGAATGCTGCAACATTGTAATTGCAAGTCATTTGCCAAGTGCCAGATTTCACAATCACATGACTATGGAGACACTGCAACAGATACAACTGTAAGGTACAAGCACAACTCCCCTCATTCAGCACAACTGCATCTTTGAAGGATCACCAAATAAGTGGTCATGCAGATCACTGTTTGGATCTATTATTCTTGTATGATCAAGGTGACAGTTGGCCTTACCAATGCCATATGAATTAATCTTGTCTTCTTTTTCTTCCAGTGAAATAGTCAGCAAAGACCTTGGTAGAGGATAATTTGATAACTGTCCAAGTGAGAGATCTGAGATCAAGGCTCCTGACTTTACTTTGTGCAAAATAAATCTGACTCATAGGGTCAGATTTAATTAATCAATTCATTATACCTAATTAAATTCATTAGACCTATAGTAAAAACCAGGGAGTGCATTTGTACTATTGCTCCCGATAACTGTTTGTCTGTAAATAAAAAGGAATCAGACGAATTTGAAATGGAACAAAATACAACCTTTAAATTTATTTGCAATTTATAACTGCTATTGTAAATGAAGATTAAATCATAAGGTTAAATTACACTATATTTAATATATATATACAGTCATGCTCGAAATTGTTGGCACCCCAGAAATTTTTCCAGAAAATCAAGTATTTCTCACAGAAAAGTATTGCAGGAACACATGTTTTGCTATACACAGGTTTATTCCCTTTGTGTGTATTGGAACACAACAAAAAAAGGGAGGAAAAAAAGCAAATTGGACATAATGTCAAACAAAACTCCAAAAATGGGCCGGACAAAATTATTGGCACCCTTTCAAAATTGTGGGTAAATAAAATTGTTTGAAGCATGTGATGCTCCTTTAAACTCACCTTGGGCAAGTAACAGGTGTGGGCAATATAAAAATCACACCTGAAAGCAGATAAAAAGGAGAGAAGTTCACTTAGTCTTTGCATTGTGTGTCTGTGTGTGCCACACTAAGCATGGACAACAGAAAGAGGAGAAGAGAACTGTCTGAGGACTTGAGAACCAAAATTGTGGACAAATATCAACAATCTCAAGGTTACAAGTCCATCTCCAGAGATCTAGATTTGCCTTTGTCCACAGTGCGCAACATTATCAAGAAGTTTGCAACCCATGGCACTGTAGCGAATCTCCCTGGTTGTGGACAGAAGAGAAAAATTGATGAAAGGTTGCAATGCAGGATAGTCCAGATGGTGGATAAGCAGCCCCAAACAAGTTCCAAAGGAATGCAAGCTGTCCTGCAGGCTCAGGGAGCATCAGTGTCAGCGCAAACTATCCGTCAACATTTAAATGAAATGGCAGGAGACCCAGGAGGACCCCACTGCTGATACAGAGACATAAAAAAGCAAGATTAGAGTTTGCTAAAATGTACTTGAGTAAGCCAAAATCCTTCTGGGAAAACGTCTTGTGGACAGATGAGACCAAGATAGAGCTTTTTGGTAAAGCACATCATTCTACTGTTTACCGAAAATGAAATGAGGCCTACAAAGAAAAGAACACAGTACCTACAGTAAAATGTGGTGGAGGTTCAATGAAGTTTTGGGGTTGTTTTGCTGCCTCTGGCACTGGGTGCCTTGAATGTGTGCAAGGGATCATGAAATCTGAAGATTACCAAAGGATTTTGGGTCGCACTGTAGAACTCAGTGTCAGAAAGCTGGGTTTGCGTCCGAGATCTTGGGTCTTCCAGCAGGACAATGACCCCAAACATACGTCAAAAAGCACCCAGAAATGGATGGCAAGAAAGCGCTGGAGAGTTCTGAAGTGGCCAGCAATGAGTCCAGATCTGAATCCCATTGAACACCTGTGGAGAGATCTTAAAATTGCTGTTGGGAAAAGGCGCCCTTCCAATAAGAGAGACCTGGAGCAGTTTGCAAAGGAAGAGTGGTCCAAAATTCCGGGTGAGAGGTGTAAGAAGCTTATTGATGGTTATAGGAAGCGACTGATTTCAGTTATTTTTTTCGAAAGGGTGTGCAACCAAATATTAAGTTAAGGGTGCCAATAATTTTGTCCGGCCCATTTTTGGAGTTTTGTTTGACATTATGTCCAATTTGCTTTTTTTCCTCCCTTTTTTTGTTGTGTTCCAATACATACAAAGGGAATAAACCTGTGTATAGCAAAACATGTGTTCCTGCAATACTTTTCTGTGAGAAATACTTGATTTTCTGGAAAAATTTCTGGGGTGCCAACAATTTCGAGCATGACTGTATGTGGTGGCAGCAGTTTATACAATAAACTAAATATTTTCATATTAAGCATAAAACTGTACTGTAATTTGAGAAAGAAGCTATAGCTTACAGAGTTCTGCCACAATTCACTGAAAAGCAATGTTCATTGAAGCCAAAACTCATTGACTTCAGTGCTGTTATATGAAGTGATGAATGGAATTTGATATTTAAATAATTCTATATTTAGCTTGATGAGGTCAATAGTGTTTTGACACAAAAAAGATTAGTTAAATAATTTGAACAATCAGAATTTATTTTCTGATTCTACACCATGGTGTTCTTTTTTCTCCATTAAATAATCTTCTTATCCTGAAAGAATTGTGTTGATGTTGAAAATTTGTCCTCTACATGTGGACATGTAGATCCTACATTCCGAAGGCTGCTAAGGGACTTTCAGAGTATTATCAAATTAATGAGATATTTTTTTTAACTTCAACATTATTTGACATATTCTGAATTACGTATATGGCTAAATTCTAATTGCATCTTAAGGGTGATGATGCCTAACATTTTGCACTTAATTATTCACAGTCAGAAATGATAGAACATGAATCTGTTATGAACAGAACATATAACTAGTAATATTTTTGCACCTGGCACAAAGAGAAAGAAGGGGGAAAGGTAGAGTAGGTAGTGAAAATGAAAGTTATATGCCACAATATTTAAAGTCAAAGTGCATCACTAACTCAGCCTGAAGTTGCAAAAGATAACTGCTTATTGTCAATATATTGATGATCGTTGAACCAATGGTGTTAACCAATCCCTGAACCATTCTCCAAATTGTTTCACATAGATAGTGAATAAATGGAAAAGTTCTAGAATCTGTCATACCCTACACTGGAATGTCCCTGTATATAGGAACTCCCCTGCCAAAAAAAACTTCTGCTCTTCATTACTGACTGGAAATATGCATTTAAGTAGAAACAAGACTATCAAAACACAGTGCATCCAACTCACAACACCTGCAGGATATTATGATCAATGGCATCAAATGCTGCCAAGAGGTTTTATAGAATCCAGAGGGCACACTCACTCCTCCATCTAGGTCGTGATAAAGGTATCTGCAACCAAAGCTGTTTGAGTTCCATAACTAGATGTAAATACCTATTGGAAAGCAACCAGATAATTTATTTCCTTTGCAATCCTCTGTAGCTGACTTGCCACCTCCTCAATAACCATCTCTAAAGAAGGGAGACTGTAGACTGGCAAAAAACTTAATTAAACATGACCAGTCCAAGGAGAGATTTTTCAGGAGAGATTTTACCACTCCTCTTTTAAGGCAAGTAACATTATGCCCTCCCTTAGACGTTGATTATTTCTTAGATCTAGCTGCTCAAACCTGGCTAGTCATCCAAGAAGCCAAGAGGCAAATGGATCAAGCCCACTGACAGCAACTACTGATCAAGTCATTTATATTTATTTTATTCTTTGTCATATACTGGTATAAAGCAATATTTCATTTCATTTCATTTCATTTTATTAAATTTATATGCCGCCCTTCTCCCTGAGGACAACTTCTGAAGGCAAGCTGGTCCACTGATTAATTGTTCTCACTGTTAGGAAATTTCTCCTTAGTTCTAGGTTGCTTTTGTCTTTGATTAGTTTCCATCCACTATTTCTTGTCTTGCCTTCTAGTGTTTTGAAAAATAAGATGACCCCCTTTTTCTTTGTGGCAGTCCCTCAGATACTGGAACAATGCTACCATGTCACACCTAGCCCTTGATAGCCAATATTCGAGGGTCTGCCACAAAGAAGTCAGGGTCAAACTATTTGTAAGAATTTGTAAAAGTCTTAATGGTTGGAAATGAATTCATTTCTTTTTTTTCTTTTCATTGCCATTATGATTTTTCTTCTTTTCTCCATTATATCACCACATAGTACTCTCATCCTCCAATGTACCATCCGCTGACAGTTTTAAGTTGAGATGTGCTTTTATATTGGACAAAAATATTTAAAGAAATAAAACAGCAGTAGTTAAGGGATATAATGTATGAGCTCATATTATTTCAATTATTTAGTTCTTTCCCTCCAAATTTCTTTTATTAAAAGTGGACTGTGTGGCATCATTTTAGAATCCCTGTGGCTTCTCATTTCTTAAAAACTTCAGGGAGAAAAAGCTACATTGAGCCAAGAGATGCAGGCTCATACATCACTTTGAGAAACTGAATAATTATGGTCTTCCTTTTTTTACAGAACCTTCCGGAATTTTAATTAGCTTTAGTTCACAGACAATCTGAAATGTATGGTGGTTTCACAGTTGCCAACTGGCTAAGATAATGAGTTATAATTAACTGTGATATTTGCAACTGTCACTCTACAGAGTGAATTAGAAGGAAAATCACAACATATCCCAATGAGGTTATTGTTTAACGCTCTCCACTTTCCCATATCTGTCTTTTGCAGGGTTAGTTGGAAGGTGTCATAAAAACACATAGTTACAGTTTCTTTTTATGTCATTATCAGAGCGTTTATCACCTGCAGCTCGTTAGAGATATAGAAATTCTACATTACCACTCCTGGTAAGGTTTATATTTAAGTTCTGAGATGCTATATTTAAGTTCCCTTCAAATTTTGAAGATTACTAATTATATTAATTCCAAGCCTATCAAACAGACCAGATCTCCTTATATGTTCAAGGATCTTACTGGAAAATTAGTCATGATCTGATTCTTTCAGGGTGGCTATAGTCTAGGGAGGAAGGTATGAAAATGGCAGCTTATCTTCAATGCCAATCTCCTTTTTACATGTATCATGTGCAATATACATAAATAAGTGGTGAAGCTTCATGCATTTACCATCACCTAAATTTCCTTATTTATTCTGCAGCAAACACACTTATAGTTCCATTCATAAGTCCAATTCATACTGCCAAAAAGAGGACCAAAAAATAAGCAGATATCCACATTTGGTTTACCTGTGACTAGTATTCTCTTCCCCTTCATGGATTACTGCCTTGTCGTGGTGAAGGGGCTTGCGTAATTCAATGAAGCTATGAGCTATGCCGTGCAGGGCCACCCAAGACAGACAGGTCATAGCAGAGAGTTCTGACAAAACGTGATCCACTGGAGAAGGAAATGGCAACCCACTCCAGTATCTTTGCCATGAAAACCCTATGGACAGTACCAAAAGGCAAAATGATATGACGCTGGAAGATGAGTCCCTCAGGTCGGAAGGCGTCCAATATGCTACTGGGGAAGAGCAGAGGGCTAGTACTAGTAGCGCCACAAAGAATGAAGTGACTGGGCCAAAGCCGAAAGGACGCTCAGCTGTGGATATGTCTGGTGGTGAAAGGAAAGTCCGATGCTGTAAAGATTTTTTCTCCATAGGAACCTGGAATGTAAAATCCATGAATCAAGGCAAGCTGGACGTGGTCAAACAAGAGATGACAAGACTGAACATCGACATCTTAGGTATCAGCGAACTAAAATGGACAGGAATGGGTGAATTTAATTCAGATGACCATCAGGTATACTACTGCGGGCAAGAATCCCTCAGAAGAAATGGAGTAGCCTTCATAGTCAATAAAAGAGTAGGAAAAGCAATACTGGGATACAATCCTCAAAATGACAGAATGATCTCAGTTCAAATCCAAGGCAAACCATTCAATATCACAGTAGTCCAAGTCTATGCCCCAACCACCGGTGCTGAAGAGGATGAAATTGACCGGTTCTATGAAGCCCTACAGCACCTTATAGAACTAACACCAAAAAATGATGTCCTTATCATCATGGGGGATTGGAATGCTAAAGTAGGAAGCCAAAAGATAACTGGAATAACAGGCAAGTTGGGCCTTGGAGTACAAAATGAAGCAGGGCACAGGCTGATAGAATTTTGTCAAGAGAATACGATGGTCATAGCAAACACTCTTTTCCAACAACCCAAGAGACGGCTCTACACATGGACATCACCAGACAGTCAACACAGAAATCAGATTGACTATATGCTCTGCAGCCAAAGATGGAAAAGCTCTATACAGTCAGTAAAAACAAGACCAGGAGCTGACTGTGGCTCAGACCATGAGCTTCTCGTTGCAAAGTTTAGGCTTAAACTGAAGAAAGTAGGGAAAAGCACTAGGCCACTCAGGTATGAATTAAATCATATCCCTGTTGAATATACAGTAGAGGTGACAAATAGATTTAAGGAATTAGATCTGATAGACAGGGTGCCTGAAGAACTATGGACAGAGGTTCGCAACATTGTACAACAGGTAGCAACCAAAACCATCCCAAAGAAAAAGAAATGCAAGAAAGCAAAATGGCTGTCTGAGGAAGCTTTGAAAATAGCGGAGGAAAGGAGGGAAGCGAAAGGCAAGGGAGAAAAAGAAAGATACACCCAATTGAATGCAGAATTCCAGAGAATAGCTAGAAGAGATAAGAATGCCTTCTTAAATGAACAGTGTAAAGAAATAGAAGAAAACAATAGAATAGGGAGGACCAGAGATCTTTTCAAGAAAATTGGAGAGATGAAGGGAACGTTCAATGCAAAAATGGGCATGGTAAAGGACCAAAATGGCAGGGACCTAACAGAGGCAGAAGAGATTAAGAAGAGATAGCAAAATTACACAGAAGAACTATACAAGAATGAGCTTAACGTCCCTGATACTCACAATGAGGTGGTCACTGACCTTGAGCCAGACATCCTAGAATGTGAAGTGAAGTGGGCCTTAGAAAAGCTGAGCAACAACAAAGCTAGTGGAGGTGACAGTATTCCAGCTGAGCTATTCAAAATCTTAAAAGACGATGCAGTAAAAGTGCTACACTCAATTTGCCAGCAAATTTGGAAAACTCAACAGTGGCCACAGGATTGGAAAAGATCAGTTTACATTCCAATTCCAAAGAAAGGCAGTGCCAAAGAATGTTCAAACTATCGCACCATTGCACTCATTTCTCATGCTAGTAAAGTTATGCTTAAAATCCTACAAGCTAGACTTCAGCAGTATGTGGATCGAGAACTACCAGAAGTACAGGCAGGATTTCGAAGAGGCAGAGGAACTAGAGATCAAATTGCCAACATACGCTGGATCATGGAGAAAGCTAGAGAGTTCCAGAAAAACATCTACTTCTGCTTCATTGACTATGCTAAAGCCTTTGATTGTGTGGATCATAACAAACTGTGGCAAGTTCTTAAAGTGATGGGTGTACCAGACCATCTTATTTGTCTCTTGAGAAACCTATATGCAGGCCAAGAAGCAACAGTGAGAACTGGACACGGAACCACTGATTGGTTCAAAATTGGGAAAGGAGTCCGGCAAGGCTGTATACTGTCGCCTTGCCTATTTAACTTATATGCAGAGCACATTATGAGAAAGGCAGGGCTAGATGAATCAAAAGTTGGAATTAAGATTGCTGGAAGAAATATCAACAACCTAAGATATGCAGATGATACCACTCTAATGGCAGAAAGTGAAGAGGAACTGAAGAGTCTCTTGTTGCGAGTGAAGAAGGAGAGTGCAAAAGTTGGGTTGAAACTAAACATTAAGAAAACCAAGATCATGGCATCCGGCCCTCTCAATTCCTGGCAAATAGATGGGGAAGAAATGGAGGTACTGACAGATTTTATTTTCCTGGGCTCCAAGATCACTGCAGATGGGGACTGTAGCCAAGAAATTAAAACACGCTTGCTCCTCGGGAGGAAAGCCATGGCAAATCTAGACAGCACACTAAAAAGCAGAGACATCACCCTGTCAACAAAAGTGTGTATAGTCAAGGCTATGGTCTTCCCAGTTGCAATGTATGGCAGTGAAAGTTGGACCATAAGAAAGGCTGAGCGCCAAAGAATTGAGGCCTTTGAACTCTGGTGCTGGAGAAGACTCCTGCGAGTCCCTTGGACTGCAAGGCAATCAAACCGGTCAGTCCTAGAGGAGATCAACCCTGACTGCTCTTTTGAAGGCCAGATCCTGAAGTTGAAACTCAAATACTTTGGCCACCTAAAGAGAAGGAAGGACTCACTGGAGAAGAGCCTAATGCTGGGAAAGATTGAGGGCAATAGAAGAAGGGGACGACAGAGAATGAGGTGGATGGATGGAGTTACTGAAGCAGTAGGCGTGAGCTTAAATGGACTCCAGAAGATGTTAGAGGACAGGAAAGCCTGTAGGAACGTTGTCCATAGGGTCACGATGGGTCGGACATGACTTCGCAACTAATTTCTTGAACTCCCTTCCCACACTATGCGTTTAGCTGAAAGTTTAATAACCTGCAACCCAAGATCACATCCACATCTGGGTCGCCCAAATCCCTGGGTACAACAAAATTGCTTCCAAATTGCATTTTTTAAATGTGACAGAAGGGGAAATTATGAAGTATGTGTATGTGGTCATGTGAACTGAATTTAATGAAACTTGAATTATATTTAAATATGCCTAATTAAATCAAATTCAGTATTTATCCTGGCTCACTAACCTTTTAAACTCCAGTACTTTTCTTTTTCTCATAACAGTAATCATTCATTGAAACATTCATCCTGACAGGAAAAGAGTAAGCATATTTTATATCAGTTGAGTAGGCCTTCATAATATCTGACCTCAGCATATCTG
The DNA here is from genome assembly GCF_947247035.1 of Vipera ursinii. Taxonomy (NCBI): domain Eukaryota; kingdom Metazoa; phylum Chordata; class Lepidosauria; order Squamata; family Viperidae; genus Vipera; species Vipera ursinii. The sequence goes on along the minus strand of NC_139516.1, from coordinate 157,629,536 downwards.
AGAAATACGTGTTGCTTTTTAATCAGCCATTTATTTCATGTTGCATATTTTCCTACAACTTATAAATTATTTCACATTTACAAAGTACATATTGGTTGTTGTATTCAGTAAACATGGCTACATCAATCTTCTTCAGTTGGTTACTTCAAGTCAGAAAAAAGTTAGATCGATCACTGTAAAACTGTGCACTGAAAAAATCAAGTCAAGATATGCATCTCTTGAGAAGGGTCATGCCAAACTGTGCCTTTTTGTTTTATTTGATTTCTTTTCTAGTTTAAAGTGTTATATTTTAATGATAAAAATCTGTGCTTATTTGTTTTAGTAAGATTTTTCTTCCTGGTAAGTTTGTGGATTATTTTGCTATTATAGGTAAAAATATGGTGCCTCTTATGCCATATAAGACAAAGCATCTCGCACTCTAGGTATCCTCCCAGGGACAGGAGAAACAATAAAGAATAAACCTGGTCAGCTCAGCCTTAAAATACTTAAAAGTCCAAGGAATGTTGATAAAGCTGGGACAAATATAGGAAGTGAACACTGGGATGGAAGGGCATTATAAAATATTAAGTCTCTAGAAAGAAGCTCCTTTCATAAGAAGAGCCTACCATCCTATTACCTTATAGCAGACATGTCAAACCCGTGACATCATGTGACATTGAACAACGTATCGGGACAGTTTTGCCATTGCCGGCAATGGGGTAGGCGTGGCTTCTGGATGACGTGTCCAGCCTGCGGGCCGGGAGTTTGACTCCCCTGCCTTATAGTGTCACAATACCTCTGACGTATCTAAATATTGAATATGATGCTATATATACAATCAATTGCTGTACCAATGACCTTACTCTATCCAGATTATACTCTATTAGTATAATCTAATTTGCAGAGAGACAAATTGCATCTTGACCCATTTTTATGCAACAGATATGCGACAGGAGCAACATTCCAGTTGCCCAATATGCAAATGACTTGAAAAATATAGCATACTCAGGTTTATTTCACTTTTCTATCTTCTTTCCAACTCTCATCCAAACCTACATCCCCATGCAGTTCTAGCTCTCTTGTTACTCTACGGTCCTTAGGTGCCATTCTTCTCTCTCTCTCTCTCTCTCTCTCTCTCTCTCTCTCTCTCTCTCTCTCTCTCTCTCTCTCTCTCTCTCTCTCTCTTTTTGTCTTTCCAAATATCCACTCACTTTTTTCTTTTTCTGCTTTCTCTTACCCTGTCCATTCTACTCTCTCCATTTCTATCATTCAATCAACTGCCAACTATAGCACTTCCAATCTGGATACTACTATCTTTCTGCTCTGGCCCCATGGCTCAGCATTACTTTCCTGGCTGTGCAATTACAACTATGATCTTTTCTACCTCTTGGCTTCTGGTTGTGCTCTTTGTAGCTAGTGCTAGGCTGGCTACCAAATCTAATTCCCTTCTTTCCTTGTCACAACTCTCTCTGCTAACTGGCATCATTCCTCATTCCTCTTCCTGTCATATGTATTCTCATTTGCCCAACTCCAATCCATCTGCTTCCTTCTACTTCCTTTGCAACTGGAGCTTCAAGACTTCCAGATATTTCTAGTTGGCCCATTTTAAGTTCCTCCTCTTTCTCTTAAACTGACCCACAACAGAGTATACACAACCTGCTCCATACGTCCTCGTGCACACATACACAGCAACCCACAAACAAATGTAACATGAGGAAAGAAGAGAAACATTCACATATATAATATGTTGCTTTCTTACAGAGATGAAAATATTGACTCTTCTTATGGTCACTACTGATAAAAAGGCTGAAAAGAATTTCAGAAACCATCTTCAGCATATTTTCCCTTTTACTTTTTCAGATAGAAGCAAATTCTCCTTCGAGATAAGTTTAACTCTTGTTGTTTACATCTCTGTGAGTTTTCTTGGCAGCAATGTGGAAGCACGTTTGCTATTGCCTTCTGTTTTTTGAGGGGGCAGTAATGGTTTTGACTTGGCAGTCCAGTTATGAGCACTGTGATTTCCTACTAGACTTTTGACTTGGCAATCTAGGCATGAATTCTGGGATTTGCTACTGATCTCCTCTCCAAATATTAACTAGGTCTGATCCTGCTTAACTTTCTGAAATCAGTCTAATAATGTCATAAAGGATGATCTTTGGGTTTTTAAAACTACATCTTTTCTACTTCAAAATGTCCAGAAACTGCCCTCGGATTTTCAGCAATTACAATTAGAAAAGATGGCAAGGATTGCAGACACTTCCAATAAGCCTAATGGCAAATTAATATTCCTCTAAAAGAGAGGATCACATTGCAGTCAAAATGTGTCCTATTCAGGAACTGGGCAACTACAATCTCTCTGGAGTTAACGAGAGACTGTCAGATTACCTGCATGTTTTGTGTAAGCTGCATTTTTGTAAGCAGATGGCAGGAACTGTGTTTTAGTGGCCAGCTTGTGATTGGCTTGAGGCATTCTACCAGGCTTACTGTATAATTGCTAATGTTGTCTGTTTGAATTCTGAGCTTGACTGCCTCATCTCTTAATCATTTTTTTTAATTCTTTGGTTTTCTTTAAATCTTCAGACTGGCAAGTACTATTGAGATCACTGGTGAATGTCCTTTAATCCTTAAAAATGTATGTGATTTTTTTAATATATAGCAAGAAGATGATTATTGTTGGCTTTGGAAAGTTTCACATGGATCAGATGGACTTGATTTAAGATTTGGATGTTGACTGAAAGAATCTTCTCTCATGAGAAAAATCTTTTTTTTACTCAGTACTGATAAAAAAACTTTGATTACATTAGTGGACACTAGGTGATTACTTTAAAAGAAACCTTTGGCTCAGGGGACAGTAGGCTTTTGAACCATTTTGCTCTTTATCAGCAATGACTACTAGTGTAATTATAAAGGAATGCAGATGTTAGAACTTTCTTTGAGGATTTTTAAGATTGCAGAAAGGAAAAAATAATATAAATATAAAATTAATATATTTGACTAAGGTTAAACTAATGGGCTGTATTTGGGGAATGCTTAATGACTTCTTGATTAAGACTGGATGACAATGGATATTTCTGGTAGTGTTTAATCGTTGGGGTTTTGTTTTGAGTGGGACTGAATTTTGATTATTTGAAAACAAAAAATGAAGATCGCATTTATTTAAAGGGAACGGATGAATTCAAATTAGGTGCAATAGATGTACTTTGTAATACTTACCTTGTCATTTATGACCATTCCTACTGGACGTTTGCTGTTTAATAGGGATGAAGTTTTAAAGAGGTTTTTATAGAAACTAAGGGGAAGATAAGGAATAAAGAGATGTTTGATTTTAAGAGATTGTGATAAGTCCTTAATGTTGATTATAGTTGATGTGGATGAATGATGGGGTAGGGTCTTTTTATTTTTCTATTTTTATTTTAATCCTTAATAAATTATTTTTAAAAAGAGAGATGCCAGGGAATGCAAAAAAAAAAGACTTGGGGAATGCATATATTGTAGCTGTGGGGCTTCAGGTTTCAAATCAAATAAATCTAAGACATTTTGAAAATTTAAATGTCAATGGAGAGGAATTTCATATATAAATGAACAGTCTGGTCACACAATCTAAACCCTATCAAGTTCATTGGGACTTGATGCTTAGTGTATATAAGACTCTAAAAATCTTCGTATCACTTAGGTTCAAAGGTCCAAAATTTTGCTTTGTGCTTTGTTTTCTGGTTATTTTGAGTTTGTAAAAGTATCTCTCTTGCTACAGCATTTTATACACATTGGCTTTCAATAAGAAGCTCTATAATTTTCACTTTCATTGACATAAAGAAAGCTGATCTAATGGTCTGAAAAAAGAAGACAAACAGCCCAGGATTCCTTTTGTTTGCAATTAACTTTTAATCCATTAAATCTCTTTACCAGCTGTGAGGCTGCCAATTTAAATTTATATTCCATGGACATCAATGGCTTTCTTAGGTAGAAGTCAAATAACTGAAAATACTATGAACTGGAGGCATTTGGCCTATTTGCTAATAATACATTATAACCATCTTTGAGAGGAAATGGAGAAATGTTATTATCTGGAGAAGAATATCCTGAACCTATTCTGCCAATGCTGAATCTTCTATTTCAAGTTGAGTTCTACACTGATTGCTCTCAAATGAAACCAGACTGCTACACACAGAAACAGAATGTGCGTAGAACAGAGCATTGCTAATTAAACGTAGAAAGTGTCCGATGAACCTTCCAAGATGTTCCACACCCATTTGCACTATTCAGGTAACCCTGAGGGCACAGATAAACCTCCAAGTGGCTTCAATGACTCTCAGAGAAAGTGCTAATGACCAGATGACTGCAAGGAATACAAATGCTTCTGTTCTCCACCACTCAGTCAGAACTGAAGAAGTGCCTTGGATGAGAAGCAACAAGTTTTTTAAGAAAAAACAAAGAAAATCCAGTTGCCTCTTGAAAAAGCACCTTTGGAATAATGATAGTATACTTCTATATAAGAATTCAGAGCCAGTTCAAAAGTAGCTTTAGGTGTTTGGGTTCCCACAAAATCATCTCTGTTAAACAGGTGACCAGATGTATTTCTAGCTCAGTTCAGATGGTGTGAAACAGTAGGTAGGTTGGTATTGATGTTGTGATTCCATTTCCCCATTGAAAAACAGAACCCTTTTTCACCCTTTCTCCTCAATGTTGAATGTTCATTTCTACAAAGGAAACAACACCTTGTTGGTAGCTTCACTTGGAGACAAAACAAAACAAATAGGTATCAATTTGACAAGTGTTCTCCCTTCCCCAGTTTTCACTTTCTCAGTTTGTTCTGAGAGGAAACAAGGACATTTTTTGCTTCTAGAACTGTCACATCCATTCTTATTCTCAGCATTTCACATTAGCAGAAGTGAAAACAGTCATGGGTAGCATTCCAAGCATTTCCAAGATTTGAGGAATGAAAACATTGGCAGTAAAAAAAAAGTGTTCTTCTTAGCCATTGCCTAAAACAGCACTCTCCTGAGATTAAGCTTGCTTCCCTCTTTGGCTTTTTTGAAGAGTTTTGAACTTTCTTACTAAGATTGTGATGTTTTGGATACTCCTGTGGCTGCTCTTACTTCATTGTGTTTCAATTTATAGTGGATTCCATTTTAAAGTTGCATTTTGATTGCTATTGTTGAAAACTGCTTTGGCCTTTGTTGGATTGAATGAGCCATAAACTGGAAAGCTGAATGGAAACTGAAAAATAAAAATGCAGAATGTGTTTACAATGGACTAGAAGTGGGAGAAGGACAAAGTCAAAAAGGACCAAGTAACCTGTGCTGGCAAAGTGCCAAGTAGACAGCGAAAAGCTGCTAACTAGCATCTTCTTTTATGACTATCCCTAAAAGTATCAACCACAACTAAACATTTAATGTTTTGACTGTACTTATAATTGTCTATATCAATTTTATAACTTTGTTCTAATATCTATATAATTTGTCATTTAAAAAAAGGATTTATACATTGCCTAAAGGAGTGAAGTGAGGTATCTAAAAATAAAAGAAGGGCGCTTACCTGCACACATTAGCACCAAGCTCCTGGCTCAGCAGTGTACTTTGTCACCATATAAAAATCTCTATGTCCATTATAATAGCACCATGTGCATCTCTTGGCATCAAAAGAGCAATAAATTTCTTTTTACTCATTGGCTAGACCCAAAAGTAGTCATATATCTCACTAGTGCAATTTCTTCCATCATCTTGCTTTCTAAGAAGCATTGTGCAGAATAGCCAAAGCAGTACATTATCATCCTTCATTATAGCAAATTCCGGGTGTGGTAAATTTTGAAGAAGAATGGCAAGAAAACAGGATTGCTGAAGAAATAGAATATGTCTGCACATTGTAAAATCTTTTTTTAAATCTTTGTAAACCAGCTGATTGATAAATTAATGTAATGGCCATGAGTATCTGGCAAAAGTTGAGGGCATAGAAAAATTGGATAGAAAGAAAAGAAATGGAGCCTCCTGGTTAGAGGTTACAAAATGGATGCTTTCCAAAGAACTAGGGATTTTGCAGTGCTTTGAGTTCAGATCCCTTAAAACTTTTTAAAGTAGCTGCCACAAAATCCCAGGAAAAGAGCTTATGTTTTACTGAGAGAAAAGTGCAGAGACAAAAATGGAAAGATTTGGCAATATCTGCAACTGAGGAATGATTGTTGAAGATGATAGAACTTGCTGACATGGCTAAATTGACTTCTTTGATTAGACAAAAGACAATATCTATCTTTATTGGTGACTGGAAACACTTATGGACTCTTTGAATATTAACTTGTGATTCATGATTTGATGATTAGATGGGATAGATTATAGAAAGAAGAGAGTTATGATGTAACTTTAGAGAGAGAAGTTAAAGTACAATTGTACCCACAACTACTGTGAAGAAGTTATTTTTTATATTTCTTCACATCCATATGATGGCATAGGAAAAATTAAAATATGCTATGAGAGCTGAAATCATCACATTTCTCCCTGCATATCTATTTTTTTTTTTTAAAAAAAAAATAGAGTCTGCCAAAGTGTGTTGATTTGTTTTCTACACTGTTCTTTGTTTTAACTGACTGAATGGTGCAGAGTGACAGGTTGTTTTATCATGAGGTAGCCAGCAAGTTGGTAATTAACCATGTAACTGCTAGACAAAAATATTCTTTAGTGCTAGCAATTAGCTCTAGTTCTCTTTTCCAGTTTTGCTTCAGAGCATGGATGAATAAACAAATGAAAGATAAGGTTTTTCTACCTTTCCTTTAAAATAAAAGACTATTGACTATAGAAAAGAAACAGTGGGCAAATATCCTTTATCTCATTTGGAAGTTACCTTAAAATTTATAGCTTTTCTCAACAAATCTCAGAAAAAGTTTCTGACTTTGTCTTTTTGCTTCCTACCACTTTTTTTTAAATCTCCTCAGTGTTGTTTAAAATAAGCCATTTGTGGGATATTCAGTAATGGTGAGGAAAGAAGCCATGGCTTAGAATCAGTGGTGGGATTCATCTGATTCGCACCAGTTCGGCAGAACCAGTAGCTAATTTTTTGTTGCCCAGGCCCAGAATGGACTTCCAGAAGTGGCATCCACACAGAGATCTGGTTGTTCACATATTTGAATCCCACCACTGATTAAAATAATGCATAAAGCTGGTCTTAGTCTCACAAAACCTAAACAGGATTTTCTTAAAATCTGCTTTCACCATAAAGAAAAAACTAATGACCAGTACCAAAAAGAGGAGTTTAATCAAAGATTAGTTGTGAATGTGCATCAAGAGTGCAATTAGGGTTTGCCACTGTAATAGATCTAGAAGTCCCCAAACTAATATCTGACTTGACTCCCAGCTAGTAGACTATTTTTGAATATTTAGTGAATATATCCATTGTCTTCTAAGGGGAATAGGATTCAGGAGGAGAAGAAATAGAAGTTATAAGAAACAGATTTATTTTTAAATCACGTATAGCTTCTGCAAAGTCGCGTGGTCGCACAGAGAGACGGACACTTGAGCTGGGTAGTATTTCTTTTATTCGGATCAGGAATGAATCTGGAACAAAGGGGTTTACCTGGTGTTTCTTATACCTGCCCAGGTGAATGATGGCCAATAGAATTGAACCTGGGCTTCCCGCCAGTGCATGTGGCCAATAGGTTTAAACCCTGGCTTCCCGCCAGAGCTGACTATGCCGGGGGCTGTCAAACTTGCTCCGTCTGGCTTTTCCCGCCTCAGCGGTTATTGCCTGGAGCTGTCCAGCCCCTGCTGCGCTGGCATTTCCTGTGTATGCTAGCAGCATACACTACACCCCTTCCCCCATAGTGAGGATTTTCCTCTGTCATACCATCTCCAACTATATACACATATTTACAAAACATGGTTACAATGGATACAGTTGTTGATCTTTTTTTTACTGAGCATGCCCAAGATGGCGGACGTGCTCGGCTAAGCTCCGTTTGGAGCTGCAGCAATGTGACGACCCTGGGAGCCTCACAGGAACATTCTTTTCTGTGAAGGACTTGGAGGGGGGACGAGGTGAGCCTCTGTACTGTTGTCTTTTGGCCCCGTGAGCCCTGAACTCTCCGAGGTTTTTCCATCTGAGCCCGGAAGAGTTTTAGAGGCCTTAGAGGATGCGGAGGAGCTGAGCAGCGCTCTGTGCTGCATGATCAGCTGTTCGTCGGACCAGCTGTTTGTCGGAAGGCTTGCGGACTTGCGAACTCTAATGGAGGCTGCTGGAGTGCCCGGAAGACCCAGATATTCTGCGGAGCTCTACTCTAAGCGGCACCGACCAGCTGACTGCGGATCCGGGAGGCATTCTCGAAGCCTGTGGAGCCCGGGACATCTTTTTAGAGCTTGGCGGTGTTCCGGAGAGCCCTTCAGCTGCTTGGGGGAGCCGCGTGTTGACTGATTAACTACGAATCGCGGCTTGGAGCAGCGTTGGCGTGGAAAAGTGTTTGTCGGCTTTTTGGAGGGCCCCGGCTGCTCGGAGGAAGTTTGGGAGAGCTGTGTGGGTCTGGAAGATCTGATTGAGCCCCGTGTTGAATTTCTTGGCGCCGACCAGCTGACTGTGCTCCACGGTGCCGACCAGCTGTCTGTCGGCTTTCCGGAGGGTCCTGGCTGTTTGGAGGATTTTGGGGAGAGCCGTGCAGGCCCGGAAGAACTGGCAGAGGCTTTTGCTGTGCTTTTTTGGCTCCGACCAGCTGTCTGTGCCCCGCGGTGCCGATCAGCTGTTGTCGGAGCCCGGAACAACTTGATGGAGCCGGTGACCTTGAGGAGAACCTTCCAGTTGCTCAGGAGCCGGATGCTGGTTGAGTTACAACTGCCATTATGAACTACGGTTTGGAGCAGCGTCAGCGTTTTAAGCTGGAGTGGTGGAGACGGCCCTGGTTGGCGTCTGAGACGGTTGGCGGTGAGGGGGTTGGAGTGCCGCGACCGTCTTGGTACGGTGACTATGGCTGGGTGGAGTATGGACTTTTATGCCTGGACATCTGGAGGCATGGACTATTATGCCTAGACATCTGGAGGCATGGACTATTATAGTTCACTGGACCATATCCTTGAGCCCCACTCCGTGACTTTATGGGTTTTTACCCTAATCCATCTCGCTGACTGGTTTCGCCTATTGTCCTCCCTTTTTCCTTTCCCCCTGGGCTGTGGAAGGTGCCGGGTGTATAACCACTGTGAGAGAGTGGTTAAGAGTTAAGAGCTCCATCTATTCCGTCTTAGAGGTGAGAGCTCTAGGCGGTATCTCTCTCCCCGGCTGTATATCTCAGGCTGCTCCCCGGTTCTGACCGTTGTGAGAGAACGGGGATTGTCCCGGGGTTACCCAGCTCTAGTGGCAGAAGAGCTGGGTTTGCAGTCTGGATACTCTCCTTCCATTTTTAAGATCCTCCCTTTTTATTTATTCGATCTGGGTCTGTTTTTGCTGTATTACCCAATTTTACCATGGCTTTGAGGTACTCCAGCACGGTTTTACTCGCTCTCAGGGGTGCCCCCCCATCCTGGGAGCGACCCGCCTTACCTTTTAATTTACCTCTTGATGACGGGTCCGACTGTTGGGACCCTGAGAGATGGCCGGGCAGAAACAGGGGCCTAAGATATAAATTTAACAAGAGGCCCCTGATTACTTTTTAGCTAAATTTTTTGTAGGGTTAGGGAGGGGGGAGGGTTGTGGTTGGTTGGAGAGGGGGGGCACTCTGCCAACTGCTGTTCAGACCAGGCCTAGTAGAGATCGCGTTGAGAGGGAGCCGGGGTCGGTCATCTCTGGAGTTCTGGAGCGAGTCCTGGGAATGCCAATTCCCACAACGATAGGGAATGGCTGCAGGTGTAAGATCAGAGGGCCGTATCGACCTCCGGGAGGGCCTCTCCGCTATCTGCAAGCGGTGAGGCGCTCCGACCCTCTGCCTTCGACCCAAGGCTCTGGGAGCGAGGAAGCGCAGCCACCTGAGCTCCGACTGGTGTACCTAAATGCCAGGTCCGTTGCTAATAAGGCTCCCCTCATCCGGGATTTAGTCGAGGGTGAGCAAGCGGACCTGGCTTGCATTACGGAAACCTGGTTGGGCCCAGAGGGTGGTATCCCCCTGGTGGATCTTTGCCCACCAGGCTTCCGGGTGCTACACCGGCCTCGGACTCAGGGTAGGGGTGGGGGAGTGGCTGTAGTTATGAGGGAGACCTTATGTCCGCAGGAGGCCACCGTTCCTCAGATAGTCGGGTGTGAATCTCTCTTATTGAGGTTTGGTCCTAGGGCGCAGTTGGGCTTGCTGCTCGCGTACCTTTCGCCTAGTCGCGTAGCAGCAGCCCTGCCTGAGCTTCTCAATATCCTCTCAGGGCTGGTGATTGAGTTTCCTAAACTAATGGTTTTGGGAGACTTCAATCTACCATCCCTGGGAGGAGCATCTGAGTTAGCTCGGGAGTTCATGGCTTCCATGACGGCCATGGACCTGACGCAGGTAATTCATGGACCAACCCATGAGGGAGGCCACACCCTTGACTTGGTTTTCTTATCTGGTCGGTGGTTAGATGATCTTGGTGGGGGCTCCCCAATTGTTATGCCCCTGTCATGGACCGATCATCATCTCCTGCGGCTGGTCTTCCGTTTTGCCACTCCCCACCGTGGGGTTGTTGAGCCAATTAGATGGTTCCGCCCCAGGCGCTTAATGAACCCTGAGAGGTTTCAGGCAGCGCTGGGGGCCCCACCTGCCTCCCCAGCTCACAGCTCGGCGGATGCCTTAGTGGAGGCCTGGGAAAGGACGGCCACAGAGGCACTTGACCGAGTTGTACCCTTGCGGCCCCTGACCCGGCGCAGATCCCAATGGGCTCCATGGTTTTCTGCGGAGCTCCGGGAGATGAAGCGTCGGCGACGGGGCCTAGAGAGCGTCTGGAGGTCCACCCGATCTGAATCCGACCGATTGCGACTAAGAACCCATATTAGGTCTTATCTCGCTGCGATGAGGGTAGCGAGATCTAACTATTTCGCTGCCCTCATCGCGTCCGCAGATAATCGCCCGGCCACCCTGTTTAGGGTGACCCGCTCCCTCCTCAACCAGGAGGTTAGTGGGGATCCCTTGCAGGGGCGTGCCGAGGAATTTAGTCAACATCTGTCGGACAAAATCGCTCGGATTCGGACCGGTTTGGACTCCGACTGGGCAGTATCAAACGATCAGGACACGAGCGATCTTGTCGATGTCATCTGGGAGGAGTTCGATCCTGTGACTCCGGAGGAAGTGGACAGGATCATGGGGAGGCTGAGCTCCACCACATGTTTATTGGACCCGTGCCCTTCCTGGCTGGTTTATGCAGCCCGGGAGGGGACACGAGGCTGGTTCCAGGCGGTTATAGCTGCTTCTTTGAGTGAGGGTAGTTTTCCCGCCGCCTTGAAAGAGGCGGTGGTGAGACCTCTCCTCAAGAAGCCTACCTTGGATCCGGCTGTTTTGAATAACTTTCGTCCGGTCTCCAACCTTCGCTTCCTTGCGAAGGTTGTTGAGAGTGTGGTGGCGCACCAGCTCCCTCTGGTCCTGGATGAAGCGGATTATCTAGACCCATACCAATCGGGCTTCAGGCCTGGGTACAGCACGGAGACGGCATTGGTCGCGCTGGTGAATGATCTCTGGAGGGCTCGGGACAGAGGATACTCCTCTGTTCTAGTCCTATTAGACCTCTCAGCGGCTTTCGATACCATCGACCATGGTATCTTGCTGCGGCGTCTCAGGGGATTGGGAGTGGGAGGCACGGTTCTTCAGTGGTTCTCCTCCTATCTCCTGGGACGTTCGCAGTCGGTGTTGACGGGGGGCAGAGGTCGACCGCGAGGCCTCTCGCTTGTGGAGTCCCTCAGGGGTCGGTCCTCTCGCCCCTTCTGTTCAACATCTACATGAAACCGCTGGGTGAGATCATTCGTGGTTTTGGAGTTGGGTATCATCAGTATGCTGATGATACCCAACTTTTCATTTCGACCCCAAACCACCCCAGTAATGCCCTCGACGTGATGTCCCGGTGCCTGGAGGCGGTCCGGGTCTGGATGGGGAGGAACAGGCTTCGTCTCAACCCTGACAAGACGGAGTGGCTGTGCGTACCGGCATCCCGGGATATTCAGGATATCCCACCCCTCATTATGGGGGGTGAGTCATTACCTCCTGTAGATAGTGCTCGCAACTTGGGAGTCCTCCTAGATTCACAGCTCTCTTTAGAAGACCATATTGTAGCTGTAACTAGGGGGGTGTTCGCCCAGGTTCACCTGGTGCGCCAGTTGCGGCCCTATCTAGACCGGGATGCCTTGCGCACGGTCACTCATGCGCTCGTGACCTCTCGTCTTGATTACTGCAACGCTCTCTACATGGGGCTACCCTTGAAGACCACTCGGAGGCTCCAGCTGGCACAGAATGCAGCCGCGAGAGTTGTGTCGGGGGTCTCCCAATACTCCCGTGTTACACCTTTGCTCCGCAAGCTGCATTGGTTGCCAGTTGTCTTCCTGGTGAGGTTCAAGGTGTTGGTAATGACCTACAAAGCCCTCCATGGCATGGGTCCAGAATACCTTGGGGAGCACCTGCAGCCGGCGTCAACTTCCCTCCGCCCAGTACGCTCCCACAGAGAGGGCCTCCTCAGGGTGCCGCCGGTCAAAGAATGCCGACTGGTGGCCCCCAGGGGGAGAGCGTTCTCTGTGGGTGCACCGGATTTATGGAACCATCTTCCGGTAGAGCTCCGGATGGCGCCCGACCTCCGCTCCTTCCGGCGCGACCTTAAAACCCATCTCTTTAAGGAAGCGGGCCTGGCCTGATGGGACGGGGTGGGTTTGTTATTATGACTTTAATTTTAAATTTGTACTATGGGCATTGTTTAATCATGTTTTAATAATTTTAACTTTTGTATCTGTCTTTTACGTATTGCCCTGTTAACCGCCCTGAGTCTCTTGAGAGAAGGGCGGTATATAAATTAAATAAATAATAATAATAATAATAAATAATAAATAATAATCTGTTGCCCCCTTATGAACGTACATAGTCAGCGAGGTAGCTTGGCGCTTTGTGTGGCCTACTTGACCTTCTTGGTACATGTTCTTCCGGAGGTATGGTGGCGTGGCTATTCCTTCCTTCCTGAAGCTCCTGTTGAGGAAGGTTGCTGTGTGTCTGTGTGTGTGATTTGCTGACTCCTGGTGACTGCCTGGTTTCTCTATCAGACTCCTGCCTGTACAGGGGTTGCCATTGCTCCCCCCCAACCATCCTCCTTGGTGAATGTGTTTGTATTGGCTTTTGTGTTGGATCTTCCTCCTCACCCCCCCCAGTGTGTCCTCTGCCACCCTTTCAGGAGTCCTTTTCCTCAGTTGATCCCCCCTCCACCCTTACTCTGTAGGAAAGGGGCCCTGTTTGCTCTATAATTTCCCCTAGGACCCATGGATAACCCGTACTGTAGTTCCTGGCCCAAATGAGGTCCCCTGAGGTAAAATGTGTCTTGATCTTGGGGTTCCCTGTGTCTGCGGCTACTCTGTCTGGATGGAGCCTGTCTAAAGTTGTAATGAGGCGTCTCCCCCATCTGAGTTCCGCTGGGCTTTTGCCTGTGGCAGTGCACGGTGTTGCGTGTTGGTGAAGGAGGAATGTGGCTAGTCTTTGCTTCCAATCTCCCTGTACTATGCGCTTGAGTGCATCTTTTGTTGTTCTCACGAATCGTTCTGCCAATCCATTACTGGCAGAGTGGAAGGGGGCCGAGGTGACGTGTCTAATCCCCAAGGTCCTCAGGAACACCTGGAAATCCGAGGAAGTAAATTGCGTTCCATTATCTGACACGATTACATCAGGCAACCCATGTGTAGCAAATATCCCCCTCAATGCTTGGATGGTCCCTGCTGATGTCATGCTGCTTACAGGTACCACCTCAAGCCATTTTGAATGACTATCCACAACTACCAGAAATGTGTGACCTTGGAATGGGCCAGCGTAGTCTATGTGCATCCTGGACCAGGGTGAGTGTGTTTCCTCCCACTTATGGACTGGTGCATGTGGTTGTTCAGGCCATGTCCTCTGGCATGTGTAGCACCCCGCTACCTGTGCTTCTATCTCCTTGTCCAACCCTGGCCACCACAGGTAACTCCTTGCTAGAGCCTTCATTCTTACTATCCCTGGGTGTCCTTCATGTAGTGATTGGAGAACTCTTTCCCTGAGCCTTGTGGGAATTATGACTCTGTTTCCCCACAAAAGGCACCCTTTGTGTGTGGACAGTTCAAACCTTCTTGAGAAGTAAGCAGTGAACTCTTGCCCTGGTGATTTGTCTTGCCACCCACTACTCACCCATGAATGAACCCTGCTCAGAACCTTGTCTTTTGGTGTCTCTGTGGCTATGTCCTTCGCGTTGAGGGGGCATTCTGGCAGTTCTTGGATTGCCAGGATTTGGGCAGCCGGTGCTGGGTCAGGCTCCCTGTCCATTAGGAGCAGTCTGCTGAGACCATCAGCATGCCCCATCTCCTTCCCTGGTCTGTGTATCAATTTACAAGAATATGCAGAGAGAAATATTGACCATCTTAGCATTCTAGGTGACAAAATCTGTGGTGTTTGTTTCTCTGTTGTGAATAGTCCTAATAAAGGTTTATGGTCTGTGAAGATTATGAAATCTCTGCCATACAGGTAATCATGAAATTTCTTTACTCCAGCAACCACTGCCAGTGCCTCCTTGTCTATCTGGGCGTAGTTCTGCTCTGCAGCTGACAGGGTTCTGGAGTAGTAGGCAATGGGAACCTGAGATGGCTGAGCACTGCTCCAATCCCATAAGGGGATGCATCGCACGCAAGACAGATTGGCTGATCTTCCCTGAAATGGGTGACAGTGGCATCGCTTGCTAACATGTTTTTTAGTGTTTGGAATGCTTTTGCATGTTTGTCAGTCCATTCCCAAGGCGCTTGCTTGTCAAGTAGCCTATGTAGGGGTTCTGCAATTGAGGCTTTGTGAGGCAGGAATGTGTGGTAGAAATTGAGGAGCCCCAAGAACGCCTGCAATTCAGGCTTGTTTTTGGGAGCAGGGGCTTCTTTGATTGCCCTCACCTTTGATGCAGATGGGTGGATGCCTTGAGCATCTATCCTGAACCCCAGGAATTCTGTCTCTGGGACCCCAATCCTGCACTTCTCCCTTTTGAGTTTGAGACCTGGCCCCTGAACCTCTCAAGGACTGTCCTTAAACGGGTCGCCAGCATGTCTGGGGAGCTGGCTGCGATCAGGATGTCATCAAAATAAGGGCAAACCCCTGGTATTCCCTTAAGCGTCCTTTCCATCACCTCCTGAAATATTCCCGGCGCTACGCTAACCCCAAACTGCAACCGGTCTACCCGGAACGCTCCCTTGTGAGTGATGATCGTTTGTGCTCTAGCAGCCCCTGGGTCTACCGGCAATTGCTGATAAGCTTGGGCGAGGTCCAATTTAGCAAACACCGACCCGCCTTGTAGGGACGCTAAGATGCTGCTGACTGCAGGGACCAGATAGGAATGGGCACTTAAAGCTCGGTTTATAGTCCCTTTATAATCAGCGCAGATACGAATTTCCCCATTTGCTTTAATTGGCGGTACGATGGGAGTTTCCCAATCTGCTCCATCAACTGGTGTTAACACCCCCTGGTCTACCAGCTTATCCAATTCCCGCTCTATCTTTTGCTTTAACGCAAATGGAATACGCCTCGCCTTCATCCTTATGGGTTGTACCTGGGGATCTAGTCTAAATGAGATTGGGGGACCCGTGTACTTTCCCAACTGCCCATCGAACAGGTCCACGAATTCCTCGCAGACTGCTTCTAGGGACAAATGGCTCCGTGTCTGATTAATCCCTGTGATTTTGATGCCCAAGGTGTTAAACCACCCTAACCCCACAAGGCTAGTCCGCTGGCCCTCGACGACCAACACACTTAATTTACCCTTGAATCCCTTGTACTGCACCCACAACAATGCCTCCCCCCGGATTTTGATCGGTGAATTTTGAAAGTCAGAGAGGGTCAGTCTGGATGTCCCCAAGGGAACCCGTTGGCCGCTCCGCTTGCAAATGTCTAAAAACGTTCTGGCGGAGATGATGGATACGGCTGACCCTGAGTCCAGCTCCATCAAGCAGGGGACCCCTTGCAGCCTCACCCTCAGTTTTATTTTTCGGGCTAGTGCCGCAGGAGCCCCTGTTTTGAAAATTCCTGGCCGTCCCGACGTGTGACTCACAGTCAGACCCAGTGACCGCTCCCCAGTACCTGTGGCATACTGGAACTCGGCTTCCACCTCGTGTAGGCTGTCCCGCTGCTTGCTTCTGCAGACCGCCGCGATGTGCCCCGTTTTTCCGCACGACCGACACTTCGCCAACTTGAAACGGCAGGTAGACCGGGGATGCTGTCCTCCGCAGCTTGCACAGCGGGTAGACCGGGAGCCGCTCGCACCGCAGCCAGAGCACTGGGTAGACCGGGGCTGTCCATAGCCGCTGTTCAGGGTGGACTGGGAGTTGCAGCCTCAATGCTGGGTAGACCGAGGGCGATTCGTGCTGTGAACGTGAGGCTGGGTAGACCGGGGTCCGCTCGCTCCGCATCTGCACTCCTGGTCTCTCTCGCCTGCCGTGGTTGGGCTCGGTTCTTTTCTGTTGTCTCGGTCGGGGTTGAAGGATCGCTGAGGCCGGTTGATGGCATCCACCTCCAGCTCTGCCCCATCTGCATCGGTGCCTCTTCTCACCTGGTGGATGGATCCGCCTTCCCTCGTCTCGGGCTCCTCGGCTGCATCCCAGGCTAGGAGTTCGTCTTGGACATCCCTCAGGGTCAGTTTCTGCTTAGCAAAAAGTTTCTGGCGCAGCTTCCTGTCCCTCACCCCACAAACGAGCCGATCCCATAGCCTAATTTCTAGATTTTCAAAATTGCAGAGGCGAGCTGCCAGCCTCAGAGCTGCCATATACTGTTTGGCAGACTCACCTGCTCGCTGATCCCGTTTTTCAAAACGATACCGCCAGGCGATCTCGGACGTCTCGGGCTTGAAATGTTCAGACAGCTTCGCCAGCAATTCGTTGTAGCTGACGGAGTGAATGTCATCGGGTGCGCAAAGTCCGACCGCCAGCTGGTAGGTTTCTGTGCCGCAGCTGCAGAGCAGTACCGCTGCTCTCTGCCAGTCCTCCTTCACCCCGTTCGCCCTCAGGTAGCATTCTATCTGCCCCACGAAGGCTTCCCACTCCTCAGGGCGGCTGCTATTGAAAAGGGGATACTGACCCAGTTGTGTCATCTTGTCGTCTCGGTTGTCCTGCGTCTGGATCCGGGGCTGCCGATTGGATTCCGTCCACGGCTAGCGTTGTCCGATGCAGGATCCCATCCTCGTCGCCAGTGCAAAGTCGCGTGGTCGCACAGAGAGACGGACACTTGAGCTGGGTAGTATTTCTTTTATTTGGATCAGGAATGAATCTGGAACAAAGGGGTTTACCTGGTGTTTCTTATACCTGCCCAGGTGAATGATGGCCAATAAAATTGAACCTGGGCTTCCCGCCAGTGCATGTGGCCAATAAGTTTAAACCCTGGCTTCCCGCCAGAGCTGACCATGCCGGGGGCTGTCAAACTTGCTCCGTCTGGCTTTTCCCACCTCAGCGGTTATCGCCTGGAGCTGTCCAGCCCCCTGCTGCGCTGGCATTTCCTGTGTATGCTAGTAGCATACACTACAGCTTCTCTGCCCATAAACCCTAGAACAGGCATGTCTGTTCTGTACCAGCCTGCTACCGGCCCTGCAGAAAAGGCAGGGACAACCCCTTTACAAACGGCAAGAGGCTGGAATTATGCCTGCCAAATTTATAGCTACAAAAACAAACAAGACACGAACCAAGAAACAGGAGCTTTAAGAAACACGAACTATCCAAGTGGTTGCCTTCAGCAAACCAGCCCTCCCCACACATTCCCCTTATATAGAGTTCAGGGCGTGGCTTCTCTCTGCCTCCTTCCGAGGTGCCCCATTGCCTTCCTCTGTTTACTCCTAATTGACTGCCTCCTGCGTCGGGCGTCCTTGAACAGGGCCAGCTGTGGGTCATCTTCATCCACGCTGTCAGGCTCACACAGCTGGGTCTCCGTGGTGACCAAGTGGGAGGGGCCTGGCTGAGGGCTCTCATCAGCAAGATCTTCAACTCCCTCAGCAAGGTCTTCAACACCCCCCTCCTCCTCCTCTGAGTCCTCCGACCCAACTGCCGAACCCACAGGCTGACCCTGAATCACAATAATGTCAAACTCGTGATGTCACGTGATGTCGTGCAATGTATCTGGACTTTTTCCCCATTGCTGGCAAAGGGTGGGCATGGTTTCAGCATGACACATCTGGCCTGCAGGCTAGAAGTTTGACATGCCTACTGTAGAAGAACTGGAACCAATAAAATCAAGTTTGTAGGGAAAATATAGACAGACATATGAAGGAAGTGGGGGGAGATATTTCTTTTCAGTGCTGTTAGTGTTCAACTGTGAAGTATTACTCTGTACTTCCATTCTCTGTGTTTGTTCAGGGTAATGGCTGCCTCCTTCCTGCCACAGGTGTATGGTTCACAATCAAACTGAAAATCAAGCTATCCACATAAGCTTCCTTATTTTCCAAGGATGCACATTATAAATTTCGTTTCAAATAGGGGGGGAAAAAGGTAAAGATCAAGATGGTCTTATTTGATAAAAGGAAGAATCCAGAACAAATTCTCCTAGCAGAAACTATCATATTCTGCTATCTATAAATTGCAATGACAGTCCAAAAGTTTTCTGATGAATGAAAAAGGCTTATTGCAATGTATATGATATCAAAAAGGCTACAAGTTATTACATTCTGCACAAAACAAACCAGACAAAAATTACATCTCTGATCTCATGCAGGATGGAGCAAACTTGTTCAGAAACCCAATGTTTCAGTTCAATCATGTTTAATAAATTATTGCTGAAGTATGATTTTTTCCATGCTGGCTCGCACACTACATCAGAAAAATACGAAAGGTATGACTAAGTGGGTATTGTGGTGACCTGTAAAACCTACTGAACAACTAAAAGTATGCTTCAGCTAGTTGTTCCCCACAGGCAGATCTAGCTTTGGAAAAATGTAAGGCAAATATGGCAGGGACAAGGTGGCTCAGTGGGTTAGGACGCTGAGCTTGTCGATCAGAAGGTCGGCAGTTTGGCGGGTCGAATCCCGAGTGCCGCGTAACAGAGTGAGCGCCTGTTACTCGTCCCAGCTTCTGCCAACCTAGCAGTTCGAAAGCACGTAAAAATGCAAGTAGAAAAATAGGGACCACTCCGGTGGGAAGGTAACAGCGTTCCGTGGGCCTTTGGCGTCTAGTCATGCCAGCCACATGACCACGGAGACGTCCTCGGACAAGCGCTGGCTCTTCGGCTTTGAAACGGAGATGAGCACCGGCCCCTAGAGTCGGAAACGACTAGCATGCATGTGCAGGGGAACCTTTACCTTTACTTTACCTTAAGGCAAATATAATAATAGAAACTGGGAATAAAAGAACTGTAACAGGAATTTTCTGCCCTGTTTTCTATGGCTGCTTTAGTACAATTTGGTAAAGAAAAAAAAGCACGTTCATTCATATTCCAAATGACCTATGAGTAGGATTTCTCAATCTTGACAACTTTAAGCTGTGTGGATTTCAACCTTGCTGGCTGGGGAATTCTGGGAGTTGTAGTCTACACATTTTAGAGTTGCCAAGATTGAGAAACATTGACCAAAAGGAACTCACTATGCCAGGGGTGTTAAACTGCCGGTCTGCGGACCAGATGTGTTACGCCAAAACCGCGCCCACCCTATTGCCAACAATGGGGGAAAACTCATGATACATCATGACACATCACGTGATGTTACACGTTTGACACCCCTACCCTATGCTAAGAGTATTACCTTTTCCAAGAGTGCTACCCTATGCTAAGTTGTTTTTTATACATTAATGAATGAATGAATTAAAGAGGTTTTTTTTTAATTTTTGCTTTTCTCCATTTCCTCCTGCAACTAACTGAAGAAAACAAAACCTGTGACAATCTGCATCATAAACAACAGAAGCAAAATAATGAGGTATTTTACTTTAGGGCATTATGGCATGGTAACTATAGAAACAGAATGAATTCATCAGATGTATATTGTATAGGTTCCATATAGCACCTTAAATTACTTGTTCCATCTGAGTGCATAATTATATGTATATTTCCTGGCTGGCATACATGACAAAAAATAAAGCCCACTGCAATTTCAAAAAACTATTTGAACTCTCATTAAGATTGTATTTGCAAATTTCTTGGCATGCATTAGTTGCTTTTTTCAGATAGTTTAAAAGAATGCCTTTATTAGATTATAGTTAGCCAAAACCTTCAGAACGTCAAGTGCATGTCCTGTTTTCTTATGTACAATATTATAAAAGATAGTTTGTAAGTTTTCTGTGCTGAATCTTTTTCAACTTTAAGGTTTAATTAAATTAGCATATCACCTTTCAAAACTACTTATACCCAACTGGTTTTCAATAGTAACATGCAAATAGATGCTGCTGTTAATGAGAGTAATATGCAGGCAACATGCTAAACTGAGGACTTTTTAAGAGAGAAATTTTAAAAACAATCTACTTTAGTAAGGAAATACTTTTTCATTGCTTTGGTTGTGATTCTTTTGTCCTAACATAAGGGAAAAAAGCTGAAGAATGTAATCACTGTTGAGTGGAACATAGCATTCATTTTAAATTATAATATGGCAACACAAAATAGCCATCTGCTGTCTTATCCAGTGTATGTTTTCTTGTGTTAGTCTCACAGCATTCAGTGCAAAGCTTTCTCACTTCTAATTGTTCACAGGACTAGAGTCTTTAATTATTCGTAGTACATGAAACAGAAGCAATGTCATAGTATCTTTTCTGAATCATTTTTGCAGTATGCAGAGCTCTATTATAAAATATGAGGGGTTACTTCCCATATACACTACTTTCATCCTACAAGAAATTGCACCTATATTTGTATAAGTCATAAACTATATATTTTCTGTATACTTCAGTCATTGGGTTAGTAGCCATTTAGTAGTAGTCCCGATTCCTTAGAAACAGCCAATAAAGAATAAAGAAAACATTTTTAAGTGAAGCATGTGTTAGGAATGGGAGAACTTTAGAATCAGCTTCCTGTTCATCAGCTTGCTATTCATTATGCCAAACAGTTATTTTTTTACATTCTCCTTTTCTTTTTCTTTTTCTTCTTCTTCTTCTTCTTCTTCTTCTTCTTCTTCTTCTTCTTCTTCTTCTTCTTCTTCTTCTTCTTCTTCTTCTTCTTCTTCTTCTTCTTCTTCTTCTTCTTCTTCTTCTTCTTCTTCTTCTTCTTCGTAATGCCTACTAAGGGGTTAGTTCTATCGCTGATCATGAAATCAGCTTTCCTTCCTGCTTCGAGCATGGATTTATACTGAATCCATGAAATGAACCATTTTGAGGAAAAAAAATCATGTATACCCACAGTCCAAGCTAGACATACAGGGAGTGAATGAATGCCAAGAATTTTCCAAGAAAAATCCATGTAACATAAATGGAAAGAAATACTAGGCAGTGATTGATTTCTAGGAAGAATGAATTGATTGCAGACCACAATGTTTCCAGAAGTATAAAAAAACAAAACGTCACTGAGAAGCTACCAGCATTTCTTATTACACTATTGAACGATCTCACTGGAAAATCTTTTATTTCAGAATACAGTTCTAAACAAATTGAAGTAATTTAATAAATGTCTCTTATGGACTGGGTTTATTGTGCAATCCATGCAAAAAGAATTTGTGATGTTTTGATTGGATGATGCCAATCCTTGGTATAAAATAGAGAAATCAATTGTATATCATTAGGGGGTTGCATTTTCATTGGTGATGTAATTCATGTCTGGCAATTTGCTTGAAAATGACTGCTGAAATAATCACTCCTTTTGGACATTTACACCAAATAATGCAATCTAAGTTTTGAAATAGAAGACAGATGACTGGCCTAAGTCTGATGTTTAAAAAATCATGTATTAACAACAGAAAGAATGCAAGATGTTTTTGACAGTTTGAAAACTTTGAAGTTTATTTCAGCTTTTCTACAACATGCAAGACTTAAAAAATTTCTTTTGTTTTTTTTCTTTGCAATAAAGAATGCATTTTAAAAAAAAACTGCAATAGAAGGCAGTCTTCCACCTCCCTATCAAGCAATATGGAGTTGATCTAAAGGCATTAATGTACAGATGGTCCTCAGCTTTTCTTATTGAATAATTCAGCAAAATTCTCTGACACATCCAAACAATATGTGAGCATTTTGCAGCATCTTCTCTTCTCTTATACCTGTACTGTGCACATGAAAAACAATTAGGTATGTATATTTATTTGTACATGTATTTATTTTGTGCAAATTGCATCATATTTGATCCAGTATCCCTCACTGCATAGGAAGACTTTACAAAGATGCATTTATGGTGCACAAACACTGTAGAGTCCCTTTTCATATTTATCCCCATAACTTGGTGCATATGTAAGCTGCAAACATATTTAGCCACTTGGCATGATGCTTCTTCCTCTTCATCATGTGGTGTTCATGTTATTAAAATATACAGATAGATTAGTCTGTTCCTTTGAGATGAATAAGACACTATATTGATGCAGAAGCTTGCTACACTTTTATGTTTCCATTAGGCCCTGGAATACCATAATATAAATTCTAATAAACATGATGCAGCTTTTTAATTCACTGTTATTTAATGTAAGCATTTTTCATTTTTTTAATTAAAGAAAAGTTCCTATCCTTTTTATTCTTTCCAACCCAAACAAACCCTGGAAAGAAATTATGTAAAAGGATCAGGTCTCTGTCCCTCTCTCAATCTACTGAGCAGAACAGGAGCAAATTTGATATAAAAGGAAAAAGTTTGATCTCCTTTTACTTTATTATTATTTTTTTAAATTTGGTAACAACTTTTGGAAGGCTCTGGGAAACCACACCCATATTTTCTATTTGATATGCTTTGGGAAAACATTACATCTGTGAAAGGGAATTCTTAAGCTTTCAATTTCAAACAAGGTTCAAGTTCAGCATATGTAATCAAGTTTTAATACTTAAGGTACAATCCTTTAAGAGGCATGTGATGCCCCTCAATAGCATCCACCACATTTGTGAACATTTAAAGAAACCTTGCTAGACAAAGTGACTGGAAGAATGATTGAGTAGAAGCTAAATTTGGTTCTTAAGGCCAGCGTGCATAAGGGGCTCCATTCCTCTCTTTTGTACAGCCAAAGTATCTACATGCTTGTGTTCCAGAAAGCTTTTAGATGAACAAATGAGTAATTTGGCTCACTGGAATTTTGTAATTCTTCCAAGTTCCATTTAATTGGAGATCGTTTTGAGCACAATTGCTTTATACTGCTTCATTTCACTCCACCAAACTGCCTCCTGATAGCTGGTGAATTTAGATTTAAGCAGCAAAACTCAACACCAAAATGTAATTTCCATTCCAAGTTTTCAGGCTTTCCTGGCCCAAGAACCTTAGTCACTATCACTTGGTACAAATAAAGTATAAAAGAACAAGGGGAAGTAGAAGCTTTGTGATGATGATATATTTACTGTAGTTCTTTTTCTGGTTTATTATAAATAAAAGTTGCTGTAAGGACCCGCCTCAATCTGTGCTCCCAAGAAAGGTAGAACTCTTGAAACAGCATCATTTCAAAAGGAACTTTTATTGGGAGATGTTTATAGCAGGAGTAGAAGGCAGGATCTAAGTGTTTCCCATGCGAAAACAAGTAATCAAAAGTGGCCATAGTAACCCCACCCCAACTGTCCATCCAGACAGTTCAAACAAGCCAATCCACAGGTGTGAAAACACCATGGGAACAGAATGATAAGGTGCCACTTCCAAGGCTGTTAGGTGTCTGAGCCGGTTCTTCTGAGGTTGGAAATAAGGCAGATGGCCGGAGGTACATTCCATTCTCACCCCATTAGAGAAACATCAAAGGGGATAGAGCAAGAGGCAAAGCACAAGAAATACACATCAGCACCCCAAGCTTCCTGCTCCCCCTCAGGAGAATGGCAGAATCTGAAAAGTATAAGAAAAAGTAAGAGCCCCCCACCCCGTTCCCCTAGAACAGGGGTAGGCAACCTTGGCTCTGGGAGTTGAAATCCATGAGTCATAAAAGAGCCAAGGTTGCCTACCCCTGCCCTAGAAGGACAGGGTTCTGACAGTTGTATTACTTTGTATTGCTGTTAATAATTTAGTAAATGTGAAATATGCCCTCAGTATACCTGAATACATAAATATGAATAGTTTCTTTTTTCATTTCAATCAAGAATATTTAGATGATAAGATAAGCAATCATATATGCAAGGAATTATCTATTCCCAAATTACAACCCCTGTAAATATGCACTGCATTAATTTTATTTGTGTAACATTTTAAAATTAGCTTTATGTTCTTACAAGTTTCAAGTAGCCTATTTCTATTGTCCAGAGTAGTCCAAAATTACTGCCATTAGACTACTGACTGACAAATATGAATTATAAAGTAAAGTCACTCTTGAACTAAACAACATGCAGGGAAGCATATTTTGATATTTTTACCTCATTTAATCTCCCACTGTATTAATGTATTTGTCATTCTTGTTTTCTACTACCACATTAGTAAAATAAGTTTCCTGGCCATGCTTTGATTCTGCTTTGATCATTTTAGATTTTGAACTCTAGCTGAAGAACCAGCTCAAACAAAATTACAAGGGCAATAAAAAACAAGTAGAATATGGAGGTCGAGGCTGCTATCATAACTGGAAAGCTTCCTCTTCCTGCTATAATTATAAATAACATTGATACTGTTGTGCCACAAAATGAGGCAATCTGCTTCAGCACGTTCCATGGAAGGAAGATAAATATAATCTGTACTGATATCCTAATAAGGCAAAAAGTTAATTTAATTTAATTATCATCCTGTTGCCAAGTCTGTAAGGCAGAATGGAACAGGCATCTCAAGCAGTAAATGCTGATAAATTGAGAGGATTGAGTTTGTTTTGAAGGGCATGATTATGTGTGTTATGTAGCTTATTCTATGTATTCTGAACTAGTATGCTACTTTCTATATAGTGGAAGCCAATACTAACATTCAGGTAAGATTGTATTGTATTGACAGCCCAAATGGGAAAGCCCTGCCTTGTATTTTCATACAGCAGTGTATTTGGAACCAGGATATTTAATGCATACACTTCTACTTTTCATAAACAAAAAGGACCAAGAAGGATAAAAGACCTGATTTGGTAAGTAAATTTGAAAATAAGATAGAGTACAAGAAAATTGGAGTAAATGAGAAGATATCAAGCCAATGGATTTATTCAGGCCCTTGTCAAAGAAGCAATTAGGAAAACCGAATAACATTTTTTTTATTGTTCTAAGACAACAACAAATGTATGAACTAGTTCCTTATCTTGGGGAAGTTGAAATATAATTCATTTTGTTGGGAAAAGTTCTTACAATCAATTATATGTGACTGTCTTCTAGGGCCACCAGATCTGGCCTCCATTATCACTAGGTGCAAAAAAGTTTCTAAAACCAGTAAATGAATAAAACAATTAACTGGTAATCAGGAATTCAAATGTGTTATATACTATTTGAAAGAAACTTCATTAATTGTTATCTATCTGTCTATCTATCTATCTATCATATATCTGTCTATTTATATGTGATCTATCTACCCATCTTTTTATTGGAATTCAGAGACTATTAAAAATAAATTGCAAGCTACAATTTATCAAAGCCCATACTCTAGATTTAACATACCATAGCTGTCTATTAGGTTCCAGCACCAAGAAAAATTCCAAGAGTCAAATTCCAAATAACGTTATGCTTGATATATGTGAATCTGTTCATTTATAGCTTAGTGTTCAGGTCATAGAAAAACTCAGGAAGTCATGTGTATTCTACTCACATGTGAATAGAAACTGCTGGTTAAATGTCTTGCTCACAGCACTATGCTTTTCTTTACTGAATAATAGCAATTACATGGAAAGGCATCGTAAAATAATCTGAATCCTTTAACTATGACACAGCCTTTTTATTGGCATTGATGGTATCCTTAGAATATATACAGTAGATGAAAACAATATCATGCCCTGAGAATCCTATTAAAATTGCCAACAGTTCAAGTGAGACAATTGTACATTTCAGGCATAATTTTACCTATGAATTTCCTGCTACAGAGAATCTTCATTCCATGTGGATCATTGGATAAGGATATCTACGTTTAATTGTTGATTAAATGCTAATTGGTCAAGAGGAAGATTTATAATTGCATTTAATTTGTCAAGTGCCTCAATGCAATTTATAGATTAACACAGTCCTTGCCATAAGGAGTGGTTATTAATTGTAGCACAGTAGGTGGGCTATGGAAATTGCTGTGCCCTTTTATACATTAATGGCGTTATAAAAATGCTTTATCTGCCAGACTAATTTCTACAAACCAATACTGGCTAGTAAAATACCACTATGCTTGCAGGCATGATTTTGTGGCTGAATTATCTGAATAAAATAAAAATGTCAATAATTATTACTGTTTTAATTTTAAAAGGCTAGATAAAACATTCTCAGTCAGAAGAATAGAAAACAAGATTAAGACAACATAAATCAAGAATCCAAAAGTACAATTGGCCCCCACTTTGTGCTTTTCCAAAAAACCTTGAAGATGTTGTTTTATAAACTTTTTATAATACAAAGCTGTTGTTATTGTAAGTCTAATTGTATATACTGTCTTCTCCTGACCAAGACAGTACACAACTTGATAGTATTGAAAGATGAAGAACTTAGCTTTGCATGTATATAAGTTTTTATTCTGACTCTTCACCATTTCACTAAATATGCATTTCGACCACCCACTGAACATGTTCACTTTTCCTGGTCAGATGAGCAGCTGTGCAGGTGTATTCATTAAACAGGTTCTGACTGTTTGGGACTTGGTGCCAGTAACCTGGAAAGTTCATAGTGATTCAGTGTAGCAAAAGTTGTTTTAATCATGAAGGAAAATGATTTATACAAATGACTTCTAAAATGTATAAACAAATTTATAATATAATAATATAATAATATAATATAATATAATATAATATAATATAATATAATATAATATAATATAATATAATATAATATAATATAATATAATATAATATAATATAATATAATATAATATAATATAATATAATATAATATAATATAATAATATAATATAATATAATATAATATAATATAATATAATATAATATAGTAATGTAATGTAATGTAATGTAATGTAATGTAATGCAATGCAATGCAATGCAATGCAATGCAATGCAATGCAATGCAATACAATGGATTTGCCATAAAAGTCCAAAGCCTCATTGTTCACACACACAGAAATGTTATTTTGATTATCTTTTATTTTTCCCCCATTTCTACCACAAAAGTTTCCTATGCCTATAAACGTGAAAGGTAAAGATGTCCTTGAGTCAATTTTTACTTCTATTCACTATGTAGACCAATGTTTCTCAACCTTAGCAACTTAGCAAAGATGTGTGGACTTCAATTCCCAGAATTCTATCTACCATAAAGTTTTTCTGAGTTCAAATTATTTTTTGTTTAAATTTCAAATGTGCTCACTGGCCCCAAAAAGTTGGAGACCATTGATCTAATTTAAGGAAACGGTGTGAAGGAATGTGAAGGAAATTGGCCTACAGAAGTAAATATATTGAAGCTAGATCAGATTTTCCATTCCTCTGAACGGATCGTCTCATGATTGGTGACTCAGCTGGGAGTAATGTTAAATAATAACGAACCAAGGAAGGAGAAATCCCCAATTAGAAAATAAATCAATTAACTAGTCCTTCTAGTCAAGAAATTAAGTGTTTTCATATTTGTTTAGACATTCCTTATTGCTTAAAGAAGCAAGTCAGCCAACCAATATTATGTAACATGTATATTAAATAGAGAAGCAGGTGGAAGTAATTCAAAATGCTTCTGACTACTCTATAATTAGGCCCTCTTCCCTGCTCCCTATGAAGCCAGATGCATCATAGTGAAACCGCGCCCACCCCATTGATGGCAATGTCAAAAAAGTCACAATACGTCACAACACGCCATGTGACGTTGCAAGTTTGACACTAGAGTGAGGCTACTGAGTAAGGAATTGGAAAGAATTGCAAAATTAATATACTCTATATTTTACCTACATTGTTTAACTAGTTGTAAGATTTCTAAATATCAATTTATCGCTAAATCCAGCTTCTCAATAAAAATACAAGATAACGATAGCACAGTTTCTTCCCTATTCCCTCTCCCTGTACTACTTGATCAGCGCTCTATAAACATAATTATGAATCAAATAAATAGAAATAGAAATTGATACCTCCTGTCCTGAAAGAGGTTGCCATTTGCACTTTTTTCAGTTACAAATCACTAAGACATTAAGTGGACAATGGAAAGTATTATTGGTGAGAAACAATGCTGGAAATTTTTGCTCTCTTTAAAACAGTTTACATCCAAATAAGCAACAAAAATCTAAGTCATTTCCAGAGATATTGAGTTTCAAGTATGGATAATGTGATGTTTATGACTATATGATGTGAATATTATGAAAGAAATGTATTGATGTTCTAGAATCTAGAACAGGCCTTCAGTATTACTTTATTTTTAGGAAATTATCTTCTTATGGCTGTGCCCAAGTACGGCGAACACTTCAGAGGGGAAAAAAATCACTTTTGAGTTGAAATCAGTACTGTAACATTTATTTATTTATTTATTTATTTTATTACATTTATATATCGCCCTTTCCCGAAGGACTCAGGGCGGTTTACAGGGTGATTAAAAAACCAAGATACAAAAGTTAAAAACAAATTTAAAAAAATTATATTTGTCCCTGCATAAATAAAACCCCAGTTAAAATAAGATTAATCTTAACATTGAATAAACTTCCAATGCTTCCTAAATTTTTTCATGGGAACTTGGAGTAAATGGAATTACAAAATACTAGTCATGTCTACACGTTACCACTTCTCATCTCAATTGCTGGAGAATGTACACAACCCTATTGTACTACATTTCTACCCTTTTATTTAAAGAATAAGCATGATCTACTGCTCTTGGAAGTTACATAGACTCACCTTCACTATTTCTTTGCTGGCCCTATAGATATTTTTTAAAAAGGTCTGCAATGCATTATATCTGAACTGGCATGCAAGATGCCTTCAGCAAATCATATGTGAATTATGTGGTTTTAAGCAAAGCGGTTCTCAAAGTGATTATACAGATATTTTGCATAATATGCACGGCACTGTAAAGTCAAAACAGTTTCAGCTCTGACAAAAGGAACAGTCTTTCTACTTTACAAGTCTTTTCCCCTCCCCACAACTCTCTTTTCATTATGATAAATATTTTATTCCACATTAGAAGACTTTCCATTTGTACTGCAAAATTTATCATAACAGTGAAAAAGGAAAACATACGGCTAATGTCTGATCTCAGTGGTCAGATGCCTGATTATGCATTCTGGGCAGCCTGCATAAAGAAGGATGGAATTTTCAGCACTTAATTGCTTTTACCAGATGCCATCTGTTCATTGATTTTTGACCTTCCCTTCTAACGTCAGTCTATACACAGTAATCTCAGATGAGCCAATTAGAACATAGATGTTTCATGCTGACAAAACAACCTGTATCTTCAAGTCTACCTGCAGAAATCAGTTGGGAAAAGTTAATGATGATGATGTTCTGGCACATGGTTAATTGAATTATTATTTTTTGATGTATCATACATGCAACCATAATGAAAACAGCTGATATTCCAAGTAGTAGTGAAAAATAGCATGGGCCTTGCATACCTGCAAGGACCTAATTATTTATGAGCCTGATGACCTGACTCTGCCGGTTGGCCTGAGGACCCAATGGGACAATACCACATGAGAGGTGGCTACTAGACTGATAGCAAATCCCACCTCCCTCCTCATTCTCTGACTCCTCACCTGCCCACCTTTTATGCTCATATAGCTGTATCATTATCTTCTTGTTTATTCCATTAGTATACTACTATTATGTTTACACTTCTTTTCATTTCTCCATTTTTATCGTTGTAAGCCACCTAGAGTAGCCTCATGGAGAAATAGGCAGCAAATAAATTTAACAAATAAATAATTTCCCCTAATTTTTATCTCATTATACTAAACACATAGGGGTTTTTTTTCAAAAAAAATATTTGTCACTTGAATTTCATCATTACCCATAATAATTTCATATTCGTTTCTGGAGTCTTTAGTGCTCTCTGAACTTGATTGTTGTTTTGCAGACATTATGTGACCAGATTCTTCAAGCAAGCATGCAAGGTCAGAGAGCACTGAGAACTCCAACCTCAATGCAGAGCTACATATATTCTCTTCTATTGGCTTATAATTTTCCCCATTTTTTTTACTCCATTATTACTGTGGACCTACTCCTAAGCACAACTGAAGTTTCTAGCAGTGTTTCCTCATCTGTTACCTTTATTTCCATTCATTGTGAAACCTGAAATAAGCTTTAGAATCCAGACAATTAGAAAAAGTATCTTTGAACAAATATTGATTTGAATTCAAAGATTTATATGGAATACAGGATCACACAGGATCACACGCAATGGGACAAAGTCCAACATCTTCATCTCTGTCTGTCATTCTTTTATAAGTGGGAAGGTTCCGAACAGAGCTTCCTGTCCACCTGTAAGGCAGACTTGACTAAGAAACGGACATTGTGTACATCTAAAGTTACTTTCATTAGAATATAGTAATAGAATCTTGCATGTCTGAATGTTCTCTTAAAGAGAACAAAAATCTTAATGAGAATTGGATGCGGAATGTGCTGTCTGAGGCATTTTCCCAAATGCTTTTTTAACATAATGGCATATATTTGAAATTTTTATTCAGACAGAAAGCGTAAGCATGTAAGAAACTTACCTATGAAAATACATCAACTGTATGCTGGGTAGAAAGCCAATTTGATGTAGTGGTTAAGGCCAGGCTAGAAATCAGGAGTTTGTGAGTTCTAATCCCCCCTTGGGCACAAAGCCAGCTGGATTACTTTGGACCAGTCATTCTCTCTCACTCCTAGGAAGCAGGAAAAGACATACCACTTGAATGAATGAACCTTTATTGTCAAAGTACAACCATGTATACATTGAGATTGGCTGAGCCTCCCTTCGTGCCCCCACCCCCCAACTTACAGTGACACAAACCCTCCATCTTATTACACCATGTGAACTAATTGCACAACACACCGGCCTCGCAAGTCAATTATGCATAAAAATTATAAAAAATATTTCCCGTTCAAAAGCCTAACAGCCCATGGATAAAAGCTGTTTTTCAGCCTGTTGGTGTGGCTAGCTATACTCCTATATCTCCTACCCGATGGTAGGAGAGTAAAGAGATACCATCCAGGGTGTGAGTCATCCCTGAGAATTTTTCTCACTCTTCCAAGGCAGCGAGCCCTGGCGATGTCACCCAGTGGTGTCAGGGGACAGCCCACAATGTCTTGTGCTGTGCTCACCACCCTCTGTAATACTTTCCTATCCACAGCTGTCAGACCAGCATACCAAACCACAATACCATACGAGAGGATGCTCTCTATAGTAGACCGGTAAAAGAGGGTCATAAGCTGTTGTTCTACCCTGTTCTTCCACAAGACCCTGAGGAAGTGGAGTCTCTGTTGGGCCTTTCTGGCCACCTGGGTTGTATTAACTTGCCAGGTCAGATCTTCTGAAAACATTTCCAAGAAAACTGCAGGGAGTAGTCCAGGCAGCCTCTGAGAATCAAACACAACTGAACAGAAGAAGAAAAAAAAATTTTGGTGACCAAATGGGACCTAAAAAACTAAGATATAACTTATATAATATTTACAATGTACGTGTGTGTGTGTGTGTGTTTACAAAGATGGGAATCTGTATTTGCTTAGAGTTTGACTGAAAGCTTGAGGCCTTCTAAACAAAAAATTAAAATTAAATACACACACAGTGCTGTAATAGCTTTTAATCAGCTGCAGTTTATCAATTTACTATTTAGCTGGTTAATTTGAAGAATTCTAATCTTCTGCTATATTGTATATAATTACATAATGTAGGATACTGCTTACATTTTTTAAAATTTCATTGTTTAATACAAAACAATGAACAATGGTCAATACCATTTAGGTAAATGTGACTAGATCATTTGAGGGACAGCCTCTTCTCAATTATATTTATCTTATGTAATTAGGTCTGGTAGGAAGTATATATTCTTGGTCCCATCTATTAGGGTGTGCCATCTAGTGGACCCAGGAAAAAAGCCTTTTCTGTTATGGGATCTGGGCTTTGAACATAATTCCTGCAGAGATTAGATTGGTCTGACTGTTGACCCTGTTGGACTTGCTCATGGCCTTAAAACAATTTCTTGCTGGGTGGAGAGGTCTCGGAGTTAAAGTCCACAAGTCTTAAAGCTGACAAGATTTGACATCCCTATCTTAGCCTGTGCAATGGCTGTGAAGACTGGTACTATAGTTTTTTTTTAAAAAAAAATTAATTTGGCTGTGGATTATGTGTCTGCTATTGATTCCTTATTGTTTTATATTGTTATGCTCTTTTTAATTATTTATAGGCTTCCAGAAGTCATGAATTTGAGAGGGACAGCCATATAAACTGAAATAACCAATAATTAATTAATAAAGAGAAGTCACAATAGTGTTTACAATATGTACACAATTTTATACTTCCTAAATTCAGATAAGTTATTCCCATTGCTCCAAGAAGCTGTGTAACCAAATTTAAAGTGCCTCCAGTTAAGCTGCAAATAAACAATAAGAATGGCAACATAAACACATTTTCAAACCTTTCTGGAATTTGAGATAAGAATTTAAAATGTTTAATGGAGTGTCATTTAGTCTTTTTATCTATTTCGCAAAAAGCCTAATCTTCATTGAGCTTGGTGTGATTTTTAAAGAGAGGAAAATACATCCATTAAAATAAAGTAAAATTCTAGGGAGATTATGCCTGTTAATGTGTTTTTTATATTTAACAATATATATCACATCTGTGACAGTGTTGTTCTTGTTAAAATCATGGTATTTCCCTTCTCTCCATATTTAGAATTCAAAATGAATTGATGTGTCCTTTTTCCTGTTAAAAATCCATTTTGCCAAAAGACTTTTGAAGGAACACATGTAGTCATCATCTATTTCGTTATTTCCATGCTTTATTCTCAAACCTAATAAGTAGCTTTCGGAATTCAACAGTAGTTTAAAATATAAAGAGAGCCAAAGTTTTTGATTAAATATATTTTAATGTGATAATGGTACTATAAAAAATAATGATTCGAGATTTTGATGATCAGACATAAAAGAAAGTAGATAGCAACCCCGTAATTTTAATTTTTTTAATTTTAACTGGGTTTTTATTTTTCTCAGGGTTTCATTTAATCTTTTTTAATTTGTTTTTAACTTTTGTATTGATTTTCTTTTAAATATCCTGTAAACCGCCCTGAGTCCTTCGGGAAAGGGCAGTATATAAATCTAAATAAATAAATAAATAAAATAAATAAATTGTTGAATGACTTTAAAGTTGTTTCTTCAAAGATTTTTGATCAAAGCAAGAAAATCTGCAGATATCTATCTGCACAACATATTGTATTTCTTGTTCAAATTTCTTTTAAATATGTTGTAATCCTAAATGAATATACAATGCAAACTATACGTATTGTACAATACTAAGTACGAAGCAGTTATGGAGGACTACTTAATCTATCTTTTGGATAGTGGAAAGGATAACATATAGCCAAGTGAAGAAATTTTAAGGCACAGAAAACTTAAATATTCTTTTCAAGACTAGCACCAATTTTGAATTAAAATCAGTGAGAGCAAACATGATCACTTTGTGTTTGAAACTTATTTAATCTAGAAAAACATTATTATGTTCTTTACTGCAGTCATGTTTTAAAAAGCTTATATTACATATCAGTTAAACATTTTAGAAAATTAGAGACAGAACCTATGCCCTATCAACATGTCCATCTTTCCAATGAGCAACAACATGTAATTGAACTATATTTGCAATTAAGTGACATCCACATTAATTCCACATTATATCTTGTTACTGGCAAATGTGTTCATATGAAATTTATGCTAATGATTAAGCAACCATAATTCACTTTCATTATCACCTCACACAACCGTTTTCCCAGGAGAGACTTCAATAAAACAAATTTTGTTGTAAATTAACCAGTAGGTACAGTCAGAATATTTACACTCTGCATATCTTTAAACCATACCTCTGGATGTATAAATTTATCATCGCTGAAAAAATAATTTGAGTACATTGTATCATTAGACATATAGATAGTAGTTTGCATAAATAAATAATAAATAAATACAGTAAATAGATAGTATTTTTGAATGCTTTTTTAAGGGCACTTTCAGCAGATCATTACTTACTTTTACTCTGTCTCTTCTTTTACCCCACACCCATTTTTACTGTATTTGTCTTTTACATTTGTCTCAACATAACTAATTCTTACATCCCTATAATCCACCAGGCAGAAACATGACCTAATATACAGACATTTTGGCTTCTTTGGGGGCGGGAATGTGATGACTCAGTGGTTAAAAATGCTGAGCTTGTCAGTTGGAAAGCTGACAGACTGGGTTTGAGAAGCCCCAGCTTCTGTCCACCTAGCTTGCAAATGCGAGTATATAAATAGATATCATTTTGGTGGAAAGGTACCAGCATTCTGTGTGTCTTTGGCATATAGCCATGCTGGCCATATGACCAGGGAAGGGCCTTCAGACAACACTGGCTCCCTCAGCTAAGAAACAGAGATGAGCACCACTCCCTAAACTCAAACACACCTGGAGAGGAGAAACCTTTATTTTTTTACTTTAGTAGAGCATCCATATATCACCAGAAACCATATATTTCTACTAGCATTTGCACATTTCCCCACCTTTGGCAAATTTTAGACCAAAGTACAAAAATTCATCTACTTGCTCTAGCTCTTCGCTATGCATGTTTAATTTGCAGACTCTCTCCATTTCCCAGTCAAAGAACTGTCTTGGTCTTTGATATATTAATTATGAGATGCACAGAGTTTCTACAATCTAACATTGCTGCAAGACATTTGGGTATTCAGCCAATCACCTGGTATTGTTTGCATAAACATGTATACTGTACAGATATTCACATCCCCAACCATCACATCTCCAACATCATCACAAGCATTTCTTAACCATAAACACATTAAACAACCAAGGAATCTACACATGTTCTGCTTATACTCTGCCTCATTCACTAAGCATTCAATTAATCCTCATGTATGCTTTATGTCCATCATATACTGTTCCTACTGTTTTCAGTAACATTCTTTCAGCTCACAAAATGATCCATAACTGAAGCCTAATCACTGTAGCATAAGCTTTCTCTAAATGAAGAAACACACAATAAACTTTTTTCTCTCGTGCCTCCAAACAGTGCGGTGTCTGTTTCTATACTGATTATCACTATTCATTTCAACATAAAATGTAATTATCACCAACATATGAATTCCTATTTTCTTATGTACCCACAACATTCTGGATTAAACATTTAGCTTTTTTAATTTATAATTAAAAAGACACCTTCACTTCCCTGTGTGAATTCATCTTCTGCTGTAGAAGATCAGAGCACCTTCATTTAGACCTATTGCATCCTTTCTTTTTGTACATAGTTTCAAAAACACAACTTGACTATTTACTTTTCATTCCATTTATTAATCCTTACTGCTTACCATTTGCAACTCTTAAATTCTAATATGGAATCTTTTATATGGAATTGTTCGTAGTTTCAACTTATTTTACTTATCTATATATATCAAATTATTGTATTTTACTCCAATTTCATTTTAAAATTTTTCATAGGATTTTATTAATAATTTGTGTTTGGAACTCTGTATTTTCATATGACCTATGGGCTAATCAATAAACTAAACTAACTATATGATATTGTTGTCATTAGATGTGTGCATAAATACTAATATTGACCATCCACCATTATTATCACCACACCCATTCAAGGCTTTCATATACATTTTGATTGATTGTTGATTGATTATGTATCATCATCATTTTTTACTCTTAGCAACCATATAATAGATCAGGGGACTGGAGGCTAAAACATAAGGAATGGTTGCTGGAATTGGGTATGTCTAGTTTAATGAAAAGAAGGATAAGAAGAGAAGGATGAGGGGTGACATGATAGCAGTGTTCCAATATCTCAGGGATTGCCACAAAGAAGAGGGAGTCAAGCTATTCTCCAAAGCACCTGGACAAGAAGCAACAGATGGAAACTAACCAAAGAGAGAAGCAACCTAGAACTAAGGAGAAATTTTCTGACAATTAGAACAATTAATCAGTAGAACAACCTGCCTCCAGAAGCTGTGAATGCTCCAACACTGGAAGTTTTAAAGAAGAGACTAGACAGCCATTTGTCTGAAATGGTATAGGGTTTCCTGCCTGAGCAGGGGGTTGGACTAGATGACCTCCAAGGTCCCTTCCAACTTTGTTGTTGTTGTTGTTATCTCCATGACAATGTATCCCTAACTTGATCTTTCAGTTTTCTAATAGTGCATTCATCATCATTGTAACTGAGTCCATCTACCTTACTACTAATTGTATTCTTCTTCCCTTTCCTTCTACATTTCCCTTCTACATTTCATTAGAGCCTTTTCCAGAGAACAATGTCTTTGCATAATGTGTCCAAACTAAAATAATTTTATTTTGATCATCTGTGCCTTCAGTGAGAACTCTGTGTTGATTTGTTCAATGATCTGTTAGTTTGTTTTCTTGGCTGTTCACACTATTCACAGGAGTCTTCTACCACAGCAGAGTTCAAACTCATCAATACTCTTTCTATCTTCCATCTTCAAAGGCCAACTTTAACTTCCACAGATTGTCACAGTGAATATCATGGCTTATAACTTCCTGATCTTTTGGTATAAACACATCATGGCATTTCAATATTTTTTACAAGGTCTTCATGGCTGCTATGAAGTGCTAATATTTATTTGTGATATATTTCTTATTGTTTGTTCCTTTACTGTTGATCATTGAACCTAAAAGGCAGAAGCTGCCCACTGCTTCAGCATTATCATTGCCAATTCTAAGAGTGGCTTTATACTTCCTGTTGTTAGTTTGGTCTTGTTTGTATTTCATGACCATGTTAGTGGTAAGGAAAAATAGTGGTCAATAATGATATTTTAGGTAGTATGTCACAATTGTAACTAAGAAGGACTTTTGCCTAAGCATGCATATCTAAGCTATCCAAGCTAGATAGAAGTAGAAACCACATTGCAAGCCACCTATTTTTGCCCAGATAGCACCAGCTAAGAGATATACAAGTGAGCTGACATAACATTTAGAGCACTTTTATATACAAAGGAAACACTTCATTTAATCTCAAGGATGTTCTTGATTCCTTCTTAGGACTGGCAGAGAAAGAACCTAATAAAGTTTCATGACTCTTCTGGAGAATGGAAGATGCTTTTTGGGTGGGGAGATGGGTCCCGCCTATTACTCTCCCTAAACCTATTCTTGCAGACTGTTTTTGATTTACGAATCTGTGCCTGCCAGATGCTGATTATTTCCTGTCTTCCAGTGAAGAAAACATGCCATATAATCAGCTGCCAGTTTATTGAAGAACAGGAAGTAAAGGAAACTGCAGTTGCCCTCCAAAAGAGAGGATTCATCCAGATATGTTGGCCTGTCAAACAGTGTGGACAAAAAAAATCTCAATCAGCAAATGATTTGGTACATGTAAACTTTTGATTTAAAACTCTGAGCTTTATAAAATGTGGAATTAAGAGCCTTCACTTCCTTTAGAAAGGGCCTTTCTTTGTCATTGTCACCTCTTCCTTTTAATGCTGGACTCTAAATTTCCTGATATCACTACTAGTTGAGTTATGCCACTGTACTGCTAATGTGCAGCTATAAACAAAAGCAAAGCCTGCCTGAAGTCAGTTGTGCTGGATTGTCATGCAGTGACACTGCTGATGAAATATACAGTAAAATATAACAGTATCTATGACGGAGGGAAAGTTTCCTCTCATATCCCCATTGTAATATTTAACTCCTCAGCTTCAGGATCTCTTCTGCAGAGGTCTATGTGTTTCAGAATTCACATTGTTTATGGCCTGCTTCACATCTCAGCGTTTGAAGATTGTTAATCTGGGGGGGGGGCTAGCTGTCAACCCACTTCAACTAAAAATGGGTTCTCTGAGGTCAGACAATATATCTGTTCTTAGGTGGTAAATGGTGTGCACACCAGATGATTTTTAGGGAAGCTAGCACACAGTTGCTAGATTTCTCATTAAGAAAACTCTTTTTTAACCTTGAAATTTACTACTGCTGAATTACAATCCCAGCATTATCACTTGCCAGCAGTGAGAAGTGGTAGTGTGATTTAGGAATATTTGGAGAGGGGAGACAAATTCCATGTCTCTGTTTTAAAGGGAATTTTGGAATTGCTTGGTTGGTACTTGAGCTTTCATAATAGTATCATGATGCTGAGGACTGTCTAGCAGAGGTAATGAAAGGTATGATAACAAACTGGACTTTAGTATCAACCATCATTTTCTACATCAGGGATGTCCAACCTTGGCAGATTTAAGACTGCTGGCTGGGGAATTCTGAGAGCTGAAGTCCACAAGTCTTAAAGTTGCCGAGGTTGAACACCCATGCTTTACATCCTTCTCTTCCTCAACATTTTTGGCTTTACATTTAATATT
Organism: Vipera ursinii; assembly: GCF_947247035.1. Classification (NCBI taxonomy): domain Eukaryota; kingdom Metazoa; phylum Chordata; class Lepidosauria; order Squamata; family Viperidae; genus Vipera; species Vipera ursinii. The sequence goes on along the minus strand of NC_139516.1, from coordinate 157,590,862 downwards.
GAAATGTCCCATATCCTCACTCAGTTCATCTTCATAGCCTCATATCCCAAACTTGGAAAGTTATTGTTTTCCAGGAACAACTACAACAATTTTGACCCTGCTTGTTGTTCCAGCTTGCCTTTCTACCTAATAGAAAACCCATAGAGGTTTATAGAAAGATAGTTATTAAAACAAAGTCAAAAATTGACATTCAGTACTAACAAAACCTTTTATCTCTTGCCGAGACAAAACTGTTTTCAAATAGGAGGAGAAAATGTTGGTCACTTTTAAACTGTTTTGATGCTGAGCATGAAAATGAGAAGATGTTGATTTATTGGATAATTTAGGATTACTTCATAAATGAATGAAATCCATCTTAGAAGGCTTCAAGAAAACAAATGACTAATACAGGAATGCACATGCATGTCTATAAGTGGCATTTTGGAAACTAATGGGGGAGATTCACATGGAAGGATAGATATATAAATTGGAAACAAAACATTCTCTCCTGTGATGTGTGTTGGAGAGAAGACTGCCTCCAGTTATATAGACAATAATAAGAGATGCTTTGCTAAATTAAACCAAGGATCCATTTAGTCTAACATCTCATTTTCCACAATGCCCAAACATCTGCTTCTCATAAACAGGAGACAATATTTTTCTGTCTTGATATTTCAGCAGTGTACCTATGAATTTAAGAGCTGAACTAAAATAGGGAACTTGTGGGTTGTGGGTTGGGTTTTATTGATTGATTAGGCATGCCTGCAATTTTATATTGTCACTTGATTACCTTGGACTGCTTGCATATACTGTAATTCCATATTTCCAAGGTTCAGTCGAGCAACTGAAAAAAATGCATTTCTGACTCCAGAGTCTTTTTTGATCAGTAAAAAAGACACAACAATATTGACAAAGGAAGACTTCTAAACAGAAATAGAAATCTTAACAATTCATCCATTTTCTCCAGCAAGAGAGAAAAGGCAGTTTGAACAAATAAATAAATGAAGAATAATGGTAAACTGGTTACAGTGAGCAAAGGCAAAAGAGCACAAGTATCAAAGATTCATTCATTCAGTTGGGAAGACATAAACAATTTCTGATGAAAATGCGATATTGAAAAAAGGATGCCTATTTACCAATCAGATCTTTATTACAGTCATAGAGCAGCATATGAAAAATGGGATACAAACAATAATTTTTAAAAAGCTACAAAATATAAAAATGAAAGTTTCACAAGGTTAAAAAAATGGTCCCTGTTTATTGTATGTTATAGAAATCATACAGCTCGTTGAGATGCTTAACTGCTGCACAAAATCTTTCCAAAGTAGTAAATTTAGTGTGCAAATCTTTAGTTCCCAGACCATCAGCATTTGCAGAGTGGTTGTAGTTTAGTATGTGCAAACTAAAAGCAACAGAGAGAATCCACTGCAATAGCTGGTGTTGATAAAAAGCTGTCTGAACATTTGAAAAATTGATGAAATTTCACTGTAGTGAAAGATCAGGTAGTTTATGAAATTCTGGGGGAAAAACTAAAAATAAAAAATATTCTTTAAGAGGCAGATGGATTATTTGAAATTGTTGTCCGTTGGAATTGTTATCTCTATGGAAAGTGCTCCTGGAACTATGATAGAGTTGCAAGTCAGAGGTAAAAACAAATGAAAATAAGCTTGCAACCACATACAGACAAAGAGGAACAGGATGAAATGAACTGTATTATGATTGTGGCAAAGATTCACATACATCAAATCACAGTGGATTTAGATGTAACACCTGTAAAAAATGCAGTACAATGAGGTATAGTACAGAAGTACTATAGCATAGTACAAACTGATAAACAAGCATTTAAAACAACAACATCTATGCCATTGGTGGAGAATGTGATAATAAAACTGAAAGGAATATGCAGGCTCTAAATCTATAGCCCATAAAGTGAATAGCAAAGCCATATCAGAGCAGAGCCTTGGTGGAGCAGTGGGCTAATGCCTCCTTAAGTAACACCAGCTGCCTGCAATTAGTGCAGGTTCGCATCCCACCAGGCTCAAGGTTGACTCAGCCTTCCATCCTTCCGAGGTAGGTAAAATGAGGACCCAGATTGTTGGGGGCAATTAAGCTGACTTTGTAATAATGCTGCTTGGGGTGTGTGTGTGAAAGCCCTGATAAGCAGGCATATACATAGAATGAAGGCTACTGCTAAGCTTGTAAGCCACCCTGAGTCTTCGGAGAAGGGCGGGATATATATGGAATTAAAATAAAAAATAAAAATAAAAAATATCAAGGCAATTGGTCACTGGTTCTATTGTATATCACAGCAGACATCTGAGGAGCATTTCTGAAATGCTAAACTAAAGCTGTCAGAAATCCACTTACAAACTTCTACAGGAGAAAAAAAATCATTCACATTGGAAAAAAAATGCAATAATCAACAAGCTGTATTGAACTTAGTTGTTGTGAAAATAGTTGGCCAGAATTATGAGATCATGACTGGCTGAGGAAGTTGCTGTTGGATTATAGTTAAATCAACAGCTCATTGGACTACATTCCCTATCTGGGAGGATACAGAGAATAAAATGAAAAAAAGGAAATCAAAGATAGGATAATGTTATAGGAAAATGCTACACCCAAATATATTCCATTTGACAGATGCAGGAACAGTAGAATCTGTTGTGTCCGGTCGGTTGGACGAGTGAACACGCTGAGACAGACTGCTGTTAACTTGTTTATTCAGGTACACATGGCCGAACTGGCCTTACCTGCCCCGTCGCTAGTATTTATATGCCCGGCGTGCCCGGCGCTGGCCAACCCGCAGGCTCCGGTTTCCCGTGCTGCCCCTGGTCACCCAACCCAGTGTCCAGGAATTCCCGCCATGCAGCCGGGCCAATCAGGTGGCCGGACAGGTGTGTACCTAGCAGAATCTGAACAGAGGGAATTCTTCCAAAAGCCTATTGGAATCCATGGGCTCTACCTGTGCAGCAACTAAAAAGAACAGATCCCTCAAGATCTATGTGATTTCAAAGTTATTGAATTTCAAGCTCAGTAGGCTGATTATTTTGCAGAAATGGAAATACAGGAACATTCCAAAATGTTATTTCCATGACTATATACAAAGACATATTAATCAATCAATCAGAATAGAGCTGGAAAGGACCTTGGAGGTCCTCTAGTCAAACCCCCTGTTCAAGCAGGAGACCCTATATCATTTCAGACAAGTGACTGTCCAGTCTCTTCTTAAAAACCTCCAGTGAAGAAGCCCCCACAACTTCTGATGGCAAGCTCTTCCACTGGTTAATATTATTATAACTTGTTTGTAGACTAGCATCTTCACCAACACTTTGTCAGAGGACCCTGAACAAATGCTAGAAGATTGTCCAGACATTAAATGAGATCATTATTAACAGAGAAAATTTTGATGTGCATCTGAGAAACCTTCAAGATAGCATTGCAGAGATCAGCTAACTTTGGCCTTTGAACACCATGCAACATATATGAGTTGTATAAAGTTTGCATTACCATTTGTGGACATGCTATTGATGAGCAACACTTACTTTAGCATAGTGAGAAAATTCAGATAATTATGAATGTAGCAGGGTTCCAGGTTATGACATACCTACTTTGCAGAGTTTGTTATTATAGAAACTTTTTGCCAAATTTAGCCAATGTGCTCCACTACTCAAACACTTTGCTGCAAGTGGGTTGGTTACAACGATGGACAAAATGATGCAAACTCATCAAATATGGTGCTCTCACATTATAACCTACCGCTTAATGTAAGTGAGACTGACTTGTGATGCTTCACAATATGGCAATGTCATGCTCATGGCATACTTCATGAAAGATGGCAGCACATAACTTTTGCATCGTCCTCACAACTACTGGAAAAAATATGTACAATAAAAAGGTACCGAGTTTGCTTTAGAGCAGGCATGTCAAACACGCGGCCATGCCCACCCCAGCAAAAGGGCAAAACAAATCCTGATATGTTACAATATGGTCCGCGATACGATCGGGTACCGGGTTTGCTTTAGAGATTTAAATGTTTTATCCACAAGTATGGAAGGAGTGTATTTTCATCAATGATCATCAGCCACTACTGTTACTCTTTAAGCTACAAAAAAAGGGATTCTGCTTACAGCAGTTTTGGACTTCATTCCCTGGCATGAACAGGTATAAAACAGAATTCAAAAGGATGTGTAATCATGCTAATATGGATAGATTGTCTTGTTTACCTCTAGAGAGTTAAGCAGTCTGAAAATCCATGTCAGATAGGGATTTCTTTGACATGTTGTCTCTCACAGTGATTAATGGTTTTTCTATCAAAGCTGAAATAATTGAAACAGAAATTAGAAGATACACAACAGTGTCTCAAGTCTACACAGCAACCCAGAATAGATAGAATACCGTACACAGCAAAAAAAATCTCTGCTGAGTTTTACTTCATAACTATGTGCCTGACATCATAGAGCAAACAGCCCAAGCTATGTAAGCCTTAGATTTTGAGGCAAACAGAAAGATAGTTGCAGGCTGGTGAGCTTTAACTAACCTACAGTAAATCTTTCAGCAGTAACTGTGGCAAAAATAAGAACAAGTATTACACAGGGTTGAAAATATACAAGTCTGAGTTCTTACTATGTAAACTATATCATCAAAGTAAGGCTATTTGCTTGAAAAAACTGTAGGCAGGAAAACGTAGATCATACAAGAACAGGCCATGTGTCTAGAACCAGAGAAGTCTTCAAAATCCAATTGAGAAATGAAGCCGAATGTTTGCTCACAAAACAAGGGATAATATATCACTGGAAATAGGAGAGTTGTTTTCAATGAGGGAGGAGGTCTTGAAAACATGTTATGTAGTCAGAACCCTGACTTTCCTTAGTTGGAAAGGAGTAATATCAATGTCTGCTGCTAAAGTCCTTTTGAGCTGGTGATGTGATTGAGGGCTTGGACTCTCCCAAGGACAAGCTTTGACTCCTTGCTATCTGAATCAGCAGCCATCTGCACTGAATCTGACTCATCAGTCAAAGGTATGTTGGAATGTTGTTTAAGAGCCAGGAATAGATGAAGAAGTTGTTCAGGTGGTCCATGTGTTTTAAAAAAACATCTCAAACAGCACCACTTCCCCAGTGTCAGTTGGGTCACAGTTCATATAGGTTTTGCAGGAATGTTTATGAACATAGTAGTTTTGTTTCTGTGCATACATGTTCAGGTGATCTGTTATTTTCACTGATTTCTACAATAGTCATGCATATCATAGGTATGGTATTCGAAACCAAATAGCAAGCATCTGATTATATGAGGACCAGCACCCCAACAATCACTGGAATCTCTCAAATATTAGCCATTTCACCACAGAGTTGTAGCCGATGCCACACTCAAAATACTGATGGGCACAATTCTGAAGGAAGCCTTTCCCTATCCCCATGTCCAACCACATGTTTTTAGTGCATACAAAAGCTTAGTCCTCTCAACTACAATTAAATCATGGAAGAGACAAGCTTTATAACAGACCAATTCTGAATTAAGGGGCAACATTTTGTTGCTTCATAGTCATCAGAACACACGGCGCATTCCTATGAACGTTGAAATATGTTATCTTATTTGCATATGAAATTCACCAGATTTATATAAATAATATTATCTGCATCTTGGCAGAGGCAATATATTACGTTGTTATTGTTATTGTTTAAGTATATGCAGTACACAATCTTATATTGTTATATTGCCCATTTTTGCATGAAACGTTCCTTTCATCTCTCCAATTTTCTTGAAAAGATCTCTGGTCCTCCCTATTCTATTGTTTTCTTCTATTTCTTTGCATTGTTCATTTAAGAAGGCATTCTTATCTCTTCTAGCTATTCTTTGGAATTCTGCATTTTAATTGGGCATATCTTTCTTTTTCTCCCTTGCCTTTTGCTTCCCTCCTTTCCTCCGCTATTTGCAAAGCTTCCTCAGACAGCCATTTTGCTTTCTTGCATTTCTTTTTCTTTGGGATGGTTTTGGTTGCTACCTCTTGTACAATGTTGCGAACCTCTGTCCATAGTTCTTCAGGCACTCTGTCTATCAGATCTAATTCCTTAAATCTATTTGTCACCTCTACTGTATATTCAACAGGGATATGATTTAATTCATACCTGACTGGCCTAGCGCTTTTCCCTACTTTCTTTAATTTAAGCCTAAACTTTGCAACAAGAAGCTCATGGTCTGAGCCACAGTCAGCTCCTGGTCTTGTTTTTACTGACTGTATAGAGCTTCTCCATCTTTGGCTGCAGAGCATATAGTCAATCTGATTTCTGTGTTGACCGTCTGGTGATGTCCATGTGTAAAGCTGTCTCTTGGGTTGTTGGAAAAGAGTGTTTGCTATGACCATCGTATTCTCTTGACAAAATTCTATCAGCCTGTGCCCTGCTTCATTTTGTACTCCAAGGCCAAACATGCCTGTTATTCCAGTTATCTTTTGGCTTCCTACTTTAGCATTCCAATCCCCCATGATGATAAGGACATCATTTTTTGGTGTTAGTTCTATAAGGTGCTGTAGGGCTTCATAGAACCAGTCAATTTCATCCTCTTCAGCACCGGTGGTTGGGGCATAGACTTGGACTACTGTGATATTGAATGGTTTGCCTTGGATTCGAACTGAGATCATTCTGTCATTTTGAAGATTGTATCCCAGTATTGCTTTTCCTACTCTTTTATTGACTATGAAGGCTACTCCATTTCTTCTGAGGGATTCTTGCCCGCAGTAGTATACCTGATGGTCATCTGAATTAAATTCACCCATTCCTGTCCATTTTAGTTCGCTGATACCTAAGATGTCAATGTTTAGTCTTGTCATCTCTTGTTTGACCACGTCCAGCTTTGCTTGATTCATGGATCTTACATTCCAGGTTCCTATGGAGAAAAAATCTTTACAGCATCGGACTTTCCTTTCACCACCAGACATATCCACAGCTGAGCGTCCTTTCGGCTTTGGCCCAGTCGCTTCATTCTTTCTGGCGCTACTAGTACTAGCCCTCTGCTCTTCCCCAGTAGCATATTGGACGCCTTCCGACCTGAGGGGCTCATCTTCCAGCGTCATATCGTTTTGCCTTTTGGTACTGTCCATAGGGTTTTCATGGCAAAGATACTGGAGTGGTTTGCCATTTCCTTCTCCAGTGGATCACGTTTTGTCAGAACTCTCTGCTATGACCTGTCCGTCTTGGGTGGCCCTGCATAGCTCATAGCTTCATTGAATTACGCAAGCCCCTTCACCACGACAAGGCAGTAATCCATGAAGGGGAATTTTGGATTAGGGTTCACCAACTGTTTGCCTCCCTGAATTATGCACATATATAGTATATCACTCATCACTTAAAGAATATTTTTAAAAACCCTCTACTCTTGGCAATAAAGATTTTTTCAATGATGTCCTTAGAATAGTTGGCACAATTCTTTTATCCTCACTCATGTCAATTGTCATCATTTATTATTATTATTATTCCCTTATCATTATTTCAAACTTTACATAGAAGAGTGGCAATGTGTGGGATCTGCTTGATTAAAAATGTATATGTTGACCTTCCAAAACAAGGTAGATGTTGTGGAGGAGGAAAAAACATGCAGAAAATTAATGGGAACCAAGCAACAAAGTACATTCAGTGAATAGAGTTAAGTTATCAGTAATACACTTATGTAAGTAAGTTATATTTCTCATTTAAACTTCAGGTTCACATCCATATTGCCACAGAGCTAACTCTGCCATTAGGCAGAGTGAGACAACTGAGGACCATGTCCATCTTTACCTTTTCAGCTGCTCTTGTCCAGGGCTCATGGCAGCCATAGTCTAAACTGGCTTAAGAAAAAGATATGTGGACTGAGATAGCTTGGAAACAAGTTGCAAAGAATTCAGTCTGAACTACATGCTACCTTCCACGGGGCTGTTCCAGGTCAGTAGCTGTCAGCTGATTTCCTTCCTGTGGGTGGATCTTCCTGGATATATATAATTTTATATACAGTAATGTGCATTCATGCATAAAAGTATATCTATATAAACTAAAGTTAAATTTATATTTACAAAGTTAAAGTTCTCTTCCATTCTTAATAATTTCTAAATTCTCTCTCATCCAAGTTGTTAATTACTGCTTCCTTTAAAGAAGAAGAAGAAGAAGAAGAAGAAGAAGAAGAAGAAGAAGAAGAAGAAGAAGAAGAAGAAGAAGAAGAAGAAGAAGAAGAAGAAGAAGAAGAAGAAGAAGAAGAAGAAGAAGAAGAAGAAGAAGTAGTTCCAGCTTTTGAAAAGACTATTTTCATACCACAGCAGGAAAATGAGCTTGGAGGTCACATGTGCACCCTCAAAAGTGACTGCTGTCTTATTTTGGTGACAGGGAATTAGACAGTGTAGAGAAATTCTGACTCAGGTCTAATGCAGAATGCTCTCTCAGTCAGATGTCCAGTCAGCTTCTGTGTATGAAATGGGAAGGCAATTTTTATCTTTTTGTCTCCAGTGGCAAAATATTTTGACTCAATATTTTGAAGCCTGAAACAGTATGTATGCAAGATGTCATGCCAGGCTTTGACTAAAAGACATTTACATTTCTCTTTATCTTTTTCTTCCTGGAATTTTGTTTGAGGGTATTTCTGCCATAAGTTGAAATCTCCACATACTGTGTGGTGAACATTGGATGGCCCTAATTAAATGTGCTGTTTTGCTATTGCTGATGATTCTATTATAATAGAACAGGAGTAAGGAACCTTTTTACAGGTTGGAGGCAGAATTTGAATTTAACACAATCCAGGGTGCTTTATTCCACTGGAGTTGGAGGTCAAGGTCAAAGCAGAAGTCCCTAATGAGATGGTGTTTATAGCTTTTCTTTCACAAGCAACAGAAAGGCCAGGTGAGGTGCAATTCAAAACCCAATTCCTATGCAAGTTTACAAGAGGAAACTATCTGTAACAATTAAAGATAGTGAGAGATAAGTAAAATTTCAGACAGAGGCATTGTATTGACAGAAAGAAGCAAATGCTGTCCATTGGAAGATGCATACTCAACTCCGGCAATTATTGAAGGGCTCTTGAATAGTTAAAACCTTGGGAAAACAAATTTTGAAGATCCCAACACAGTCTGAAACTTGGAAGCTCCCTCCAGAGATTAATAAGTCTCCAGGGTGTTTCTTGCACTTACAAAGCAAGGGGCAAAGATTAGAAGATCAAAGAAAGACTGGAGTTAGATTCCCAAGGCAATTTAACCCAGCAAAAATAGACAACTGAGAAATCAGAAATTTTAAAAAAGAATATGAAATCTTTCTACCAGCCCTGCTTCTCCAAATACTTCAGAGGTTTTAGGATTATGAACAGGGAATATGTTCACAAAAAATAAAGGAAGGGAAACAAATATGACTAGATAAGTTACAGCAGGGGTGTCAAACTCACCACGTCACATGACATGTTGCAACATATCATGACTTTTTCTCCATTGCTGGAGCTGGGGTGGGTGCAGTTTCGGCATGATGCATCCGGCCCATGGGCCGGCAATTTGACACCCCTGAGCTACAGGGATCAATAAATGAGCCAATTATTGATTATTCACAATAAAGGTTATCTTATCTTCCTAATTATTTTACATAAAGTGCCACAGAAGCGTATTGCATTACTATAAACTGTGTGATGGGAATTGCTATTCCACTGAAAGTTTTTGCCAACTATTTCTTAATATTTAGCTTGTCAATAAGGTCAAACTCTTACTGGTGGGACAATATTGGAAGAAGGATAGTTTGCCCACTGTAGAAGAATGGGTGTTTAAAATTTCGAATCTTGCAGAAATGTCTAAGATTTCTGCTTATCTGAAGGATCATTCACAGGAAAGATATATTTCAGTTTGGAGGAGATGGATAAATTATATTCAAAACAAATATGGGACCAAAAAGTACCATTTATCTTATGAGTAGATTTTAGTGGGATATTGTTATTGGTACGTTGTTTGTAGTTATGTTAAAAGAGAGTTAAAGCGCATTATGAATTTGGTTAATTGTATATTATGCATAATTTTTATTTAGAATATGATTATTGTAACTATAATCCTGTATTTAGCTCTGGGAAGTGGGGGGGAGTGGGTGGGTTTGGGGTGGGAGGGATTTGGGGATATATTGTAAAATTTTGTTTTTGTAAAACTCTTTAATAAAAAAATAAGGTTAAACTCTTGAATACTTCTTGAAATATATGAGGCAGTGCAAACTAGTAGAACAGTTACCTAGATTTATGAAACTGCTTATTAGTACTTTTATAGCCACTGAAATCTGGTTGCTGAATAATTTTTCCTACAGTATATTTCATTCGAAACATAAAGCTAAAGCATCTCATTTAATTTTATAATGATTCAGTCTCTTCTGGAAAATACAGTATAAAACAAAATCTTGTGCTATGAAAAATAAGGTGAAATGCAATCATCTGCTTCTATTTTGAAATAGGAAATATTTCAAAAATGACAATACAGTTTTTACAGAGAGAGACAGAGCGACAAGGAGAGAGACAGAGAAAGAAAAACACTGAGAGAAAAAGGTTTAACCAGGTGATTTATCCAAAACAATATCAACCATAAAAGCAATGGTACTTCCATATAAGAATAAATGTTTGTGACTTCCGGTGGCGACGCGACACTGAAGACAGCCGTTTTTGGGCTGCCCGCTCCGCAGCTGTATTTTTCCATCGTAAACAGCGCCGATCAGCTGTTTAGATGGATTTGAAGCCCCCTCCTCAAGAGAAGAGGAGGGGGTGAGGCCCCAGGTAGGGGTTGAGCTCTCCGGGGCCGCCTGAGCTGAGAGTTTGGGCGGCTGAAGGATTGAGCCCCCCCGAAGCCTGGGTTGCTCCGAGCTGCGCAGCGTCTCTGCTCCATGATTTTTGGAGCAGAGCCAGGCGTTAGCAACCACCCCTGCCAAAAGGAAATACTTTTGATTATCAAGATGCAGGCAGAGCGGTACAGGAGGTCAAGGTGATGTGGACTCTTATCTTTACTCTCTAGCTCAATGGATTTTATAGCTTTAAAGTGAAAGTGCGCAATAAGTGAAAGTGGGGGAAGATGGCGGCTAAAACTTCTAAAGCTCTTCGGAGTGCGGGGTCTTCCCTGGTGCAACAGACCTCATTGCAAGCTTTGCTTCCTCCTGCACCTCCTCCGGCATTGACGCTTAAGGATTTACAAGATGCTCTTGGAAAGCATTCACAATTGATGTCTGACATGATGGATGAAAAGTTGAAAAAGCTGGAGGAGAAAATGGAGGAGAAAATGGAGAAATTGGAGAAGAAGATGGAAGAGAAGTTTAGAGCAATGAGGGTGGACATGTTGTCTATGATTGAATCTGTAGCTGAATGTGTGCAACAGCTGGATGTAAAAGTGGAGGATCTCAGTCAAAAGAACTCTATATTAGAAGCAAAGGTATTAGAAAATGAAGATATAAGGGATAAAATGGACAGAGAATTGAGTCTTGTTCAGTATCATCAGATGCAGTATGCTATTAGAATCAGGGGTTTAAAGGAGAATTGTAAAGAAGATTTAAAGCAGCTGATTTCTGAGGCTCTGGAAGGGGTACTGGGCCAGCCAGCATCTGAAATTGAGGGAAATATGGACAAAATTTTTCGTGTAAATTCATGGATTGCAAGACAGAGGAAGTTACCCAGAGATGTGGTGGTCTATTTTACAAAGAGAGTAATTAGAGATGAAGTCATTCAAGCTGCCTATGATACTAAATTGGTAGTGGCTGAGCAAGAAGTCTTGGTTTTAAAAGAGATTCCTCCGAAGATTTTAAGGAGAAGGAAAGATTTTGCATTTCTAGTACAGGAACTTAAAAATGTGAAATTAAGTTTAGATGGGAGATTCCAGTTGGACTGGTGGTGACGCACGAAGGTAAAAGACATCATCTGGTTACTGTGGCCCAGGCACGTGATTTTTATAGTAATGTGTTAAAAGCAACCCCCCTATCATTTTTGGAAGCTGTAAAGGGATACGGCGAGGGAAAGCTTCAAGATGTTGCAGATAGACAGACAGAGGACAATGGTGTTGGAGGGGATCAAGTTACAGTCTCATCGGTTGTTGCAGGAGGCCAGAGGATGACGCGTGCCGCCCTAAGAAGAGCGAGATGAGAGCAAGAGCAAGACCAGCAGAAAGTTATGGAATCTCCAAAGCGTACTTACAGTGAAGCTGTGGACGGGGCGCGGTCCAAAGAAGTTATGGGGGTTATGACAGACATGCTCCAAAAGCTTTGGGGTGTCAAGATTGGTGATTAAATTTTTAAATTAGAATCTCAATGGATTAAATTTATCATAGAGGAGAAAGAAAGTTTTTTTTTTAATATTTAACACAATTTAAGATTGATGTTATTTGCTTGCTAGAAAAGTATATTAGGGTTATGGACTAAAAGTATGTGTTGAACTGAGAATGGGTACGCAAGCTCCTAATTAACAACAAGTTGTCTTAGAGATTGCCTAAACCTTTTTTTATTCTTTTTACTTGAACTCAAGGATGATCTGGAACTGCGAGACATTTGGCGTGATACATGCAAGAACTATTTTTGATCATAGTTTAGTTTGGTTGGAGATTATTAAGGTTAACAGAGATAGGCGCTTTTGGCGCGTAATTGAGAATTTGTTTAGAAATTAGAGAAAGGTGGGAGAATGCAAATAGTAGGTGAATTTTTTTTCCTCTTTTTTTTGAAATTAATATGAATAAGGACTGGGATTAAGAAAATCTATTCTGAGTAAAGCTCTTTTTCTGTTTTCTCTTTTCTTTTTTACTTTATTTGTAATATTAATATTGTTTGTATTCATTTTATATGAGCTAGAGGGAGATAGAATTAATAGTTTATTGTTGATAACATAGGGGTGCTTATGTTTGTTTTTCAATTTTATACCCTGTATTTAGCTCTGGGAAGTCGGGGGGGGAGGAGGGAATGGGGGAGAGGGATAGGGAGGGCTAGATAGGGGTGGGGGAGGGGGGATTAAAGTCAAAATGTATTGTAAAACTTTTTAAATTAAAAAAAAGAATAAATGTTTGCTGTTTTTTTAAAGATAAGAGGGCGCGATGGCTCAGCCGTTAAAAATGCTGAGCTTGTCAGCTGCAAAGCTGACAGCCCAGGTTCCAGACCCAAGCACCGTACAATGGGGTGAGCTCCTATTACTTGCCCCAGCTCATGCCCACCTAGCAATTTTAAAGCATGCAAATGTGAGTAGATAAATAGGGACAACTTTGGTGGGAAGTAGCAGCATTCCATGCTGGCCACATGACCATGGAAATGTCTTCAGATTATGCTAGCTCCCTTGGCTAAGAAATGGAGATGAGCACCACCTCTTAGATCTGAATATGATTGGACAGGGGAAATCTTTTTTTATATATAGATTTTATTAGTTTTATAGGGTTAGGAATAAGGTGGGGTTGGGGTTGGGGTTGGGGTTGGGATTTGGGTTAGGGTTAGGATTAGGGTTGGGGTTGGGGTTTTTCCAAATAACATTCTCAGTATTTAGCAAACAGCATAATGTCTGGCTTCATGTGTTTAACAAACAATAATAGATAATAGATAATTATCATAATCAATATGTTAATTAATCACTCAATAGCCTTCTTCTTGCTAATATATATTCAACATTACATATCACATTCCTTTCTCTCTAACTCGTTTTTCTAGCTGTTGATAAAAATTATCCCATGTTCTAAAGTACACTGAATCTTCTTTCTCTTTAATGTCAATCTATCTATTCCGTAGATAGGGCTCGCAACTTGGGAGTCCTCCTAGATTCACGGCTCACCTTGGAAGACCATATAGGAGCTGTGACTAGGGGGGCTTTCGCCCAGGTTCGCCTGGTGCGCCAGTTGCGGCCCTATCTTAGCCGGGATGATTTATGCACGGTCACTCATGCGCTCGTGGCCTCTCGTCTGGACTACTGCAACACTCTCTACATGGGGCTGCCCTTGAGGACCACCCGGAAGCTCCAACTGGTACAGAATGCAGCCGCGAGAGTTGTGTTGGGAGTCTCCCGATACTCCCACGTTACACCTTTGCTCCGTGAGCTGCATTGGTTGCCAGTTGCCTTCCGGGTGAGATTCAAGGTACTAGTAATGGTGTTCAAAGCTCTCCATGGCATGGGGCCGGAGTACCTCAGGGAACATCTGCTGCCGGCATCAAGCTCCCTGTGCCCTGTGCGTTCCCACAGAGAGGGCCTCCTCAGGGTGCCACCGATCAGAGAATGTCGATTGGTGGCCCCCAGGGGGAGATCCTTCTCTGTGGGCGCTCCGGAGCTGTGGTAGAGCTCCGGATGGCGCCCAATCTTTGCTCCTTTCGTCGCGATCTCAAGACGTTTTTGTTTGTACAAGCCGGCCTAGCCTGATGGGGATTGGTGGGGTTTTTTATTCTTGTATTCTTAATATTATCTTTGGGGTTTTATAATTGTAATATATCAATTGTTTTAAAATCGGGCAATCATTTAATTTCCTTTTAATATTTGTAATTTTGTATTTTATTCTTGCCCTGTGAACCGCCCTGAGTCCTCAGGGAGAAGGGCGGTATAGAAATATTATTAAATTAAATTAAATTAAATTTTTGCACACACTAGAATTTTCTTAATTAGTACTTCTTCAGCTGGCAAATTTTCATTTTCCCAATGTTGGGCAAATACAATTCTTGCTACTGTCAGTATGTGTAGTATTAAATATATGCAATCTTTCTCATAATTAGCTCCTATTATTCCTAACAAAAATAATTCTGGTTTAAAGTCTATTTGTTTTTTAGTCATTTTCTCCAACCATAAATATATTTTAACTGAAAATCTTTTTGCTTTAGAGCATATCCACCAGATATGATAAGTACCTGGTCTTTGTTTGTATTTCCAACAGTTGTTTGAAGTATTTTCAACCATTTTTGCTAATCTCACTGGTGTCATATGCCATCTGTAAAACATTTTATATGCATTTTCTTTATATGTCACTGCTTTAGTTAATTGAATATTTCTTTCCCATAACTTTTGCCAATCTTCTAATTCTATATTATATCCAAAGTTCTTTGCCCATGTTATCATTGTTTCTTTTACTTGTTCTTCCTCCATCTTTAAGTTTAACAGAAATCTATAGTTTCTTAATCAACTTTTAATCTGTTTTTAGCAGTATCTGATCAAATTCTGTCTTTATCATTACCTTTTATGATACGTCTTTCATTGTCAACTCTGCTATCTTCTTCCTTCTAGAAATTGTTCCATTTTCTGCTTTCTCTTTTCTCCTTATACTACATGAGACCTGATCCTGACACTTAAAGAATTTAGAAGGCTGTAATAACAATTTGAAGTAGTAAACCTTTCCAATAGGCTGGTTTTTCTCACAGCAACAGAAGCTAATAAGCACAGAAGCAACATATACACTGTTATCAGTACCAGGTTATTGGGAACCACCATTTTCATATTTTAGAATCTCCTAAACGTTCGACAGCTTAGAAAAAACAAATAGGTAGCTTCTCACTCCAGTCATATAGCATGGATCAGAGAACTGGGAATAATTAATAGGAGGATGTGATAGTTAGTCTAAGGGATAAGTTGTTCTAAAAGTTTCTTTATGATTCCAAGGCTGGGTCTGTATAGTGCACTGTTTCTGAATCTCAGAGCCTTTAAGATATGTGGATTTCAACTCCCAGAAATCACCAGCCAGCATATGATTTTTTTGGGGGGAGAGGGTGAGTCCCATACTTGTTAAATGTTGTGTAAACTCTAAAAGATTGAGAAAAATATTATAATGTATGGGCGGTAGCATGCTGGGCATGGGTTCATCTGATTGATTTTACTACCAAATTTTAGTGTTGTTGATTTTCCATCAAAAATTTGTAATAAAATGTTATAGCAAAAACAAAAATCCTGAAATATTCCCCCACCCATAAACCTAGTAAATGGAGAACAATTTCATAGCGCACCCTTACTTTACTATCTTTACTATCCAATGCCACAAAGAGTACCAATACAACAGCTTATAGGTCAGAATAAACTAACAGCGAGTTACTGTTAAGGAATTTTATTTGTGCAGAGGTCTCCTTGTGCTAACAAAGAGTTGCACAGACAAGGAATGGTACTGAGAGCAGTAAAAAGTCACACAAGAATACACTGAGTTATAAAAACAAAAAGTAGTTTACTTTTGAGGTGGTGTAAGAACAAAAATGCACAGTCAAAAATAAACAGTCCAGGTCATAAACAATAGCAACAGTCCAAAGAGTAATCAAAGTCTTCTTACCGGTCCAGAGGTCAATACACAGTTTAGGTTACAACAGTAGTAAACCAACAGCAGAGCAAAAACAGTAACAGTAGAGATCAGTGAATTCAGAGAGAGAGAGAAGCTACGTTCCTAGCTTCCTCTTATGGCCATGAGAACACTTACACACCCATTGGCCAATTAACATCTTAAAGACATAGCATTATGGTTAATATATTTTCAACCCAACATTGTAGGCTAACACCATATGCCTAACATTCTCCCCTTTGGGTAGAATAATATATAACTCTTACAATCTTATGCACATTCTTTCACAATTAGCATTGTGTTTCACAGCACTTTGTACCTTCGTAAAATGGTCTGCAATATTTACATCAGATGGGCAATACTCTAGCTGTATTAATTTATCTTTGACACATTGTCTGACATTTAAATAACGAAGATCAGTATGTTTAGATCTTGTTCTTACTGCAGCATTATTAGCCATCTTTATTGCAGCTTGATTGTCCTCATACACAATGAATGGATCATTTACATTTAAACCCATATCTAACAATAATTGTTTGTACACTAGCAGTTCTGTACATAACACTGATAGACATGAAAATTCAGCCTCCATTGTAGATAAGCTTATGTGTTTTTGTCTAATAGACTTCCATCCAATCAAAGAATCACCCAACAATATAGCCAACCCTGAGGTAGATTTACGAGTGTTTGTATCAGAGGCAAAACTCGCATCTGCATATGCTGTAAGGATTAACTCACGATTTGGCTCTAAATATAACGAGTAGTGAATAGTCTGTTTCAGATACCTTAATACTCGTTTAGCTGATTGCCAGTGTCTAACAGTTGGATTATTGTTGTACCTGGCTAATTGATTTACACAGTAAGATATATCAGGTCTAGACCAATTACTCAGATACATAAGACTTCCTATCAAAGATTGGTACATAGTCTTATCAAATACAGGACTCTCAACATTAGTGTCCTTAAAATCCATAGCCATCGGAGTTTTTGCTGGTTTACACATTTCCATATTGTATCTCTTTAATAACTGAGATATTTTACTGGCTTGCGAAATCTTAAAACCCCTATTCGTTTTCACAATATCTAACCCCAAATAGTGGCTTATTTCCCCAAGATTTCTAATTGTGAATTTATTTTCCAATCTTGAAATGATAGTTTGTGCTTCTAACTCAGTTTTTGTTATTATTGCTATATCATCTGTGAATAATAAAAGAAAAGATAATGCTCCGTTGTGTTCTCTTCTAAACAAACAAGGATCAGCATTACTGGCTACAAAACCTAATGCACTTAACTCATTAACTATACATTTGTTCCATTCATAGCCTGATTGTTTCAATCCATAGAGGCTTTTCTTTAACTCCCAACAATCATGGTCTCTATCACTGGTCAATCCTGGTGGTATTCTTAAATAAATAGTATGTTGCAATGGAGCATGTAGATATGCAGTTTCAACATCTACATGGTTAACCATATATTGGTTTTTAGCCGCCCATACTAAAGCTGCTCTTAAAGTAGTTGACCTTAGACTGGGTGCAAATACTTCGTCATAATCCTCAGTAGTTTGGGCAAAACCTTGTGCAACCAAACGTGCCTTATGGGTTATAGTTCCATCTACACCCCTCTTTATCTTATATATCCATTTACAACCTATAGCTTGCTCACCAGGTGGCAGTTTTGCTTTCACATAAACCTTAAGATCCCGCAAAGACTTCAACTCCCTGTTCATTGCAGCTTTCCATGATGCCTGTTCCTTTTCAGGATACATCCTGATCTCATCATAGTTAGATGGCTCTACACTAACTTGACATACTATACTAGCTTCATAGCGATCAGGTGGATGTCTAATGCGCGTTGAACGCCAAGGAATTACAGGGCTTTGAATTTCTGACTCCTTTCCTTCCTCTGTTTCATCTTTTATCTCCCCTATCTCCTCTTCATCTTTTACAGGAGATGTATTATCATTGCTAGTTACGTTATCAGAGGAGTCCTCAAACACTAGAGGATCAGTATTAACAGTTTCTTGCTCTAACCTATCCCAACCAACGTGCTCAAGGAATTTTGCACTCGCACTATTATATACATTAGTTGTGCCTCGTTCCCAGAAACGATAGGATCTATGGTTAGCTTCATAACCTACGAAGTATAATTGCCTAGCCCTATGTTGGCCTTTACTCCTGAGTTGTGCAGGAATGTGGACCCAAGCTGGGGTGCCAAACGTGTGCAGGTAATCAAGGTTTGGTCTTCTACCATGCCATATAGTATATGGTATTTTACCAGTAGAAGTATTAACAACTAAATTCAGAACATGGTTTGCACATTTTGCTGCCTCCCCCCACAGTCTATCTGTTAAGCCAGAATCTCTTAACATAGTTCTAATCATGGCTTGTAACGTTTGCCCACGTCTCTCAACAAAAGCATTATGTTGAGGCCTATATGGGGCTGAACGTTTATGCTCAATGCCAGCTGATTCTAGCATATCAACAAAACGCTTATTTGTAAATTCAGTACCATTATCAGTAATTATGCACTGAACCTTTCTCTTTGTTTTTCTCTCCACGAACTTCAGCCAGTTTGCAAATTGTTGGAAAGTGTCTGCCTTTGACTTAAGCAGATAACAAAAACCATAACGAGAGTAGTGGTCAAGTATACTTAAAATATAACATGATCCTCCTAAACTTGGTTTCATGGGTCCAATTAAATCAGCAAACACAACTTCCAAAGGTACAGTTGTTTTGAAGCTGTTTATCCTGTTTGCCGGACTTGCCTTACTCTTTTCCTGATTACAGGCATTGCAATTCAAATACTTACTACATGGCTTCAGTTTAATTCCCTCTACTAACTCAACTGTTTTACGTAGTGAGTTAAAGTTTATATGCCCTAACCGCCTATGCAATAAATGTATACATTCATCATGTGGCTTCTTGTTCTCACATATTGAGTTAGCTTTAACTGTACTAACCTGGTTACTTGTGAGAACGAATAAACCATCTTTCAAATTAGCAGTTACACAGGTTCCATTCCTCTCAATAGTGCATTGCTCCCCTCTGAATGTTACCACAAACCCAACCTTAACCAATTCCCTTACAGATAACAGGTTGAATCTTAGTTTAGGTATATATAACATAGGTAACTGTTCATCAATGCATGGACAATAGGAATTACCTTCACCAGAGGCCTTCATCCTCCAACCGTTTGCCAGTGAAACATATTGGTTGCTGTTTTTCATATTAATAAACCTATCCTTCACTTTAGTAATGCATTGTGAAGCCCCACTATCAACAACCCACAATTCATTGTTTCTGGATGTTGATTCACCTGAAATAGCTAAACCAATGCTCTTCTTAGCCTTCCCACTGCTATTTACATTCTGTTTTCTACCCTTTCTACAGATTTTGGCTATATGCCCTTTAGCCCCACAAGAAAAACATTTCTTGACGTTGTAAGCAGTGGTGAATGGCTGCTCCTCTCGTGGCTGTGTCTCTCTCAGCTGGTCTCTGTCACGCCTCCTTCTGGACTCTTCCAGCAGTCTCCCAGTAATGTTAGTCAATGTCAGTTCCTCTCTGGTCAGGACTTCCAAAGAAGAAACATACTCATCATAACTCTCATCCAAAGATGACAGAATAATGTAGACCTGATGCAACTCTGAAAAAATCAGCTCCTTTTCATGAAGCTCTTGAAAAGTTGCCTTCATGTAATTTAAATGGGTCAGCATATCTCCATTCTTCTGCAGACGAGCCCTAAACAGCTTACGTGTAAGGTGTATATGTGCACCCACACTGTCTCGAACATAAAGCCTTCGCAAAACATCCCAACACCTAGCAGCAGACTCCTCACCACGAATATGGACAAGCTGCTGGTCATTCAGTGTTAGTCCAATAACGCAAAGAGCTTTCTCATTGCTTCGTTTAAAGTTGTCTAACTTCTTTGCATCCTCTTCATCATCTGGATCCCAAGCAGTAGTATCTGGTGGGTTATTTACAACAGCCCATAGTCCTTCCTTGCGCAAAAGCAAGCAGCATTTCGTGGACCAGGAAACATAGTTTGTCCCATCCAACCGGGTTATCCAGGAGATGCCTGACAACAGTTCCTGTGCCATTTTACACCAAAAATAACTAACACAAACTCAGCTAGGAATACTGTGTGTACTAACTCTCAGTACAGGCCTGGGCCCATAACCAGTGTTAAGGAATTTTATTTGTGCAGAGGTCTCCTTGTGCTAACAAAGAGTTGCACAGACAAGGAATGGTACTGAGAGCAGTAAAAAGTCACACAAGAATACACTGAGTTATAAAAACAAAAAGTAGTTTATTTTTGAGGTGGTGTAAGAACAAAAATGCACAGTCAAAAATAAACAGTCCAGGTCATAAACAATAGCAACAGTCCAAAGAGTAATCAAAGTCTTCTTACCGGTCCAGAGGTCAATACACAGTTTAGGTTACAACAGTAGTAAACCAACAGCAGAGCAAAAACAGTAACAGTAGAGATCAGTGAATTCAGAGAGAGAGAGAAGCTACGTTCCTAGCTTCCTCTTATGGCCATGAGAACACTTACACACCCATTGGCCAATTAACATCTTAAAGACATAGCATTATGGTTAATATATTTTCAACCCAACATTGTAGGCTAACACCATATGCCTAACAGTTACAACCAATTCAGTAGACATTCTAATATGTCACTTGGAATAGGTAGACATGACAATACTTTGCTATTCAATTCTGGCTCTTGATAGCATTATTAACTCAGGAAAAAAACCCAGTAAGTTTAAGGTTATACTTTCTATCACATGGCTCAGAACATCTGCAATTCCTCTATAGCTTGTTTATGACTGAGCCCACTCAAACGATAAATGCTAGATATAACTTGGGCTGTTGAAGATGCTTATTAGCATTCATCTATGATTATATCTGTCTCTTCCACCCCAGCAGACCCATTTACATATATTAATCTAGTGGAGTTACAGATGGCAAGCTCAGTGGTTAGAAATTGCTCTGACATTTAAACTTATCTGTTCTTAATTGCTATGCTTGAAAATCCTGAGCATAGCACCTAACACAATTTTCTGCACTCTTATAACCTTACCAGAGGCTGGAGGGTACAAGGATGAAGAAATTATTATTTTTTTAAAAAAAAAATGCTTTTTAAAATGGCAACTACGGTAATCACCAAAAAAGAACCAAATCAGAAAATGCTGGCAGGTAGGGCTTCAAGAAACTCTGATATAATGATTTCAATATTCCTAGTTAGACTGTAATCATATACCACACACGATTACAAAGTTTTTGAGGTCGTATGGTTTAACCACCCTTCCCTATTTAATGCAGGGTTTACTTATAAAATGGTTACCCTGCCCTTATCTCTGTCTCACTGTAATGCCTGCTTACCCATAGTATAAGAACAGGAACAAGTTTGATCATACATACATTTGTTCTTAGAAACCATTCTGAAAGTTGCTTTCTCTTTTCAAAGGAGAAATTGAGGCTAAGAAGAAGTATTAATTTTCTATATGAAATCATTCCAGGATATGAATGAAGAGTTGAAAGTCAGCCAGTTTTTAGGATATCCTATTGCAGGGTTCTGCAACCCCCGGTCCG
Source organism: Vipera ursinii (assembly GCF_947247035.1). Lineage (NCBI taxonomy): Eukaryota > Metazoa > Chordata > Lepidosauria > Squamata > Viperidae > Vipera > Vipera ursinii. The sequence continues at coordinate 157,569,070 of NC_139516.1, read as the reverse complement.
TGGACAAACACTGGGCTGCGGCATGCCAGCAACCAGGCCACACAAACAAGTGAAGCCCTATCCATGGGATGCAGGCAGCACACAAAACCACGCCCCCTCTTATCTGTGAAAAATCTTTCTCCATAGAACTGGTCCCTGGTGCCCAAAATGTTGGGGTTCTCTGTCCTACTGGAAATACCAATAGCGCCAATTTTGTATAGTGGTACCAGGCTAGAAATCGGGGAGTATGAATTCTAGTTCTGCCTTAGCCAACTGGGTAATTTTGGGCTATCCATGCTCTCTCAGCCCTAGGAAGCAAGATTCTGAAATCTTGCTAATAAAAATGCAATGTCTTGTCCCTACTGTTGCCAGGAGTTAAATAATGACTTAAGGGGACATTTTTAATAAATGGAAACACCAGTTTATAATAACAATAATAACAGCACAATAAACATGACAACATGATGGATTCTGAGTTGGATGTTACTTTTCAGAATATGTATTGACAGCATACAGATTAAGCATCTTTATTTTTTGAGAAGCCAAGTTATTTGTAGCATAAGCTCAGCCTTTAAATTGTTGGTTATGACTTTCAGAGTGGAGCCAGGCTATTTCAGGAAAGGCCTTCCCCAAATAATTTATTCCTATGAATTAGTGTCATGTTCTTGATCAGGAGAGTTTTGTTTTCCATTCTAGCTCTTTCTGGATTTATGTTGGATAGGCTAGGTCAGACAGGGCAAGTTGAAGAAACAGCACAATCAAATCCCCATCCTTTTTGTACATGCGTGCAAAAGTGATACACATTCACAGCCACTATCTTGATGGGGTTTTTCCCCCTCCCCTCTTCTGCTGCCTGTTGATACTGTTGATTACTGAAGGAAATATAAGATCATTTTCAATTATTCACTTTCCCTGTAAAGTTCCTGAAAATATCTAATCTGGAAGGTGGGAACACTTGATACAATGTGGGAGATGGCTTTATAATATCCCAAGGACAAAGGAAAGTGATGAAAATTCCTCTTTCTTCTTTGTTCAAATGGCAGGCTATCTGAATCCCAACCAATTTCTTATCAAGGAAGGCTTCCACTTACTGTATGCAAATTCTTTACCTCACTTAAATAAAATAAACACTGATTTTTACACTCTCTCTCTCTCTCTCTCTCTCTCTCTTTCTCTTTCTCTCTCTCTCTCTCTCTCTCTCTCTCTCTCCCCCTTATAAAATCTCTTTACAGTTTAATTTCAACCATTATAAAGTTACCATAGAAAGCTTAAAGGATTTCCATTTTCATCTCAAAAGAAACACATTTTGTTTTACAGTATGTACAAACTAGAGGATTTGTAGAAAATGTCATTCTTAGTCTTCTGTAACGAAGTAAATAATGAAGTTGCATTGAGATGAACATAAATTGAGAACAATTAAATACACATTACATCGTTCAGCCCGACTGTAGTACAAGGGGGTAATGAATGTAAGGACACTTTCAAAAACTGAGCAAAAAGAATACAACCAGTTTATCATGCCTCATAAACTGAGTTTCAGTTTTAAGCTGTAACAATAATTTAAAGTATAAGACTTCTAATGAACAGCCAGGGGAAGATTTTATTATTCAAAGAGAAGTTAGAGATTATTTATGATTCTGTGAGAAAAGGAGAGAACCACTTTTTCAAAAAAAAAAGTTTTAATATTGGATGTATATAAGGGTATGAATTATGTAAATGTACTTATAGGGTATGTGAACTGGAACACAAATTTTGCTGCCAGTGTAAATGGTAGATTTGCTTAGTATTCAGATATTTGCACTATGATAAAATCTTTCCTCTGTTATCCATGACCCTACTTCCTCCCTTCTTTCTTTCCTTCCTTCTTTCTTTTTTTTCTGATCCTAGTCACTAATTTATTGAATAGCCATGTCTTTAGAAGTTTTAAAATTTTTATTCAAGCTCTGCTATTTTCCTTTTCCCACATACAGTGACTTATTTACCAAAAACAGCAAATTTTCCAGTAACTACCACTCACAATGCTCCATTATACTCTACTACAGCAGCTCAAAAATGCCCAATAACACATTGTCTCTGCCTCAGCTCTTTGACTCAGCTGTTCACCTTATAGAGAAGGGAAGGTGTCTATATGAAATTCATATATTTTGAAACTACATGACAGGGACAAGCTCCCATGATGGATAATTGGGAAGCATCCTGCCACAATCTCCACAGGAATTCAGATTTCCATAATCAGGTATATCTTTCGACTTTGGTTAGTGAAGCTGGAGGGAATCCCTTATCCTAGCACATGAACTGTGTTTTTTAAGCTTGAAAAAACCTTTTTTTTTTAACCTTGAAAAAGGCATCTTTCCAATCATCTGATTTGGAAAATAGCCATTAAAAAAATCATTCCAAAATATTTTGAAAATTGCAGTATTTACAGTTGCAGAGCCATCAGGCTGAAAGCTGCAATTGCCCTTTGATTTATATATTGGGAGCTGTACAAAGCAAAGGGAGGCCAAGATAAAAATGCAATGTAATGTATAATGTCTTCTAATTTAATTAACATTTAATCTAATCGCAATTCGTATGACTGTTGCTTAAGTCTCTCTGTGTTCATATTAAAAATTATATTTTGGTGGGTTTTTGTATGTAGAAATCCACAGGATCTCCCTGCTTTTGTCAAATGGAGGGTTGCAGCATTGTGCTGTAACTTCCTCCCTTTCCATACCTGTATGAAAAGCAGTAATCTATTGCAACACCATGATGATCTGTCATAATTTTGATTTCCCCCCTCTGGATACAACTGATTTTATGGGCTTAATGGATCACAGAGAAGCCTGACAGTATACAGCATGTCTCTCTGAAAATATGAATTAAGAAAGCAAGCTATGTTATTCTGTTATCACTTTCCTTTTCATCTCCTCAAAAAAGAGAATCTTCCAGATGAAAAAAGGACAGTAAAAGTAATGGGTAAAAGAGAATTTTATTTTGTTTCTTCATATGATAATACAAGAGGGTGTTTCTCCCTCTCTGCTATATCATAACTTCAAAAGAAAGTGCCTATTTTGTTCTGTAGTAACTAATCAATAATTTTGCAAGCAAATATTGTTTATTCAATATTCTGAAATATTTTGTCACTGCTCCCCCTATTATATGGATCATCTATGCTAAGAATAATTCATGTTGCTGTTACAAGACAAATTTAATTAATGAGATCTGACTGTGCAACATTAACTTTCATTTCATGTAGATTCTTCTTTATTTGTATTGTTTGGTTAAAAATGCTGTTGTTTTAATACCTGCATTTGGAAATATTTACACTAACAAAGCAATGTTTTCACTGGAGGAGCACAGAGCATGATCCCATTCATCCCACTTACTGGTGAAATATAGCTAATGAAATGGGACATGAAAATATGAAATGCAACTAGGCAAGCCACAGCTTGGTTATTGTACAGGGCGCTAATAAACTCAGTTTGGGGCAAATTGTCTTGTTCCATATAGTGTTTCACACTACACAGTTGGTTCTAGGGTAACATTTGTATAAATTGGATATAACAAAAGCAGTGATAATGACTGATTTGTGTCTCTGAAACCCATGGAGATTTCTGAATAAAATACCTGAAGGACACCTATCGTGATTAATGCATTAACACTATGTGTTAACTAATAACAGCCACAAAAACAGGTTTATTGCTTAATACTTTTAAAATGAAAATTGTACGGCTATAGTGCTTGAAAGCTATCTTTATGCTCAGAGTAGGAGAAAAACAAATAGTAATTTAGCTATATCCCTCTAAATTCAGGGAGAATGAGACAAATAGATGAACTTTTCTACACTTTTACTGTTGTTTTGATATCACAAGCAAATCTGAGGTGTTTGGTTCCAAAGTGACATAGAAAAAATAGGACATTGCAAATCATAAAGGCTGAATTCATAGATCACACTTGAGATCTCTTTACATATACTTTTGTAAATCAGAAGTTAAGTTTCAGTTTGGTGTGGGAATTCAGCTCAACCAAATGTGATTTTATTCATGTCTAATCACTGGTTTGGTGCAATATAGTCAATGAATGTGCTGTGCAAGGCTTTACAAAGGTTGTGCAAGACTGACATTACAGTGATTTATGCCTAGTTTAACTTAATTATATGATGCTACCTAAATAGAAAAAATGTAATCACTGGCATAATTTTCAAACAGATCGTATAAAAGTTAATCCTAATGGAAAACAGTACATTCAAAAAGACAATATAAAGGAATTGTAACTGATCAAATAGTTTCAAAAAGGTATGATATTTTATATAAATGTCTATGTGTGATGTCCATTTTAATGTCATCAGCTACAATGTTTGTGTTATTCTTTTAATGCAAAAGTAGCTTACTTTTTGTATTAATGTAATAAGATCACATTCCATCTCCATAAAGCAGCTTATCATGCATGCAAAGACCTTTATGTACTATAATAAATTTTGAACTGAATTCTATATTACAAGTATGATTTAAAAGTTCAGTGAAGGTTGCCACTGAGGATGAAATGTGTTAGCAACCTAACCTTTGTAGTTTGACTCATATGCATTATTTCTTAATGTACTGTACTTAAATTAAAGCTGTAAATGAATAAATGTTTTACAGCAGTGGTCATTATATTCCCAGAATATTTTAAGCGGGGTTCCCACTGCACATTTACAATGGATCTGTATAATAAATATTCTCCCTAAAGAAATAAAAAATGGGAAGCCATCATATTAAAGCAACATTTATATGGAATTACATCAGCTTTAAAAAGATGCATGTGCATTTCTCATATTTATCTCATCCTCAACTCAAGCAAACATCAGAATGGGGAAGCTCAAGCAAAGTTAACCTTCTGGTTTAAATCAGTGGGATAAACTTCTAGAAGCCCTTTTAGCTGCAGCTCATGGGGTCATTTGCACTTGCAATAGAAATCCTTTCTTTGACAAATGGATCTGAACCTTGCAGCTTACCCCCATTTGCAGTTTAAAGATTCAGTTGTGCAGGACAGCTCAATCACTAGGCAAAATGAAATTAGCACTCCTGACTGCTGATTCTGGGTGATACAGAAGGAAGCAGACTGACAGGTAATTAGTTAGTTATGGCATTTTTATTGCCTAGGATAAGAAAATATACTTATGGGATGTTCCATCTCATATGACAATATAACTTGCCTCATTATGGACATAATGAAATGAGGGGTGAATTGACATAGTGTAGCATTTAAGCAGCAAGAATCTTTAGCCAGTCCTTAAATAGGAGCCAAAAGAAAGAGACTGGTTATTTTTATATAATTTAAAGGTTACATACTTTTGATCAACTTTTGATCAAAGAAACATCTAGTGCAAGCTTTCTGACATTGCATTTCCATTCTGCTAGAATTATCATTAGGTCTTGTGCAGAGTATATCGGGCAGCAAATGTTTTCCTGCAGTTTCAATCATTCGCAGCATCTTTGGCATCGTCCCAAGGGACATTAATAATCTTAAAATATTCCTTAAAGGTTTGCCGCCAGGTTTTTTTTGAGATCAGCCTCAGTTTTTTCTTTCCACCAGAAGGATACAAAGTAGTGTAATTTTTGGATGCCAGTCTTTAGGCATATCTAAGATATGGCCAACAAGCCACATTCAATGTACATTCAATAAATTCTGGTAGAATAGAGCTTATTATGTGTCTGTAGGACATAGTGCGAGAAGGGAAAAAATCAAGAATTTTGGCAACCTAAATTTATCAATTTCATTGAGGCAAGAATAGGAATATGGACAGATGGGGCTTCCGGTTTGCCAAGCCATCCAACATGGACGTCTGGAGGACGGCTCTCGTCTTCCACATCCAGTTTTGCATCGCTGGGGGGTCCTAAAAGGGCCAAAGAGTCACCCTGGAGGGGCAACCAGCAAGAAGGGGCTTTTGCAGAAATGCAGGGGAGCCGCAAACCCCCCCCATTAGTGCCTGCATTCCCTTCGAATCGGCGGATGAAAGACCAGCCATAGTAATATGGCCAGTTACTAGGCTGCAGACAGCCAAAGTCAAACTTACCACCAGGCAACATTAAACCAGCGTGGAAGAGACGGGGGTAAAATTCCTCTCTTATACCTTAATCTTCTTCTTTTCACCTAAATAAGCTGCTAAGTACCTTCCCCCCTGTGGAGAGGGAGTGGGAAATTCAACCCTCCTTTCAAATAAGCGGCGAGCAAGCTCTGGGGTGTTTTAAAAAAACATTGAAAAAAGAAATGGACTAAAAGAAAAGAACTTTCAAAGCACTTGGGGGACACCCAGTGGCTAAACCTGAAATTGCAATCTGACTTTCTCTTTAAAAAAATCAAGAAAATATTTAAGAAAAACAAGATAAGATTAACCTTGAACACCAGATGTGAAACTTCACCACAGAAGAGTTTCAAAAACAAATCTATGCTATGTGGGAAATAACTTACCAAACATATCAGTTCCTTTTTACAGCTGGAGATGAAATAAGAGCTTTTGGAAAAGAATTAGAAAGCATCTTGAAGAAACAAACTCAAACTGTGACTACAACTAATATTTTATCGGGACAGAACTTAACAGAAGAAATTGAACAATCAAATACATTGGCAGAAGAATTAACTATTCAACAAACACAGACTTTTGAAGACCATAATGGGAAACAGATGGAAAAAAATTTATTCAGTCCAGGACAATTATATCAGGAGGTGAGAATAATGAGAAGATTTGGCACTGTTAACAGACTCCTCAATCCTTCAAAAATGGAGACTGGAGGGCTACTTCAATATGATATAACAACACAATAATGCTTTGATGACCCTGAGGCAAAGAAGCAAAAATGACATAGCAAAGGAAGAAAGCAAGAATAAGATTGCAGAAATATGGACATCCTTAAGAGGTCTGAAATAGATAATACCAAAATAGACAGGATTGTACTTGGATTACGAGAGATTGTTTTGATGAGTAGATAAAAATACTGACTAATTTAAAAAAAACAGATGTATGAATACTAACATTGAAATATTGAGCTCTTTAAATGACATGGATTAAGATGTATATATTTATTTATTTATTATATGTGTATATATGTTAAGAATGATAAAATGTAACTAATATACTTGGATGTAGTGACATGAAAGGATGGGTATTAAATGCTGAAACAGAAGAAATTTTGGTTAATTTTTAATATGTGGAAAATATAAATGAGAAATAAGAATATTATATTGTCCTCCTCCTCTTTCTCCTCCTTGCAATTGGTATCCTAATGACTACCATTCTAATATTGTATTACTAACATTGATATGGAAATGAGATAAATAAGAAGTGTATTTACATTACTAGGTATCAGAGAAAATTGTGTAAAGGGAAAGGAGGTTATTTAGCAATATGAAAATGAGAAACTTAAAATGTTTAATTTTAATATCAATGTAAAATTAAAGCTGGAAAAATATGTAAGGTGTTTGATGTTTTAAAGATGGAATGTTAAAATATAAAACATACCAAAGTATTGACAAATATAAGAAAACTATTAAATGACTGATGGATAGCAATGAGAAGTATGTTAATTTAGATAAGAAATAATATGCATTAAAGGAAACAAGAGAGAGGAAGTATTGGTTACAACAATTTGGAGATTTGTAATAATATGTATTTGTCTGAAATGGAACTATTGTAACCCAGACACCATGTTGCTTTTTAAAGATACTATTGTAATATTGGAAAACTAATTTTAAAAAAGGGGGGGGGAAGGAATATGGACAGATGGATGAAGACAGTGAACACTTATGAATGTTATGCATGCGTAGCTTTTCTTGAAAGCACTGTTGGCAATGGGACCCTGCTGTTTGTTGTAAGCTCAGTGGTTACCTCTGAATGATTTAAATCACTAAAAAAAGAACTTCTGCCTTATGTTGGTCCTATTTTGCCAGAATTCAGATGGTAACAAAACAATGTAAATTATATATTTCACTATAACCTGACCCTTCCAGGATATCACAAGAGGCTATATTTTATCTGACTTGAACGGCCATCCTACATTCCCTAGTTAAGAACAAAAGAATATGTTGAATAAAGGAATATCAGGAAGCGCTAAAGACCTTAGACAAGGGGTGTCAAACTGCCGGCCCGCAGGCCGGATGCATCATCAGGAAGCCACACCCACCCCATTGCCCGCAATGGGGAAAAAAGCTCTGATATGTTGCGTGATGTCATGTGACATTGTGAGTTTGACCTGTCTGCCTTAGAGATTCCTGCTGAAAAGCCTGCACGCCTTACAGATAAGCAGTTGTTGGGCAGGGGCTGATGGCTAATATGTTTTAAATTTTTTGGTAACATCTAACCAGGCATTGTTTCTTCTTTAGAACTCTGTCCTGTTCTCTCTTTTCTCATCTCATTCAGTTGTTTGATCATAGCTGTTGTTTCTTCCAGGACCTCAAATTGGTTTAAATAGCACTTTGTCCCTCCAAACTTCATTTCCAACCAGTTTGGTCCATGTGAGAATAGAATGTACATGTAGATAGAGGCAGCGGTGGGATTCAAATATGCGAACAACTGGTTTTCTGTGTGGACACCACTTCCGAAAGTCCATTCTGCACCTGGGCAACAAAAAGTTAGCTACCAGTTCTGCCGAAGTGGTGCGAACTGGCTGAATCCCACCACTGGATAGAGCTCAATTGACTTTATAAAAGGAGTATCTTATTCTACAGGCAGCACATTTTAAGTAATATATGTTAATTCATTTTATTTGGGTATGCCTCCAGGGAGGTAGGAATATACACAAAAAAATAGATGCATTTTATAAAAAAATGGTTTTAGCTGGAGTTGGCAAACTTCTGTTATGTTATGCAAAGTGTTATGCAGGATTTTTCCCCCCTCTGCTGCCCCCCCCTAGTCCTGGTCTACACTTGTTTCCTATCTTTTTTTGGAAAACTATCTTACATTTGAGGTTAAGTAAATAATAAATGTGTTTACTAAGGTTAAAAAGGTTTTCCAGCAATTACATGATGCCTTTTTCAAGCAATGTCTGAAAATGATAGATTGCAGAGAAATGTTTATGTTAGCAAAACACTTTTAAAAGCACTGTGATTTTGTGGGCAAAGCAGATTTGGAACTTCTTCCAAGAAATATCAATACTTTATTCTCTTGATTTATGGAAATTGTTATCGGTATAAGTCTGTGTTTTTTGACCATGTGCTCTGGTGTAGTCCTACCAAAGTAGTAGTTGGTCTATGCTTCATTTGTTCAACTAATTTAATTTAACCAGCTCTTCTCTGTTTTGTTGACTATAGTCTCTGGGAAGTTGGACTGAGATCATATACATTTGCATTTAGAAATCCAACTGCATTTTATAAGGCAGTAATTTTTATTCTGGTGGAATTTCAAAACATTTCTTTCTAGTCAATTAAAAAGTAAATAGTTAGCCATTTCTAGAAAAATATGTAAGTTAGATTTTCAAACCCCATAGTACTGTAATATGTCGTATATTATATAATATATAAGCCACTTTCCATTATATAGCTGCTGAAGGAAAAGTCTTCATCATGGTTCAGTCCAAGACAGGAATAAACAAAATAGTGACTGCTTTAGAAAGAAGGTTGCATTTTATTGAAGAGGAGAGCCAGGCAGAAAGATGGCTCTGGAAGAAAAGAGAGAGAGCACATGTAGGAAGTGAGTTTTTATACCTTCTTGAGCCTTTTGTTTGGAATTGTTCCTGTGGCATGAACTTTGACCTGAGTCTGAGTGTGCCTTTCTAGTATTCTGATGGTGGTGGGTTAATCCTATTACGTCCCAAAGGTCAATCCTGCTTCCCTGTGGCTGTGGCTGATGAATCTTAGATTTTTGGTGTGAGGGATTGTTGATTCTAGGCAGGCCTTTTTTTCTCATAGAACACTCAGAATGGCATTCCGGCACCTTTTTTTTTTTTTTTTGCTCCCTCTATTGGCTTTCGAAAAGCTATTGCAGGAGTAGGCAATCTTGGCTCTTTTTTATGACTCATGGACTTCAACTCCCAGAAATCCTGAGCCAGCCATGCTGAGGGGAAAGGGAGAGGTTTCCAAGCTGAGCCATGCTGGCTCAGGAATTCTGGGAGTTGAAGTCCTTGAGTCATAAAAGAGCCAAGGTTGCCTACCCTGCACTAGAGGAGGACATTAAAATTATTTACAGGGTTACTACTTTAGGAACTAAACTTTTAGAATCTAAAACAGCTAATTCAAAAAAGCCAACAGGAAAGAACCTCACATTTTTCATCTGCTTCTGTCTTTTGGAAGGTAAAATTAGATAACAAAATAATCTATTTCCTATGTTAACATCTCTGCAATGAAAGCAATAAAGGTAACAGGAAAGAAATGAGAAACATTTTTCTTAATGTAATATGTCTAATTTAGCTGATGCTAGAAAAAAATAGTATCTTTTGTACATACTCTTGAAAACTATTTTAAATCTAACCATCTATTGCAACTAAACCACTTTAAATTAAACAATTCTTAAGAATGAAATATTCTTAATTTGGACTTTACTTTTACTGTTTGGACTGTTGTGTGTTTTGAAAAATGGATTATTTAGAATCTAGTTAGGTTGCACTTCGGTCTTTAAATAACTAACCTAGTATATACATAACAATATATGATGTTTTCCATGATGAGCTTAACATCAATAACAACATTTATTAAAAAGGCTAAATAATGACTTCCGGTGGCTGCGCGGCGCCGGAGACAGCCTTTTCAGGCTGCCCGCGGCTCAGCTGAGTAATTTTCACCCGAAACAGCACCGATCAGCTGTTTGGGTGAATTTGAAGCCCCTCCTCGGGAGAAGAGGAGGGGGTGAGGCCCCAGGTACGGGTCGAGTTCTCCAGGGCCGCCTGAGCTTGTAGCTTGGGCGGCTGAAGGATCGAACTCCCCCGTAGCCTGGGTCGCTCCCAGCTGGTCAGCGTCTCTGCTCCGGATTTCTTGGAGCAGAGCCAGGCGTTTGCGACCACCCCTGCCTGAAGGAAGGACTATGGAATAAAAGGAGCAGGCAGAGCGGTACAAGAGGAAAAGGTGAAGAGGATTATTATATTTTACTCTCGAGCTTGATGGACTTTTTAAACTTAAAGTGAAAGTGCGTCACAAGTGAAAGTAAAAGATGGCGGCTAAACCTCCTTCAAAAACTCTTCGGAGTGCTGGAACTTCTCCGGTACAACAGACATCGTTGCAAGCCTTGCTTCCTCCTGCTGCATTGACATCGAAAGATTTAGAAGATGCCCTTGAAAAGCATGCCCAGGTAATTTTAGTAACATTGAGTGATAAACTGGCGAAAATGGAGGAGAGAATAGATGAGAGGATGGAAGAGAAATTTAGTGCGATGAGGGTAGACATTCTGTCTACAGTGGAAAGTGTGGCTGAATGTGTACAAGGCCTGGAAGAAAAAGTGGAAGATTTGACTCAAAAAAATGCTGTACTAGAAGTTAAGGTATTGGAGAATGAAGACAAAGCGGACAGAGAGTTAAGCCTTCTTCAGTTTTACCAGATGCAGTATGCTATTAGAATTAGGGGCTTAAAAGAAAATATTAAAGAAGATTTAAAGCAGCTGATTTCTGAAGCCCTGGAAGCAGTACTGGGTCAGCCAGCATCTGAAATAAAAGCATGTATGGATAAAGTTTTTCGTGTAAACTCATGGATTGCCAGACAGAGGAAGCTACCCAGAGATGTGGTGGTTTATTTTACAAAAAGAGAAATTAGAGATGAAGTTATTCAAGCTGTCTATGATACTAAAGTAGTGGTTGCTGACCAAGAAGTTTTGGTTTTAAAGGAAATCCCTCCAAAGATCTTAAGGAGAAGAAAGGACTTTGCATTTCTGGTGCAGGAACTTAAACAACGTGACATAAGGTTCAGATGGGAGATTCCAGTAGGGCTGGTGGTAATGCATGAAGGTAAAAGATACCGTCTGGTTACTGTGGCACAGGCGCGTGAATTCTACAATAATGTTTTAAAAGCAACTCCACTATCACTTCTGGAAGCAGCAAAGGGATCTGGAGAAGGGAAACCTCAAGAGGCTGAAGATGGACAGACAGAGGAGAATGGTGCAGGAGTGGATCAAACTATAACTTTGTTGGCTGACGCTGGAGAGCAGAGGGTGACGCGTGCTGCTTTAAAAAGAGCAAAACAAGTAAAAGAACAAGACCAGCAGAAGTTTTTGGAATCTTCAAAGCGCACTTACAGCGAGGCAGTGGGAGGAGCGCGGCCTAAAGACGGCAAGGCCATTGGTGAGGTGCTCCAAAAGCTTCGGGGCAATAAGAATGGCGACTAAATTTTTGACTTGGAATGTTAATGGATTGAACTCGCCTCAGAAGAGAAAGAAAGTTTTTTTATATTTAAAACAATTTAAGACTGATGTTATATGTTTGCAAGAAACGCATATTAGGGCTATGGACCAAAAGCTTTTATTGAACTCAAGACTGGGTACGCACTTTGTTGCCTCTACAATGAATAAGAAAAATGGAGTGGTTGTTTATATTAAAAGTGCCATAACAGCGGACTTAATTGAAGCAGACAAGCATGAAAGATACGTAATGATAGACTTGTTGCTAGAAGGCAAAAAAACGCTTTTAGTTGGACTGTATGCCCCTAATCAACAACAACAACAGGCTGACTTTTTTAGTTTACTTCATACAAAGCTTACCCAGTTGGATTACAAATCGTTTATTTTTATGGGGGATTGGAATGGTGTACTGGACGTACAGATGGACAAGGCTGGCTTTTTTAAGCGTATTCCGTGTCATGCCAGATTGCCAAAGTCTTTTTTTGAAATGAAGGATGATTTGGAATTGCGAGATATTTGGCGTGACATACACCCGCATGAAAAGGATTATACTTTTTTTCTGATAGACATCAATCTTTTTCTAGGATTGATTTTATTTTGCTGACTAATGATTTTTTTTCTAGGATTAAAAAGGTGAAGATTTGTGCAAGAGCTATTTCTGACCATAGCCCAGTATGGTTAGAGATTAATAAGGATAATAGAGATAGGCGCTCGTGGCGCGTAAATGAGAATTTGTTTAGAAACCAGAAAAATGTTGAAGAGTGTAAACAGCGAATGAAGGATTTTTTTGAACTTAATATGAATAAGGATACCTCTATGGATATGGTCTGGGATGCTAGCAAGGCCTATATGAGAGGAGTGTTGATATATATGAACAATAAACATAGACGTATTTTGGAAGCTAGAAGGAAAGAATTGGAGAATGAAATTAAGGAAAAAGAGAATGCTTTGATTCTGAATCCATTGGATGTGAAGACTAAGGAGGCTATTAAGCTATTAAGAGGACAATTTGATAAATTAATGGCTGATCAAGTGGCAACCAATTTGAGGTTTGCCAGGCATAATACTTTTTGCAATGCTAATAAGCCAGGTAGATGGCTAGCTTATAGACTAAGGAAAAAGCAGAGGGCCTCTAACATAGACAAAATTGAACACAAGGGAAAAATGGTGTTTCAACAGGATTTTATTAAGAAAGCCTTTGTGGATTTTTATTCTAAATTATATGCTAAGGAGAAGATTAATGAAAAAGACATTGATGAATATTTGGAGAATGCTAGCATCCCGGTGCTTACACAAGTACAAAAAGAGGAGATTAATCAACTGATTACAGAAGAAGAAATACTTACAGTAATTAAGGAACTGAAGGTAGATAAAGCGCCAGGTACAGATGGTTTGACGGCGGCCTACTACAAAAATTTACAATTAGAGATGGTTAAACCGTTAAAGGAACTGTTCCAGACAATCCAGCGAGGGGGAAAGGTGCCTCCATCTTGGAGAACTGCCTTTATCTCTTTGATTCCGAAGGAAGACCAAGATGCTACTCAAGTAAAAAACTATAGACCGATATCACTATTAAATACAGACTATAAGATATTTGCTAAGGTGTTGGCTAATAGATTGATGAGGGTTCTGCAACGGGTGATTCATGGGGATCAAACTGGGTTTATTAGTGGTAGGCAAATGAAAAATAACGTGAGGCATATAGTAGATGTGTTGGAATTTTTGGAAAGAAACAACCAGATCCCTGCGGTGCTAATTTTTTTAGATGCTGAAAAAGCTTTTGATCAATTGGATTGGCAATTTTTGATGAAAGTTTTAGACAAAATGAATTTTGGGGATAAATTTTTGCAACCAATCAGGGCATTATATCAAAAACAAACAGCCCGAATAATAGTTAACAATAGTCTGACAGAAGTATGTAATATTGAGAAGGGCACAAGGCAAGGGTGTCCGTTATCGCCCTTGTTATTTGTGTTAACATTGGAGATATTATTGGTAAAAATACGAAATTCGGAAAGAATTAAGGGTATACAGATTAGAGATCAGGATTATAGATTGAGAGCGTTCGCAGACGATCTGGTTGTTACAGTGACCCAGCCGGAGAGCTCTGTTGTGGACCTGATGGAGATAATAATGCAATATGGGAAGGTTTCTGGATTTAAAGTTAATGTACAGAAAACTAAAATTTTGGCTAAAAACATGACAGCATCGCAAAAGGCCCTTTTAGAAGGGTTAACTGGATTTGAGATTGTCAAAAGGGTTAAATATTTGGGGGTGTTTTTGTCGCCCTCTAATACAAAATTATATAAAAATAACTATGAAAAATTATGGGGAAATATCTAAAAAGAAATGGAGAGGGGAAAAACTGCAATTGTCTTTGTTGGGGCGAATAGCAGCAGTAAAAATGAATGTCCTGCCTAAATTTTTATTTTTATTTCAAATGATACCGGTTCTTAAGAAAGATTCCAATTTGGAGGAAATAAATTTGTTTGGGCAGGGAAAAGGCCACGAGTTAAACTTAAGTTTATGCAGGATACTCGTGAAAGAGGTGGTCTTAAAATGCCTAACTTTAAATTATATTATGAAGCTGCTGCGTTAGCAGGTATAAGTGATTGGATTAATTTGACACAAGAGAGATTATTAAATCTTGAGGGCCACGACTTGCTGTTTGGCTGGCATGCATATTTGTTGTATGATAAGAAGGTAGATAATGTGTTTAGAGTGCATATTTTAAGACAGGCTTTGCTGAGAGTTTGGAAGAAGTACAGACATAAGTTAGATTGTAAGATACCATTGTGGGCAATTCCAAAACACGCAATAGAAAATATACATGCTGGTTTCAAACATGATGTGACTACGTACAAGGAGATTTTAAGCTTGGAAAGAAATGTTTGGTGTTTGAAGCCATATAGTCTCTTGCGAGACGAGAAGATTGTTCAAAATTGGTTTCAATATACTCAGCTACAGGCCAGGTGGAAAGAAGATCAGAAAAATGGTTTTACAATGACTGATGAAAATCTGATGAAGCAAATTAGAAATCAGGGACCAGCACATATTAAACGGATATATCTTGCATTGATAGAGATTGATTCAGAAACAGAACTCGTTAAGGATTGTATGATAAAATGGGCCCAAAACATCCAGGAAGTTATCACAATGGACACGTGGGAAAAGATTTGGGTGAGGAACGTAAAATTTACACAAGCTCAAAACTTAAGAGAGAACTTTTATAAAATGTTTTATAGATGGCATTTAGATCCTAAAAAGCTTGCAAGTATGTATCCGAACTATCAGCCAAAATGCTGGAGATGTGGAGATGAAGATGCAACATATTTTCATGTATGGTGGACTTGTAAAAAGATCAAGGTTTTTTGGATAAAAATTTGGTGGAATATGCAGAAGATTTTTAAGCAAAGGATAAAGTTTTGTCCGCAACTCTTTTTGTTGGGAATAATTACGGATGCTACGGTTGTGGACACTAAGTTGATCTTAAATTTAATTACGGCAGCAAGACTTTTGATAGGTCAGTATTGGAAGAAAGAGGAACTGCCGACCATAGAAGAGTGGACTTTAAAGGTCTCCGACCTGGCAGAGATGGCGAAGATTTCGGCCTATTTGAAAGATCACTCGCAAGAACGTTATATTATGGAATGGAGAAAATGGATTGAGTTTATCCAGAACAAGTATAGGGTTAAGAAGTTTCATGTAGCATTTGAATAAGTCTTCTTTCTTTTTTTCTTTTTCTATTTTAGTTTCTTTATATATATTTAATATTACTAAGGTTTGTCTTATCCTATATAAGCTAGAGAGTGATGGATTTTAGAGTTTATGGTTGTTAGTATATGGTTGTTTATGATTGTTTTTTTTAATATATACCTTGTATTTAGCTCTGGGAAGTCGGGGGGGAGGGGGGGAGGGGGGAGAGGTAGGGGGGGAGGGAGGAGGGAGGGGGAGGGGGGATTCTTAAAGAAAAATTGTATGTTAAAACTTTTCAATAAAAAAAAGGCTAAATAATTTCTGGTGGTATTATCTGTACATTACAATTTTGTTTAATCACAATCTTTCACTTTTCACATTCTGGACAAGCAGTGGTCATGTATCCTAGCAAAAGATGTTACATATGTGCATAAGCGTAGTCAGTAGCATATGCCTTTTTAAAAATATCAAACATGCAAAGAAACAAAAATAAGTCCAAAATATCTGTATTACATCCAGAAATGCCAACATTTCAACCAATATTTCTCATCCATAACTATGGCACCCTAAGGATACCTGCATACATGCAAATGCTTCTCTGGGATCAGTAACGCAGCAGGGATTGCTTTTTCCTTCCAGTAACAGATTGCTTGGAAATACCAAACATGGCCTTAAGAATTCCAATGTTTGTTACAATTTTTTCTGGATGTGGTTGGAAAGAGGCCTAGAAATGCCAGCACAAATACATCACACTTGATGAACGTCCACACAGAACTAATTACAATCTTCAATTATATGTGATATATCTAAAATGAGATGTCTCAACTGCAACTTGCAAACCATTCCGTTTTGCGGCAAAACAATCCAGGACAAGCTGATCAGCAGAGCTTAGAGAGGACTCATTAACACAATTTTGGGGAAGGAAAGAAACAGAAGGACAGTTTAACCTCTTCCAGTTGATGTTATGTTATGTAACATCTTCTGGGAGTTGAAGTCCACGAGTCATAAAAGAGCCAAGGTTGCCTATGCCTGGCCTATTGGCTTTCAAAAGCCAATAGGAATTGCTGCTGAGTGCACCAAAAGACCCGGCCGGGAAACATTGCACAGGCAAGTTGTCTGCAGAGAAGGCAGGAACTTTGCACCCCTCCCTGCTGCCCAACTACACCATCTTAACTAGGTAGGTAAGATATTATTTGCAAATAGGATGGCAATAAACAATTTAGGCTGCATTTACATCAGGGCTTTTCAACCTTTTCAGAAATTGTACCACTTTTAGGACATGACAATATTCAAGCACCACCAGTGCTTAACAAGGTGTCAAAAACTTGATGACTAAAAAACAAGGGGGGTATTTTGGGTTTCATTGGTTAGATTCATTTATTGTTATAGTTATTATAGTTTATAATATTATAGAAAAGCAAAATGTTGAGGTTCAGTGTTAATGCTTCCTTCTACTCCTGTAACAGAGGAAGTCAAAAGTCAGTGCCTTTTCTTTTTCCCTTCTCCCCCTCACTTTTCCCTTTTTCTCTCACCCTTCGCTCACAAAAGCCCCCCCACTCACTCACACTTTGCTCACAAAAGCCTCCAGTCATTCTCACTCACTCCTCCGTCTCTTTCAAAGGCCCCTCGTTCAGTCTCTCCCCCACTCACTCCATCTCTTTCAAAGCCACTCGCTCACTTACTGCCCCAATGCTTCCAAACACCATTTGCTCCTTCACTCACTCACTTACTGCCCCATCACTTCCAAATGCTTCCAAATGCCACTTGCTCACTCACTCACTGCATTTGGAAGTGAGGGGGCAGTAAATGAACAAGTGCTGGTGCCGGAGGCCATCAGCTGTTTGGTGCTGGAGACCACTGCCATGAGGAACACAGCTCTCAGTCGGGGTTCGGAGCAGCTCTGGGTGGGGGTTCAGCACGGGCCGCGGCATGGCAACTGTGGGGAAGGGAATCTTTGCAGCATGTGGCTCAGAGCTGCAGGGGCGGGGGTGCAAAGGATGGGCGGCAACGCCGTAGTAAGACACTGGCATCGCTCCCAGTGATAGCACCTCTGAGTTCCGGCACCTTTTTTTTTAGAAAAAAAAGCACTGATTCTAAGGATCTTTCTTCCTAATCTCAGTTTCCTGACTCCAGCCTTTCTGACAAGATTATTAGATCTGCAATTCTGCAGAGTTGGTTTCTGTTTGGGACAGAGAGACTTGGTGGTGGGGTTGGTTTCTGCTTTTAAAATCCTTTAGGGAAATATATTCTACCTTTTAAATATTTCCAAAAAATATTTCTTTCTTGGGGGGGGGGCTGAATTCCCACACAGCCATACTGAATCTGGGGACCAGATACATCCAGAAGCATAGGGTGTGGTACATGGATGATGGGGAGGCAGAAGGAATTGGGAAGTATAGCCAGGATGCTATTTGAAGTTGATATACATTGATTGTTTCTTATACAGAATCAAGAGAATATGTGGAGAATAAAGCTTTAACTAAATAAATAATATTTAATGACTCACCATGTGAAATAGACACAGAATTTGTAATGTTTTTAAGAAATCAGTATCTTCAAAAGATATAGGCATCAAAGATATCTGATAAATAGGTTTATTATAAATAAAAAAGCCTAAAGTAGTTTTTGCAAAAGAACTCATGTGACTGCTATGTATCAAATGCAAGCCACATTTATACTGAAATAAAGATGGAAAGTATTGAGTGTTTTTCTGCCATTCACAGACTGTGATGTTGGTAATAAAGTAGCCTTGTTTCAGGCTGTTATTTATAACCTTATAATAGCCTCTTACAGTTAGTGAGGTTCTCTGGAGAAAAAAATTCCTTCATCTCTCTTTTCTTACCGTTTAGCACAGGGGTAGGCAACCTTGGTTCTTTTATGATTTGTGGACTTCAACTCCCAGAATTCCTGAGCCAGCCATGCTGAGGGGAAAGGGAGAGGTTTCATAGCTGAGCCATACTGGCTCAGGAATTCTGGGAGTTGAAGTCCACAAGTGATGAAATAGCCAAGGTTGCCTACCCCTGGTTTAGCATGTCTGGTTTAAGAATTTAATGTAATTTTTATGTAATGAGAAATACAAATATATGGCTAATCTGTGCACTTTCCAAGGCAACAATGGAGAAATTATAGGATTAGAATGACAGAAAACACATGTTTAAGTGTAATAAAAATAAAAGATTAAATAGGAATTTTCATTTTTGCTTGTATCTACCTCAGTGGGTTAGGATGCTGAGCTTGTCGATCAGAAGGTCAGCAGTTTGACAGGTTGAATCCCGAGTGCTGCGTAACAGAGTGAGCGCCTGTTACTCGTCCCAGGTTCTGCCAACCTAGCAGTTCGAAAGCATGTAAAAATGCAAGTAAAAAAATAGGGACCACAATGGTGGGAAGGTAACAGCGTTCTGTGTGCCTTTGGCATCTAGTCATGCTGGCCACAAGACCACAGAGACGTCCTCGGACAAGCGCTGGCTCTTTGGTTTTCAAACGGAGATGAGCATCGGCCCCTAGAGTTGGAAACAACTAGCATGCATGTGCGGGGGGACCTTTACCTTTACCTTACCTCAAACAGCTGAATCATAGTTTAATTTCATGAATGGGAGAGACAATATATTCTCAAAGATGAGTTACCTCTGTGATCTCAGGAAAATCTATTTGAATAAAATCTTGCTTTATCCAGATTACACATAAAAAGAGATTGTATTTTTTAATAAACAGCAGGTACCTAATAAAACAAGAAATATAGCAGCATTAGCTTTTTAAAGAGAATTTTTGAAAGCAATAATAGTGTATTCCAAAAAAATATGCATTGGGTATTTACTTTTATATTTCAATGATATATTGATACTTTATTTTTCCATGTTTAAAATAAGCAATGTCCTAAACCAACTAATGTACCTCACTTCCTCAAATGCAATGGTAGATACCAATCTAGCTCTTTCCATACAATTTAATACCTTATCCTTGCTCCGTAGAGCAAAATACATCAGGGAAACCCTGCTTCTTGTAGCAGTTCAAAGATGAATGAATTCAAGGTCTTCAATGTAATCATAATGGTAATTCTAAATTGTGTAGACATTTAAGGTTTTAGATTTCACAGATGAGACTTTTGATAGCTTAAAGTTAAATATTTCCTAATACACAAGGGAACTGAATATTTATCATAGCATTTGATTATGTTTAGGTGCCCTAATACCTCAAATTTAAATTTAAGCATTTTAAAATGGATCAAATATTCAATGTTACCAGAAGGCCATGGCTTTGCAGTTGTACATGTGAAAAATACCCTAGGGATTATTTGTTTGTTAATTTAGAATTCTAAAGGCTGCCCAAGTCTTTTATGACTCTGTATGCAGAATAAAAACCAAGATATAAACACTGAACAAAACAATAAAGAAAGGTGGGTCTCCTGATGGCACAAACATTCACTAAAAGTCTGTAAAGTCATTCACAGAGGGATTCTATATCTCACCCTAGACTAAAGTGCAGAAAAACTGCTGCAGCTTCATGGTTCTTTTGAAAAACAAGATAGGGCCATTCAATTTTTAGCCCACCCATCTTCTCAACAACATTTCTTAAAATGAGTGTCAACACTGCTAACATCGAATGTTATTGCTTGACAAGAGATGAAGAAGTAGCCATTTCATATGTTAAACTTGTGTATTGCTTTAAGAGATTCAGTTTAAAGTTGGGAGGGGGGAAGAAGAGGATTGTACCTTCAAGGCCATCTCTAACTAAAGAAGATAAGACCTTGGTGGGTTTTCTAATGGAAGGGAAACTGAGTCTTTAAATTAATTGGAGAATATGATTAATGACAAAATTAGAAAGGTGGAGAATTGTGTTTTAATATATTGTGCAAGGGGTGGAGATTTCAGATTCCAGCTTCCTTCAAGCAAGCATTTGCTGGTGTATTAGGCTAATAAAGGACTTTTAAGGTAAACAATGCCTCAGAGTCACTTGAAAAGCCCATATGTCAGAAACTTGACAAGGAGAGGTTGGAGACTAAATAAAAATTATCCAAGATTGTTGAATCCAACCTCCTTCAAAGTTGGTGGAATCATTCCCTCATTCACTGCCATCAATCACACTCCCAAAGGCCTTTACTAACCAGGAAAGATCTGGTTGTAATAAACAGATGGATGGCTTAATAGTTCCAAGGACCTTGTCCATTTCTTCAGGATCACAAAATCAATCTCTTCTAAAGCAAGATTGTGCTTTAAAATGACCTTGACCAGATTTTCCAAGTCAAGGTCAACCACTAAAGAGATCTGAGCAACTTTATCCATCAGATATCTAGATTATTCTTCACAGCAGCCCTTGGATCATCTCTTCCCAGCTGGGAATGGGTTATTTTATAAAGGGCTATTGGTTGGCTATCTGGAGATACAATAAAAACAAAAAATAGTTATGTTTTGTTGCTCTTTTTGCCAGGATATAATCCCTAATATATACTCTTACTAAATATGGAGCAGCAATATAATGTAGTTGCAAAAAAAAACAACCCTTAATATGATTTTAGATGGCTTTATCTGAAATATTGTTTCCATATCATAGTAAATAATAATTGTACTTTATTCCATGGATGTCAAATCTTATGAAAATTTCATGAAAATTAAAAAGCTGTCATAATTGTTTGGGGAAGTTTCACTTGGCTTAATGGGCTTAATGTAGATTTTGGGTTTTAAAAAATAAATCACAGAGTTAATTAGTTTTACCATTAACAAATCGTCTCTCCCACCCTTGGCAAATCTCTCAAGGTCATTACATCATTTTGATTTAAGGTGCAAATTCTGCTTACTTCAGTGATATGCCTAAGAGAAAAGGCCTTGTTTATACGTGAGGTTGAAAGACCAATGTGGCGGGCAGTGTTGGAAAGTAAATTGTCATTTGAAAGGAGCAGATACTTCACCAAAATAGATAGGACACACTATTTCATTAAAGTTTTCAGAAGACCTGCAAACAACATTTCCTTCTCCTCTGCTGTAAACAAGTTTGTTTTACATTAGAAATACAGATTTAGGAAAATAGGGAAGAAATAATGCAGGAAAAACTAAATGAAATGTAATGTTTTGGACTTCAGGGCTTGATTTATTTAGCGATTAATGCGCTTCCTGAGACCAGAGTCCTGAATGTAACAGTGTACTGGAGGCATATATTAATGATCTAGTAAAACACCTCCTGTTGTGTCTCATTGCTGGATTTGGAAAGACTGTGGTGTGTTCGCATTCTTTTTTAAAGTCTCTAAAATTATTAAGAATGTGTTGACCTTGAAAAGAGTCCCTAATCAAAAGCAGTTGTTTATACTTGCTTTTAAAATAAACAGTAACTCTAGCCATATAATCTTCTATTTATTTCTGATGAAACACAAGGCTTTTCTATAGCACTGTACAACAAGGTTTTCATTTCTCAGTGAAGAGCTGAAATACATGTTAAAAGTAATGCAATTTTATATTGTTATTTCACAGTTATTAGTATTTTAATGCTGTCAAAAAATTAAGAAATAAACTTTTCAACTGTAATACAACTTTGTTGCAGTTCTAAACGTTTGTCTTACCTTCCACATTATTATTCCACAATATTATACAAGTTAGATGATGTACTTATCTTCGGGTTCCTTTACAAACTGGAGCTACCATTTGCCAATAAATACAGATTAGCATACAGTATTTAAAAAGTAGTTGCTTTTGTAACTTGCATGGCTTCAGCAAGTTAATATGTTCTTGAGAAACACAATGCAAACTAACATGGCTAGTTTGTTGTACCTATCATTCAACAAAGCAAGGCACTTATCAAGATAATAAGACTTAGAAAAAACATAATAACAAACAAATTTTAGAAAGCAGGGCTCTGTGCTCCATATAGCCTCCTCTGTATCCTTAAAATAGTCTTTTTACAATTCTGCTATTTACTGTATATAGCCTCTAAAATAATGAGCTTTAATGTCATGTCTTGATAAATCAGCAGAGTATCACTTTAAATATTGTGAAATTAAATGTCCATGATCTTGTATTTGAGTAAATACAACACTAAGAACAATAACAAAATATGCTTAAATATTGTACAACATGTAAAATGTTTAATAAACACATACATGATAGTTGCAGCAACCTTGCTCTTGGAGATACAATTTGGGAATTGGAACAATAATCATATGATTTGGTCTTATCCTAACAGTGTCACAATTTAGGACAACATCATTAGGATTGTTAATTTGACTTTGGAGCAATTGCTGTGTTAAAAATACATATGCTGTTCCTGGCTATATTCCTAGTATTTGGAATATATCAAGATATTGTATCAAGTACAGTCAATGACTGTGTCATAAGAGCTGGCTTAAAAAGGACTACTATGCAACACTCCAAGGAAAAATCATGCCTAATTTGCAGCAGTGGGTGTACATTCTTCCATTCTATCATTATTCTTACTGATAAAGCAAGAAAATGAAGAGAATAGTTTGCTGCAATGAGTAGTAATTTAATAAGTTGGTTGTTAAGCTAGAAAAGAAACTATATTTTTCTGAGGGAGAGCTTCTCTTGTTATGAGAAGTACATTTTAAAGTGATCTGATAAATTGCTTAACTACATCCATGGCATTGTAATTGTGCCATAGAACGAAGTTCTTTGTACTCTCAATGCCAGTAAGGCAGCAGCCTGCATGGATAATTATAAGTGTATCCTCTTAAATTAGGAAGCCAGTACCGTATCTGAAGATGTTAAAACAGGTGTTAAACTGGTGGAGTTTTGTTATCAGATTAGAAAGTTGCCATAACTTGATAACAAATAAGATTACTATAGCAGCCTTCTTTGGATTGCTGTGAAATATTTGCAGGTATCACTAACTGAAATTGGGATTGTGGGAGGATTTTTAAGAAAATCTTGTTAAGAAAGTAGTTGGTGGACAAAAGGTTTAAGCCTACTTCCATCTGTAAAATTGGAAAACTGAAACTCTGCACACCACACTTGAAACATGCACGGCAGAACTGCAGCAACTGCCTCTCATATCTTTGACTCAGCAGTCTTAGTTAGGTAATTTATACATATTTATGTGGTGAAATGGTCTAATAATCTTCCGTGATATTTATCAAATGTATCCCAAATAAAATTCAGGTCCATGTCTTTTTGAGAACAGAATAGACCTCCAGATGCATGACAAAATTTATGAATCCCTAATGGTGTTCTGAGGCCCTTTTTTAACCTTTATGGACCTGAGACACATTTTCACCTGCTGTTGTGTGCTTGAGTGCTAATGAGCCGTGATTATAAGGGGATGGGATGATGCATATGTCACATTCAAATGCATAATTTTCTATAAATATATAATAACTGCAACAAAGGAGAAGGGTGGAACAGAAAGAAAGCGGGGACATGGGGTGGCATGGGATGGAAAAATACACATAACTTTTGAAAGAGCAAAAAGGAGCAATTTTTGGATTGCCAAGTCCTTCTTAAATGAATCTGATGTACTTGGCCATTGCAACAGTTTGGAATCCAAGCTGAACCGGTTACTCATCTAACTTCTGATATACTTTGTGAAGCATGTGTTTATCTAGTTGTGTTTTAATTTAAATTAGTACAAATATAGGTTCTAACATTTTCTATTGCATATAAAATAATCTCCACCATTCGCCTCTGTTTCCCAACTTTATCACCTGTAGTATACATTGAGATTTTATGAGATTTTATAAACTCCTCCAGCCTCTTGCATTTATATGGCTATATTTCATCTAAACTGAATTCCATTCAGATTCTTCCCACTGGCTACCTTTAGGGAAGACTGGTGGATTGAAGATGGTTCTGTGTAATATAGCAGTGGCCCAAACCTTTTGAGTGCCGGGGATCGGTTATGTCGAGTGTGGTTTTTCCATGGACCGGGGTGTGTGATGCCACATGTGGATTTACTAGTCCTGGTGGGCCACGGACTAGTGCAGACTATGGCCTGGGGGTTTGAGCCCCCTGTAATATATATACGTGTTGTGATCCAAGTGGAAAGTTGCTTTATTAGGTTTCTTTCTTTCTTTTTTGTTTTCTTGCAGCTTTTGCTCATTTTTTTCCTTTTTTAGTTGATATTATCTGTTATCTGTTACTATTGCAATTAAAGTTTAATAAAATTATTTTTTTAAAAAAGATTCTTCCCACCAGCAAAAAGAAAAGAAAAGGGAATAGAAAACGGATTGTCATCAAACTTTGCCTTCCTGACATTCTCACCATTACATTGCTTACTGTTCTGAAGAGTCCTCCAATTTCTAAACAAATGTTTCCCAGCTTTACTACATTTCTCATGTGTAAACGTCAGCTCCCAGTATCATCAGCTCTAGCTAGGCTGGCAGGGATTTCTAACAGTTCTTCTCGTAAGTGGATATATACCCAGCTTAGAAAAATCTACTCTGGAGTCTATTTTGGAATGGCACAGGGACTGCAAGAGAAGCTCCAACAAGAATTGTCAACCCTCCCATTTCACAGGCTGGATTTCTTGACTGGATCAGAAACTCCCTGTAGACAAGTTTATTTTCTGAGACTGCCTAAAATGTACGATATACTTTTTTCCTTTGTGCTTCCTCTGTACTCTTTTGAGTAATGAAAAGTCATAAAATTGCTATTGGTAATAACGTGCTAGGGAAGTTTGCTCCCTCTGCTCTCCTTTCATGGCTATTCTAAGATGACTTTTGATACCTCAGTTGGAGCAGCAAAAGGTGCTCTCTCCCATCATGATGAAAGTGCTGGTTATGCTGATTAAATTATGTTGGCATCTGAAATTTAAAAAGTCTCAGAAGCTCCACTTCCTTGACCTAAAAAGATACATTTAAAAAAAAATATTTTGGTTTGTGTTTTTTTTTTTGCTTTTTTGAGCGGGAGGGTGGGTGCCTTTTCACGACATCCAAAATGTGCTGCCTCATTTTTCCTTTATTCCAAACTTTATTTTTTACCTTAAAAATTGCATGGGAATATTTAGCACAGCCTTACGTGTGAAATATCTATTACAGCATTGGAAAGTCTTTATAGATAAAAAAATTGTTTATGGACTTGCTCATTTCTTTAAAAATTAGCTTAGTTGCCCATGGAAAGCTAGCTAGTTAGACCATAGTGATGAATGCTAAATGCTGCATGAATACATCCAGTCCCTCTGAAGAACATTAAAGGATTCATGTAGCATTTAATATATTTTAAGGAACTCTTCAGGTTAGCCCTTGGCATGTGCATATGCACATAACACACAAAGATATCTCTGTATGATTGCTTCATTTATATCCTATAAACAAAATTATATTTCCTAATGCTGTGAGTTGCATTTACATATTATTATCTTACCAATGATTTCCTATTTTCTTCTGATGGATGAGTTTGACAATATAATTAGTGACTGAAAGTATGTACAGTTTTCCATCCATTCTTTATTCAGAAGCAAAAGCTTTGCTACAGATGTCAAGCTGTATATTATACAGCAAAAAAAATGAGACGCTGTGAAAAAAATACTATTTTTATTCTGATTCAACTGCCAGAATATCAGCATTCTCTCTCTTCTCTCAGCAAATTGACTGCTGACCTTATTAAAATATGAAAGGAAATAGAGTTGGAAGGCCATTAATTTAAAACAATCAAGTATAAAATGAACAAATATTAAAATGGGAGATGATAGGTAAAGGGTAATGTATCCCACAGTCATAAACGATCAATTCAGAGTCTGTAGCAACTATTATATATTCCTGGTAATACATCCAGGCTAGAGAACAATACTTTCATAGAAAATACTTGAACATAATCCCTTTTGGAATATAATGAAAAACTTGCAGGAATGCATCCATCTCAAATAAACAAGATCCAGTTTTGTCTGGCATTTTGGTAGGGATATAATATTGAAATTGGTCATCTTTTGGGGTGACCTACAGTGAAAAGGTTGACTCAGCCTTCCATCCTTCCGAGGTAGGTAAAATGAGGACCCAGATTGTTGGGGGCAATTAAGCTGACTTTGTAATAATGCCACTTGGGGGGTTTGTGTGAAAGCCCTAATAAGCAGGCATATACATAGAATGAAGGCTACTGCTAAGCTTGTAAGTCGCCCTGAGTCTTCGGAGAAGGGCGGGATATAAATGGAATTAAAATAAATAAAATAAAATAAAAGTGTATTAGGTAGTTTGGTTCTGTTAATTTTCCTAGATTTCTCATCGAGTTTCAGTATCCTTGACCATGATGTCCATCTGGCCTGGCTAGTGGAATTGGGACTTAGATTTCCAGTCCTTCCAATCAGGCTTTATCCAAATGTTGGTGGTGGGACACCTTTTATATAGAACACTAACTTATGATGTCCCATAGAATTTGATTTATTCCTCATGTTGTTCAACTTCTAGATTAAAAAAAACCTAGAAAAAATATCAGAATTTTGGAGTGGAGTGCTATCGGCTTGTTATTCCTCCTCACCATACAAACCTAAGGGATTATTTGCACCCTTGAATATTATCTAAGTCCTATTACGTAGTATTTCCATAATTTAATTCTCAACACAGATGGAGAGCCTGTTTTAAAACACTTTTCCTTCTTGCTGTTAGTAGGTAGACTCCTTATCCTCAGAGACTTTGTTTCTGTGGTTCTAGCAAGGTGGAAGCTCTTGCCTATGTATTTCCTTTTCTATGATATCCCAAGACATACTTTGCTTTCCCTAACTAAGGATCATACAGAAAAAGTTTATTATTTTCTAAAGCAGGCATGTCAAACTCACGACGTCACGTGACGTATCGTGACCTTTTTCCCCATTGCCTGCAATGAAGCGGGCGCAGTTTTGGCGTGATGCATCCGGCCTGTGGGCTAGCAGTTCGACATGCCTGTTCTAAAGGAAGCTGTCCCCTCACTTCAATTTTAAGTTGCAAAATAGCTCTACAAAATATTATTATTATTATTAATTCGGTTTATATACCGCCCTACTCCCGAAGGACTCAGGGCGGTTTACAAGGCAAAATTTTAAAACAATACAATATAAAATTAAAATTAAATTAAATTAAGTCTAGCCCCCAAAAAATTAAAATCACAATTTAAAAACATTAAAACCCCCTCAGTCCAGACCAGATAGCTCAAAGAGCCAGGTTTTTAGGTCCCGGCAAAATGAACGAAGGTCGGGGGCAGTCTGGAGTTCCATTGGCAGTTGATTCCATAGGGCAGGCGCGCCCACAGAGAACGCCCTCCCCCTGCGGATCGCCCGTCAGCAATCTTTGACCGGCAGTACCCTGAGGAGGCCCTCCCTGTGGGAGCACACAGGACGATTGACTCTGGC
The DNA here is from genome assembly GCF_947247035.1 of Vipera ursinii. Classification (NCBI taxonomy): domain Eukaryota; kingdom Metazoa; phylum Chordata; class Lepidosauria; order Squamata; family Viperidae; genus Vipera; species Vipera ursinii. The sequence goes on along the minus strand of NC_139516.1, from coordinate 157,540,872 downwards.
AGCAGGTGAAATATGCAATATACAACTGTACAAAGCTCTGGTTAGATGTGTTGTTTTACTGTTTATTCTTCTATTATATTCAATTCTACCTCCTTTACTTGTGATGTTGGTCAAAACCCATAGTATGTATGTATGTATGCACACAAGCATGTATGTATGCTTAAGTTTAATAATGGGCTCAATAAGAGAAAACAGGCTGAAATCAAATCCAGGCAAGTCCAATATGCTGTTGATAATTTGGAAACTAAGTTTCCCAAGTACTAAGTTTACCAAGTTTCCAAGCACATGCAGTTTTTGATAGAGTTGCAATTACCTTGAAAAACATCTTTAAGTCTAGGATTTCTTTGTGACCTGGAACTGTTATTGAATTCATAGATATCAAGTGTGGTGAGGAAGTCATTCCTTAATTACACCTAATGCAGCAACTGTGAGCTTTCCTGAGCTGATCAGTTTTAACAGAGATTATCCGCACCTTCATTGCTGATTCCTTTCACTACAAAATGTTTTGTAGTATACTACCAATGCTGGACCATTTTTCAAAGTGTCTGAAAGTTGTTACTGACGGAATATGAGTTGAGTCTGTTACCTGTGCAAAGTATAAGGATCGTATAGTACTTATATTGAAGATAGCATGTTGGGAAATTGTTTACCTGACACAGTTTTAGGTACAGTATTACTATTAATGTGTTTAGGAACACATTTAAGAATTCACTATCTTAAGGAACGGTGTCTGGAATTACAGATCTATAATTATTATTTCTACCCATCACCAAACATTCTGGTTGTTCTGACTCGTTTTAATCTCAGGTTGCCACTAGCAGATCAATCTGCTAGTACTTCAGTGATTAATTACAGCCAAATACTGTTCCATAGTTTGTTCAATATACAGTAATTTATCTTCAGACATTAGATACTTTCTGTTTTGAAATATTTCAAATGAAGCCATCCTTTTAGTGTATACTTTTTCTAATGTTTTTATCCTTACTAACTCAATGTTATTTCAGTTTTAATTTCATCAGCTGCCAATATAGATAATAATCACTATAATGAGACTCTTAATTTTTAATTTTGAAACCATAATCATTCCTTATGGATTATCTTTCTTTGTATATTATATCTCTATATTTTTCTAGATTTAATAACAATTAAGGTAAAGGTAAAGGTCCCCCCGCACATGCATGCTAGTTGTTTCCAACTCTAGGGGCAGATGCTCATCTCCGTTTCAAAACCAAAGAGCCAGCGCTTGTCCAAGGACGTCTCTGTGGTCATGTGGCCAGCATGACTAGACGCCAAAGGAACACAGAACGCTGTTACCTTCCCACCATAGTGGTCCCTATTTTTCTACTTGCATTTTTACGTGCTTTTGAACTGCTAGGTTGGCAGAAGCTGGGACGAGTAACAGGCGCTCACTCTGTTACGTGGCACTCGGGATTCGACCCGCCAAATTGCCGACCTTCTGATCGACAAGCTCAGCGTCCTAACCCACTGAGCCACCGCGTCCCTTGATTAGGGAATGCTCTCCCTTAAAAGTGGTGTTTGGCCTTTATTCTTTCTGATCTCTGTCAGTTAAAACACATCTCTTTCACCAGCCTGTTGTTACTTAATGTTGGAATTCATTTAAATTTTTTAAAAATTGTATTTTGTATTTTATTAGCTATCAATTGCTTTAAGCACTGAATATCATTAGAGAGTAATGACTGAAATCAAAGCAAATATATATAAACAATCACTAAAAGAAGTTTCACTCAGGAACTTTCTACAGAGAACTTTCTACACTTTCTACAGAGACAATTGAGAGCATCCTGTCATACAGCATCACAGTCTGGTTTAGAAGCATCACTGCTTCAGACAGGAAGGCAGTGCAGAGAGTGGTGAGGATGGCTGAAAAGATCACACTAAACATCCTCTTCATGACCCGTTTTCCCTGTTACCTTCTGGTAGGAGCTCCGTGGTATCCAAAGCAGAACATCCAGATTCAGTCACAGCTTTGTTCCATACAGAATTAACCTTGTGAACTCTAAAGCTTCGTCCTTCTGCTTTGTATTCAAGATGGACCGTAAATACTATTTATATGTTACTTAAATGTAAGGGTGTAGGTCTATACATATGTTGTATATGTTGTTGTTGTTAGTTGCGAAGTCATGTCTGACCCATCATGACCCCCATAGACAACATTCCTCCAGGCCTTCCTGTCCTCTACCATCTTCTGGAGTCCATTTAAGCTCACACCTACTGCTTCAGTGACTCCATCCAGCCACCTCATTCTCTGTTGTCCCCTTCTTCTCTTGCCCTTAACCTTTCCCAGCATTAGGCTCTTCTCCAGTGAGTCCTTCCTTCTCATTAGGTGGCCAAAGTATTTGAGTTTCAACTTCAGGATATGGCCTTCTAAAGAGCAGTCAGGGTTGATCTCCTCTAGGACTGACCGGTTTGAACGCCTTACAGTCCAAGGGACTCGCAGAAGTCTTCTACAGCACCATAGTTCAAAGGCCTCAATTCTTTGGCGCTCAGCCTTTTTTATGGTCCAACTTTCACTGCCATACATTGCAACTGGGAAGACCATAGCCTTGACTATACGCACTTTTATTGACAGGGTAATGTGTCTGCTTTTTAGTGTGCTGTCTAGATTTGCCATGGCTTTCCTCCCGAGGAGCAAGATCTTTTAATTTCTTGGCCACAGTCCCCATCTGCAGTGATCTTGGAGCCCAGGAAAATAAAATCTTTCACTACCTCCATTTCTTCCCCATCTATTTGCCAGGAATTGAGAGGGCCAGATGCCATGATCTTGGTTTTCTTAAACTTTGATAGCAAACAACTAAATTTCATTTTTAATGTGTGCCATTGAGCCCACAGGAAAAAATAACAATAGTTAACTAATCTAATCTTTAGACAGAACAAATTGAGCTTTACAGAAATCTTACCTGTTAATAAATCTTTAATTATCTCCCCATTTTTGATAAACATATAGATGTTACCAAGAAAATATTTCATATGTAGAACTAATTTGCTTAAATGATTGCATTCTGCCTGGATTTTACTAGGTCTGGGATTCAAAAATCCAGAGAACTAGTGTATGGCAGCAGCGGGATGCAAAAAACACTTTTATATTCTGTGATCATTTGGATTTCTTCAGCCAGATCAGTTAGATCCATTTTAAAGCTTCCTGAACAAATCTTCTTGCTGCTCATTGCATTTGGTGGCAACATATAAGCAAAGGCGATTCTGACATCTGAAACTCTGCACCTAAGGAAGAAATGATAGCTCTCTTTCCTTAAAGAAAGTAATGACAGATTTGTGACATCTACACTGACTTTCTGCTGAAGCCCCTAATAATGTTTATTACTGGTCTTGACCTATATAAAAATGAACAAATGAGATTTTAATGCAGTGGACGAGTTGTTTTTCTATGGCTATATTCTAACTGACTTGCTTTATTGTTTCAACTGTAATTGTACATATTATCATTGTTGGCCACCTTGAAGCTTATCTATAGGGAAAAATGTAGGTAGAAATTTTATATCTTTAAGTAAAACAAAATAGCTAAAACAGACATAATTTGTAAGCCTGCACAAAGCTTTGACAGGGAGGAGATTCAAAGCAAAGGTAATTTAGAATAGAATTCTTTATTGACCAGGTGTGATTGGACAAACAAGGGATTTGTCTCCGGTGCATAAGCTCTCAGTGTACATACAAACAACAACAAAATAAATAACAGGATATAAATTGTAAGATACACTCATAAGTCATAAGATACAAGCAACAATTGATTAATCGTAATCTATAGTACCAATAGGAAAAGGTAGTAGGAAAGTTGAGAGGTGAGAAAAATAAGGAGATGAAAAGGCAGGAAAGATGAGATGATGACAAGGATAATAGCAATACAGACTTCTACATTGGTAAATATATTTAGGCATAAGACAGTGCTATGGGAATTAGGTGTTTAGCGGAGTGATGGCATGGGGAAGAAACTGTCTTTGTGTCTAGTTGTTTTGGCATGCAATGCTCTGTAATGGTGTCTTGAGGGGAGAAGTTGCAAGTTTATATCCAGGATGTGAGGGATATGTAGATATTTTCTCAGCTCTCTTTTTGGTTTGTGAAGTGTACAGGTCCTCAATGGAAGGCAGGCTGGTTGCAAGTTCTTTTTCTGCAATCCTAACTATCTTTTGAAGTATGTACCTGTCCTGAATAATCCTATCAGAATACAAATGCAAAATGAAGTGACACAGTCTTTTTTTCTTATTGGATTGGAACAGCAATGATATTTCAAGTTGTCTGTTTCTTTGGCCCTTCAGTGTTCTTCTGTACAAAGGCAATGCCCACAAAAGCCAAAGCAAAGCTGTACATAAAAGCAAATTACTTCCACCTTAATGTTTAAGACAGAGTTCAATGCACCTAATGGTTTACTTTGGGGACTAAGTCACATTGCATCACCGCAGATGCCCAAAATGAAATATTGAGATACATTGTGCCATTTTTTAAACCCAATAAATGGATAATGCAGAAGGAACATATTACTTCTTCTATGTATTTTCCTTAGCATTTTCAAAATACATTATCCTAGTATTGTTGGAAACACAATTATCTCTAAAGCTGCTTTAAGTTGCAATGTAATTAAAGACAGCTTTGTTTAACTGATAGAGGGCTTGGAGGTGTTTCATGAAGGGAACTATTATGCATTCTTGCATGCATCAAATCGAATCAATAAAATTAGGACTCAATTGTCAAAGGAAAAAACATCTTTCTCAGCTTTTCTTCATCTGTAGATTCTGTACACATTTTTGATTAAGCTCCCAATAAGGCTTTAATTTCATTGTGTTACCATAGTGAATAGTGCTGATAGCTTTCCTGAGCAAACCTACTCAATTCAATGAAGCTCAAATTCATTGAGATATGGATCAATTCAATGAAAGTAATGCTGAGTTCCTAGTCTAACTGATTCATTGGATTTTGCTCAGTCATATGCTTTAGATTATGCTATAATCAAATTGTTGCAATCCTCTTTTCCCTAAGGGATATTCATATACATACACGTGTAGAGGAAGTACACCAGACATACGTTGTGTGTTCCATTGATCTTCCCTTTAATAACCAGACTATGATATTTATACAGAAAACCTACATTGTATTGCATAGAGTTGATGCAGTTCAATACATCTGGAAGGCACAAGATAAGAAAAAGCTAGTAAGAGCTACAATGTTATTAATCAATGCTTTGTGATAGAAGAAAATCTCTTGTCCTTGGAGAACTTTTTACTTAATTGTATATTTCTTCAAAATGCAAAGTTTTCCTGACCTTGACAGAATTCTCATCATATGGAGAAGAAAGACTTTGATAATTTGGGTGAAAGATTCTTGAATTTAATTTAAATTTCAAGATCTCTCTTTAACACTAGTGCACAAAAAGAAGACCCATCTCCAATATATAAAATCAGCATCATTCAGGATTGCCTACTAATTAATAGGTAATTTTCAGTCACTCTAGGAACTTCTTATGAGCTTTGTACGTTCTTGAAATGAGTAAATAAAACCTGTCAGAAACTAATGTAGGCTTAATTCTGATTTGTGACCTGCACTTTCATTTGCTTTTCTATATATTCTGTATATACTACATTTTGTGGTATAACTGCCTTATGAGTTATAGTGATCAGAAATATGGATTACAGTTTTTTTCAGGATTTCTTCCATGGAATATAAAATGATGTAGAAAGGATTCCTCAAAAATTCAACTTTTAATTAGGAGAGAGATTGCTATTGTTTTTGTAGATTCTTGAATAAAGAATGTACAAAAGCTATTTTTCTGATAGTAGAATGACCCGGGCTTTCTTCCCTGCCATTTCAAGAATGAAGCATGCAATCATTATGCATACTTATTTGGATGTAATTAAGCCCATTGAATGAATGGGATTTACTTCTGAATAAACAGAGCATGGATATTTCTGGGTGTGGCAATTATTACTAGTACAACTGTAGAGGTATTACATCACACACTCCCAAGAGTCTAAAGGTAAAATTCTGATAATAAATAAATTATTCTAAACCTAAAAGGAATTCAGAATGTAAAGTAGTGGCTCGAGGCCTTATAGCTTGGATTTCAGCTACCATAATGGTGCTGAACTTCTCTGAAGGACACCATCCTGGAAAAGGATAGTGTTGCTTCCTAGGGGATTTCATCCTATTTTAATGAAAAAGTGAATTTATCAGCAAATGAGCATTGATGACATTTGCATCCAAATCCCAGCAATTTAGAAAGAGGAGCCCTGCTATGGACCGGTCTGTTTTATACAGAAATCTTCTCATATCAGTGTAAGAAAAAAAGTGTTCTCTCTTTCCGTAACTATGTTACGTCTCTGTGTAAATTAATCCTCAATTTTCCCAAGTCTAGTCAACTGGCCAAGACATTTCCAGAGCCATAGTCCAGATCTAAAGAGTGGAAGTGACTCGCGAGGCCCGCGGGCTTGACCAGCCGAGTGGGGAGAGGAAGCCAGGCAGGGTGGATGGGTGAAAGAGAGAGAGAAAGAGAAAGAGAAGAAGAAATAAAAGGGAAAGGTGCGCTCGGGCATGAATAGCAAGGCTGACAATTTCCCAGCTACCTTCCACGGGTGGCGAGATGCGCCTTGATGGGGAAAGCGGTGCAAAAAAAAAAGGAGGAAGCGAGCGGGAAGCCCTCCCCCTCCCCCCCTTTTTTTCCCTTCTTCTTCTTCGCGCTGGAGGGAGGCTGGTGCGGCGGGAGCAGTTCCAGAGCCTCTAGGTGCCGGAGGAGCGACGCTGGCTGCAGAGGGGGGGGGGGTGGGAGAGCTGCGGGAAGAGCCGGGGAAGCAGCTTCTTCTTCTTCTTCTTCTGTGCTTCAAGCAATGATGGCGCGGCACGTGCCTCCTCCCGCTTCGTAGCGTTTGCAGTCGCCCGCTAAGGTCCAAAGCAGCTGCTCGCTTCGCGCTTAGGGCGGCCGGGAAGGTTTCTTGGGCTGAGCGCGGCGCCCCGCAGGCGGAGTGGGCGGGCTGCACTGGGCCAGTGTTTGCCCGGCGCGCCACAGAGGTCCTGCACAGCCACAGCCGCCGCCGCCGCCGCCGCCTGGATGCCAGAAGCTCCCCGGGAGCCGGCGGCCAAGGGCACACAGCGGCAGCTGGAGGAGGAGGAGGAAGAAGACGAAGAGGAGGAGGAGGAGGAAGAAGAAGGCGGCGACGATCCCGTGCGCGAGCGGGGGCCTTTCCAGCCCGCTCCTCCTGGCCATGGCCTCCAACTTTAACGATATAGTCAAGCAAGGCTACGTGAAAATCCGCAGCAGGAAGCTCGGGGTGAGTGAGAAGGGGAGCCGGGCGCGCTTTGTTTTCCCCCTCGCTGAGCTCTGTCATCTCTCGGCTGGGTGGGCGGTGGAGGAGGTGGAAGGCGGGCAGTCTTCGGGCGAAGAGGCGCTGGGGGTCTGGCTTGGCAGAGGATCGGGAGGGGGTCAGTCAGGCTGGTCAGGTGCGGGTGCAAGGTCTCGCACCTGGCTCGGCTTCGCCGGTCGCCTGCCTGGAGCTGCTGCTCTCGACTTCGGCGTGCCGACCTGGCCAGTTCGCCGAGGTTTGCGCGCCTGCCTTGCCTGCTTAAAGATTCTTTTTGGAATAGATTTGACTCCCAAGAATTTTTGCCTTCCTAAGACGTGGTTTGGGGTGGGTCCTGACAGCTTACTAGTGTTGGCATCTCGGGGAGGCGGGCGGGCGGGCGTTCATCTGGGTTTTACTCGGGAGAAAAGCCCCGCGGATGTCAGTCGGAAGGAATCTCAACTAAGTGTGGATAGGACTGCGGCTTGTTACCGCGCTGGCTATGCTTTTTGGCTAGAAATCTGACTGATTTCATCCTGGGAGGATTGTCCTTTTCTCTCAACCTGGTTTTGGGGGGGCAGGCAGACGTTTGGGTTTTGCGTGGGGAGCTTGAGTTGAATCGGCCATGTATTTAAACTTCCTTTTCCTCAAAAAAAAAAAAAAAAGACACCCTTTTAGGCTGAAATCGTAAATGAGTTGACCATTGAATAAATTCCCCCTGAAGATAATGGAGTTTCAGGAGAAAGATTGCACAGGACTGAGCAGTGAAAAATGCCTTGATGAAATTGTAAGCAGAGCGACTCCCCTTATGGTTCCCCTCTCTGGTTCAGGTAGCAGCGATTAACAGGTTGGAGTGTGACTGGGTCAAAGGTCAGAGCGTTGTAAACTTTGGGCAGAAACATTTCCTCCTCCTCCTCCTCCTCCTCCTCCTCCTCCTCCTCCTCCTCCTGCAGCCACCAGGAAAAAGCTTGACACAGCTGCAGTTTCAGCTTGAACTACTCTTGGGAGAAGGCAAGCCTGAGCGGTGGGGGACAGGAAGAGAAAAAAAAATGCACAAAACCCTTGTGATACTGGATTGATAGGACAACAGAGAAACCCCAGTTAGCTAAGGTTCTCGGCAGGTGGCAGCACCTGGCTGACCTTGGATAAGATTAGAATATAAGCAAGGTTGAGTCGAGTCTACCTTTGCTTTGAATTGAAATCCACCAGGCAATTCCTAGATTCTGTGGTGGAAATTTTAAAAAAACAACAATGGGAGGAAGTGTAGCAAATCACCTTTTTTTTTTGTTGCCAAAAATTTACTGTCCCTGGCTCTAGTTAGCAGGGGTAGAATGCAACTTTAAAGGCTTTTACTTTTACTCAGGTAGTAGTTAAGGTTCAACACCACTGGTGGAAAATATGCAGACTCAGTGCACAGGGCAGATGGTCTAGAGCAGGGGTCGGCAACCTCGGCTCTTTTATGACTCGTGGACTTCAACTCCCAGAATTCCTGAGCCAGCATAGCTGGCTCAGGAATTCTGGGAGTTGAAGTCCACGAGTCATAAAAGAGCCGAGGTTGCCGACCCCTGGTCTAGAGAATTGGCAGGTGGCAGTTGCTTTCTTTTCACTTCAGCTGAAAGACTGTATAGGCCTGCAGTGGAAAGATTTATGGCTTTAAAGAAAACATTACTGTCACTTAGAATGATGATAAGTAATGAAAAGGGATTCACCTAATTTTTGGCACTCTCGTCTCCTTCAGAATTTGGCTGGCTACCAGGAGTCAAAAAAGGCTGTAGCTCTTACTGAATGCTGTCATTATACTTACCCAGAATAGAAAGTTCTTTAGGAATTTGTTAGGAAATATGGCTGTTCTGAGAGTATTTGACAGGCTGAAGGCAAATACGACACAAAGTCTCATGAATAACCAGATGGAGATATTTGCTCTTGTCACACGTTACCAAAATTTTATCCTGCTACATGTCAAATAAATGTCTATTTATTATTGTAACCTGACCAATTACTAGACTTTTTTTAATAGATAAAAGATACAATACAATCAGTCAATACTATTTTTCATTTTAAAAAGTTTTATGATTCCTGGGAAATTATTGTTTGCTTTGCTACTTGCTGCGAACCGTATAATTTACACCCTACTTGTCAAACAATGTCAGAACCAGATTGTCTCCAATTCGTTGCTCTATACATACTTAAAAACACTATACATAATTGTAAAAGTGAATACAAAAATGCTGCTGGTTATCATGATTTATTTGTGTTTGTTTCAGTGATAATTGGAGTTGTTTCTTTGTTTAAAAAGGGTGTTTTTTTCAAATCACAACATGTTAAATTCTTTTAAATCCCTTAACCCTCTCATGTCTTTAATGTGAAAAAGATAACAAGCATAATTAAGGAGTGGTCTGAATTTCTGGCTTTTGCTTACTAGGCTAACAAATTTTGAAGATAGGCCACAACTAGTAAAAATGACAATTCTTTTTAATTTTTTTAAGTTTGAAAAATAAATATAGTTGCCATAAAAACAAAACAAATAGTTACATATATAAGTTCATCCATAGCCATCATATTATTCTTTTTTGGAACAAGCAATGCTGTGGTAGGGGTAGAAAAGGAGAAATAGGTAGCCAGGGAATTAAGACATCATGAAAGAAAAAGAAAATGAAACATAGTCAATTTTAGTTTACTTAATCATTATACCATTCCATACCATTTGGTTTTGCAAAGCATCCTTGCTGTCTTCAGAACCATATACTACTTCATATATTTTGTTCTTTAAGCTTCTTGTCTCTCTGATTTTCATGATCTCATCAACGTCATCCAATCAATAATTGTGTCAGTTATCCTTGACTCATTCAGTCTTCCTTTTTTATTTGTTTTCTAGTTCAGTCTTCATTAATTCTCTTTATATGAACAAAAGTACCCAATCTACATTCATTCAGTACTTAGTCCCGTGGTGGTGAACCTATGGCATGCATGCCACAGGTGGCACGCAGAGCCCTCTCTGTGGGCACGTGTGCCATCACCCCAGTCCTAGGCCTTCAGCTGGGTTTTATAAAACCTTTTAGCTTTAGGCCTCCATCGCCATGTGCAAAATAATAATAATCAATCAATTTCAACTTCTTGCAGGAAAAAAAGATCTCACAAAGTTAGAATTGATTGATTGAACTTTTTAGTCCCACCCAGTCTGCCATTACCACTGCAGCCACACCCACCCAATGGGCCACGCCCACCCAGCACCCAACAATACATAAGTGGGTTTGGGGTTGCAGTTTGGGCACTCAGTCTCTAAAAGGTTCGCCATCACTGACCTAGTCATTCTTGCTTGACCCTACTTCTTCTTTCAATTAATGTTTTTAAATTTGAAGATGTAACTATATCATTTTTTTAAAAAAACTCATGTAAAATTGAGGTAAGTATTGCTAAAACATCCTAATTTATAGACAAAACAAGTGCCTATGTATTTAATTAGAGATTTTCTCACACTAATATATTTGAATTTTTTTCATCAGATAACATTTTGTACAGAAAAGACAACTCTCTAGAACAGGGGTGTCAAACTGGCAGCCCATAGGCTGGGTGCGTCACGCACAGGCCACGCCCACCCCAGCTCCACAAAGGCAAAAAATGTTGCGATACATCACGATATTTCATGTGATGCGGTCGAGTTTGACACCTGTACTCTAGATCTCCACTTAACCTGGTTTATTATCTAACTTTGTTTATCTAACCTGGTTTTTTTTTTAGCATAATGATTAGCAAAGAATTCTTCAACATTGGAAAGATAGCACAGCATCAGTTTGGAAATATAGGATTGCCACTAAGTCCAATAATTATTATTAGGAATTATTTAGAAAGGGCTTTTGCCATGCTGCACATGAAATAATATATTTTTTCCTTGTTTCTGTGGTTTAGTATGGAAAATGACTAATGTCAAATATTTTTCCACTCCTACCACTCTATAGCAGTGATATTTTTTTGCTGAATTCATTCGGTCCCTTCTCATGTAAACTGAAGTTGATAATACTGTAGTTGGTCTAAAACAAAACAACTGACTAGCACCTAATTGCTTATCAATGATTCACTTTCAATAAGTTAATGATAAAATTCACATTCAGGTTTAAAACTCCAATTCTTCATATAAACAATACATATTTTCATTTTAAGATAATGTAAGTGAATTTTAAATATTTAATAATAATGTCTACAATGTTACAAAAAGTTACTTCCTTTTGAAAAACAATGGATAAATGGATTTTTGCCACATGATCTGATGTACAGAATCAATATGTTAGTTAGATTTTGCTAAAAATTGCTACATATATTACCAAATTGGAGTTGGAACATATTTAATAATCCCAACAATCAGCATTTATTGGTGTCTGGTACCTATATTTTTTATTGTTCACGTTGATTTGTGGATTTGTTTACTGGATTGACTTGCCCTGATAAAATTATTGAACTAAGTAAATCTCTCTCTAGTATCTCTTTAATGTTTATTGTTATACCATGATGAACGCTCCACTAGTTTTGGGCCTTAAGCTGTTTCTGGAAATACAAATGGTTTGATAATGTAATTAAACACTAGACAACCTGTGTCCTGTTGGGTCATTGTTTCAGAGATATTTTTTTACTTAAACAGAGAAACAGAAAGACGAAGGGAAGGGAACAAAAAATAGTAGCGGGGATAGTAGAAACTTCTGACTTCCTACTGGCTTCCCCATTGAGTTTTGGGAGTCATGGGTCCCAGATTTTGGAAGTATTCTTTAAATTAGCCCATTTAAGGTACCTTGGTTCAAAATTTGTTGCTCCATGTTGCACCATTTCATCCAGTTAGAGGTCAGGACAATGAGAATTCTAGTAGCATACAGATTGTATATTTTTGGAATTACACTATAACTTCAGGAATCTTCATTTCTGTTGTAGTAGGTATGTTCAGTGAAGCAGACATGGGTTAGATAAAACTTTTACAGTTTTCATAATCTGCATTAGGAGAAGAGTTAGCTGTGTAGTTAAAATTGTTTTTATCTCAAGGGATTATATATACTTAGTATATTATGTGAATGTACTCCCCTTTCAGGTAAGGAGGAGGCCTGAAAAATTTCATATTGTTCTGTAAGTGACTAAAAGCTTATCATACTGATAGTATATACTATCTCTGCTTAGGTGTGCTGTTCTTTGCAAAAAGGGAGTTCATGACTAAGGCAAATACAATCGCAAACTGACCTTTGAAACATGTTTTCTTGACATGTCCTTTACTTCTGAATAAAAGCATTGACATTGCTGGAATCCCTGCTACAGAATCTTCAATATTTTTGTTACAGGATTTTATATTTTTGTTTAAGCTAGCAGTTTACATTTTTTTGGAAGCTGTATTTTGTTTGGAACCTGTGTTGTAAAAGGGAAGAAGTGTTAAAACCCCTAGTCATGCCATTTGAAACAAGGCTAGATAATTGCATTACAGAAATTTTCTCATTTTCTTTTAGTTGCCAGAAACCCAGCACTGAATGTGAAAACACTTACTCACATATAGGGTTAGCTTAGGTGAAGGTTCCAAGTGAGATGAATTTCTATGTCTCCCTGAAGATGGAAGAATGACCTATAACAGTGGTGGCAAACCTATGGCACGCGTGCCAGAGGCGGCACTCAGAGCTCTCTTTGTGGGCACGTGTGCTATGCCCCAGAGATGGCAGCTGTCCCTCTTCAACCAGCCATCTAAGGTCCCATGTAACCAGATGCATCCCAGCACAGCTGGTTTCCCTCTCCCTGTCCCATCCCTCCTGGCCTCGCATGCTGTCCTTTTCCCAGGCACGACCCTCTGCATCACCTCCTCAGCTGTCGGCCAGCTGTCCAGCTCAGAGGTGGCTTGTCTCAACTGCTGGCGGTAGGCTACAGAGCCCCAGAGTGTACCGGTCAAGGAGCCAGCAGGCTGTGGCTGCTGATGGACACTGTCGGCCCCCATATGCTTGCTGGCCTCTGTGTGTGGGGGCCAATGGTGTCAGGCAGCAGCTGCCCCTGCCTCGCCTTGCCCTGCGACAATGGCACGCCCATCCTGCCTCGCCTCACCTTACCCTGCAGAACGAGCCTCCTGCTCACTGCCCCTCCTGCCAGAGATCTCCTGGATCTCCCCCAACCCTGTCCGGCCCCCATAGGCGTCCCTCCCCATGAGCAACATTGAGGTGACCATACCCACCTTGGCCACACCCACCCAGTCTGCCATGACCACCATAGCCACGCCCACTCAGTGAGCCATGCCCACACGGCACCCAGCAATAAATAAGTGGGTTTGGGGTTGCAGTTTGGGCACTCGGTCTCTAAAAGGTTCACCATCACTGACCTGTAAGGTTAACCCTAAAAGGCAGGAGTCTGGGTCAGAGCATGAAAAATGAGAAGGTTTGGGAGAGAAAAGGGTTATTATTAATAGCTGCATGCTAATAATAAAATACTAATATTATTATAGTAGTACTAATAACTTATGACCACAATTGAGCCCAACATTTCTGTTGCTAGGTGAGACAGTTGCTATGTGAGTTTTGCCCCATTTTACAAACTTTCTTGCCATAGTTGTTAAGTGAATCACTGCAGTTGTTAAATTAGTAACAGGGTTGTTAAGTTAATTTCCCATTGACTTTGCTTGCCAGGAGGTCAGAAAAGGTGATGACATGATTCCAGGACACTGCAACTGTCATAAATACGTATGAACCAGTTGCTCGGCATCCTAATTTTTATCATGTGACCGACCATGGGGATGCTGCAGTGGTCATACATGTGAAAATTGGTTATGTCACTTTTTTTCAGTGACATTGTTACTTTGAATGGTACCTAAGTGAAGTGTTATAAATCCAGGACTACTTGTACTTGTATAAAAGCTTTAATTTTCTATTAAAATGCAAGATTTATATGTGCAAGTACTGTTAGGAATCTATGTCACTGAATTTTCAGTCAAGTTTTTACATTTAATAGATGTATGACACTAATTATAAGCCAATTTTAAAGTGGTTAAAAGTATCATTTAGAAGGGGCTATATTCATTATAATGTAAGCTGATTGAATCACTAATTGAAATGCTTTTGTTATGGCAAATTGTTTAAAAGCCATGATGGAGTATAAAATATTTGCCCATACTATATATTTTCAAATGAAAAATTACTGTCATGTGGACATTATTTTTATTTTCAGTATTTAACGTCTTCACAAGCAAGAAAGCAAAGTACCTTTGTTTTGACTTCCAAATCAACCCACTTATATTTAAAGCTGGCTGATTAGTTCCAATGTCATTTTAAGCAGAAAAGAAAGAAAAGTCACTCAATTTTTCCCCCTCCAGAATATGCTATAGTTTTTAAAGGGAGATCTCTGACTTTCATTTTTGAATATGATTTGCTGATGAGATTGTATATCTTTTAATAGAAGCAAGTTGAGTAGTATTTGCTTTCTCTCCCCTTTCAACAGAATAAGTTGATTGATTATGTGCCATCAATTGATTCTTAGTGACCATAGTAACTAAGTGAATAGGTTTTCTCAAATAGGATTAAAATTGATATTAAAATGGCTTGAATGTAAATGAGAAATGCCTGGTTGCAATACTGGTTTATAGTATGAGATCGCTGCAGGATTTGTCTTGTATATCAGGGCAAATTATTTGAAAAATCAGCAAAGTATTTTCCATTGTGACTGGGAGAAATTATCTGAGATCTTGCCACATTATTAGTTATCTAATCTGAAGATGTTAGCGATCAACAATTTTGTTTGTGTGTTGTAATTTGGGAATCGATTTATAGGAATCATATCTTATCATTCTTTCCCATCATATGCTCATGAATTTGGAATCAATTTAATTTGGAGTTTGGGAGTTATATGCATTTATATCAAGGAATGAAAGTGAGCAAGTAGATGTTGGTATACAGTCATGGCTGAAATTGTTGGCACCCCAGAAATTTTTCCAGAAAATCAAGTATTTCTCACAGAAAAGTATTGCAGGAACACATGTTTTGCTATACACAGATTTATTCCCTTTGTGTATATTGGAACACAACAAAAAAGGGAGGAAAAAAAGCAAATTGGACATAATGTCAAACAAAACTCCAAAAATGGGCTGGACAAAATTATTGGCACCCTTTCAAAATTGTGGATAAATAAGATTGTTTCGAGCATGTGATGCTCCTTTAAACTCACCTGGGGCAAGTAAAAGGTGTGGGCAATATAAAAATCACACCTGAAAGCAGATAAAAAGGAGAGAAGTTCACTTAGTCTTTGCATTGTGTGTCTGTGTGTGCCACATGAAGCATGGAAAACAGAAAGAGGAGAAGAGAACTGTCTCAGGATTTTGAGAACCAAAATTGTGGACAAATATCAACAATCTCAAGGTTACAAGTCCATCTCCAGAGATCTAGATTTGCCTTTGTCCACAGTGTGCAACATTATCAAGAAGTTTGCAACCCATGGCACTGTAGCTAATCTCCCTGGTCGTGGACAGAAGAGAAAACTTGATGAAAGGTTGCAACGCAGGATAGTCCGGATGGTGGATAAGCAGCCCCAAACAAGTTCCAAAGGAATGCAAGCTGTCCTGCAGGCTCAGGGAGCATCAATGTCAGCGTGAATTATCCGTCGACATTTAAATGAAATGAAACGCTATGGCAGGAGACCCAGGAGGACCCCACTGCTGACACAGAGAAATAAAAAAGCAAGATTACAGTTTGCCAAAATGTACTTGAGTAAGCCAAAATCCTTTTGGGAAGATAGAGCTTTTTGGTAAAGCACATCATTCTACTGTTTACCAAAAACGAAATGAGTCCTACAAAGAAAAGAACACAGTACCTACAGTGAAATATGGTGGAGGTTCAATGATGTTTTGGGGTTGTTTTGCTGCCTCTGGCACCGGGTGCCTTGAATGTGTGCAAGGCATCATGAAATCTGAGGATTACCAAAGGATTTTGGGTCGCACTGTAGAGCCCAGTGTCAGAAAGCTGGGTTTGCGTCCGAGATCTTGGGTCTTCCAGCAGGACAATGACCCCAAACATACGTCAAAAAGCACCCAGAAATGGATGGCAAGAAAGCGCTGGAGAGTTCTGAAGTGGCCAGCAATGAGTCCAGATCTGAATCCCATTGAACACCTGTGGAGAGATCTTAAAATTGCTGTTGGGAAAAGGCGCCCTTCCAATAAGAGAGACCTGGAGCAGTTTGCAAAGGAAGAGTGGTCCAAAACTCCGGGTGAGAGGTGTAAGAAGCTTATTGATGGTTATAGGAAGCGACTGATTTCAGTTATTTTTTCCAAAGGGTGCACAACCAAATATTAAGTTAAGGGTGCCAATAATTTTGTCCAGCCCATTTTTGGAGTTTTGTTTGACATTATGTCCAATTTGCTTTTTTTCCTCCCTTTTTTGTTGTGTTCCAATACACACAAAGGGAATAAACCTGTGTATAGCAAAACATGTGTTCCTGCAATACTTTTCTGTGAGAAATACTTGATTTTCTTGAAAAATTTCTGGGGTGCCAACAATTTCGGCCATGACTGTATATCATGCTATGCTTATGACACTGCTCTGATAGCTGAAAATGCAAATGTTCTGGAAGTCTAGCAAAGAAAATTAACATAGTGA